>NW_026262679.1:43136425-43736425 GCF_021869535.1 Mytilus californianus
GCGCCATAGTGTTAGTACATACACTAAAGATTCGCATGTTGTCAATTTTATCTTTTTTTTTATGACAGGTTGCTAAATTTGGCATTTTGAAATATATTGCGCCGATTTATTTTTTACCTATATTGAGGGTGCATATATATTCTCAGGATCATTTTTTCTTTAATAATTTTTCACGAACGGCAGAATGTTGAACTTGGTGTATTTGAGTAAAATTTGGCATACAGTTTGCAAGGTTTGTACGACTAACTACGCACACAACCGGCCAAACGTTTACATCATACAGAGTATCCTATATTTAGATTGTGTATTGTATCAGGATGTTGATTTTTCTTTTTAATTTTCACAACTAACAGAATGTTTAACCTTTCTTGACTGCTGCACCAAATGTGTTTTTTAGGCACAACAATTCAAATTGCACTGTATCGTCCTGTAAATGCATGAAATATTTGCCACCGGACGTTGAGCAACCATCAATCAATCAATTCAAATTGTTCCTCAATATCACTGTTTACCAAATTACGTTATTCTGTAATGTCACACGTGTTCTGTCAAATTCTAAGCGTATCGGTCAACTTTGAAGCAATGTATATAAAAACAAGGATGATGACATATGTGTTTCTATATATATAAAAAAAAATAAGAGGATGTGGTATGATTGCCAATGATACAACTCTCCACAAGAGACCAAATGACACTGACATTTACATCTATAGGTCACTGTACTGCCTTCAACAATGAGCAAAGCCCATACCGCATAATCAGCTATAAAAGGCCCCGAAATGACATATGTAAAACAATTCAAACGAGAAAACTAACGACCTAATTTATGTACAAAATAATGAACGAAAAACAAATATGTTACATAGCAACAAACTGAATTACAGGCTATTTGACTCGGACAGGAACTTACAGAATGTGGCGAGGTTAAACTCGTTTAACCCTCCCCCTAACCTGGGACATAAACTGGACCCCTGTTGTTTTCACTTATCGCTACACTAATGGTGCGAAGCTTAAGATGGAATGGCGGACCAGTTTAACCTGGAACAGTGGTGTAACAGTACAGCATAAGAATAAACTGTAGAAATCAGTTAAAAAAGGCTTAACTCATCAGATGGATACAAAGAAAATACATATAACAAAAACAGAGTGGACGTGGAAGGGTACTTATACATCCCAACAACCAAAAGACTTTAAGTACAGATCGTAGAGTACGTAGTTACTGACAGCTAGTTGAAAGCTAATAGCAACTTATACAAAATGCATGCATCTTAAATGCATGGATTCAGTATACAATCCAGGATATTATGTTAGTTTTTAGTCTTTCTCCGAATACAAGAACAAAGCCATCTATTGAAAAATTTAAAAAAAAAGTTAAAACAAGGCATTTTCCCTATGTAAATTTTTCGTCAAAATTGACGTTTTCTAATCAAATTTACGAAAAAACAAAAATGGTGAACTCCATTTTTTTATTACATATTCCGATGTAACTCGATTCAAAGTACAAGTGTGACAAAAATTTTAGAAATCGGTAGATATGCCATTCGGTATCTTGTTATCTTGATATATAAGTACACAGTTTTGGATTATGAAGAAAAATTGCCCACTTGCAGGGGAACACGAAACTGCATTGAAAATGAAAAAAAATCTGGAGCAAAATTAAACATACAAACCTAGGTTAGAAAAAGACACTACTTTTAAAAAAGAAATAAAAAAAATTAACATTAAGAGATAAAATCATAATAATTTAGTGCAAATAAAAAAAGACATAGATAACTAGAAAGACATCTTCTATGAGGGTGTGGATGGAGTTTGCAGAATAGAGAATTATGGGCTAAAAAAATAAAGAATAGAAAAGAAAAGGATAGGCCAAAATTTAAGAACAGAGAAAAGTGGGCTTCTAGAATATAAAGAATAGAGAATAATGGGCAAAATTTATATAGAATAGAGAAAAAATGGCGTAAATAACGTTTAGAATTGAAGAACACCCACCTCCCTCCTTTTCCAGACCCTCTTTTATCCTATGCATGTTAAAAGAAAGAAGCGACGTAATTCATACATGTAGGAACAAATAGATTTGAAATATATTATTTTCTCTCATAAATTCTTTTGTATAGTTGGAAACATTGTCAACAAGTTATACTTATTATTAAAAATGAAATTGATATCTATTCGTTATGTCATGAATAACAGAGTTAAGTACTAGTGCATTTTAAGAATAAGGGACAAAAAATAACGGACAGGAAATCACATGACAAAAAAGTCACGATTTACAATAAAAGTTACGTACATATTAAGTTTGATTATCATTATTTACAATGAACAAGATTTATATTTGGGTAGTTCATTTTATGACTTTCATTTAACATAGTTCTAGTCTTACTAGGTTATTTTTTACTTTTGTGGACCATTTCGTTCATGGTATTCATCCGCTGGCGTCTTGGGTAGCATTTTTTATTTCTGTACTTTTGTCTTTGTGTTGTAAACGTTCACACTTAATTTTTTGTGTAAATGGTTAATGAAACTTGGTTGATAAAAACGAAGCACTCAGTCTGTCATAAATTAGTTTTGGCACAATCTTAGTGCTAAAGATTAATCTCATCTGCTAAGAGTGTATCTAGTAGCAAATTTAGAAGGATTGACAACCTTTTAACTCATGTTGCGCTTGCAACCCTTAGAGTACTCTTTACCCTTCTCGGAACGATCGGTTAATTTTTATTTGATCTACTTGAATCGTCTTTGAATTCTCATAGCATATGATATGTGTCAACATTCTTTTTTTACTGAAAACTTTACAGAAAATTGTAAGAGTGGTCAGGGCACCCCAATCTTTATCTTAGTTAATGAAAATAGCAACTGCAGTTTTTTCCAGCACATAACTGTTGTCTTAACAAACAAGACCCTAAGTTCACCAAACTTAACAAGTAGATGCATCACAGGAAAGCAGTATTTCACATACCCCTACCCCCCCCCCCCAAAAAAAAAAACACAAAAAAATACAATAAAAAAAATCACTGTTGGCTAGTACCTGGACTATGACCTGCGACCCCCAATACTAGTTAATACGGGTGCAGTACTAGTCCATAACTTATGTGCATTGATTAGTAGATACAATCATGAAATGAGTATGTGTCTCTTGCCAAAAGCAATTCACTTTAACATTTCTTTTTACATTTGAGCCACCTGTGATTTTTTATTTATGAAGCATTTTTTACAATGACTATTAATTTATGAACTAACCTCACATTTTGAATAGTCATTTGAATATATAGGCATTTGCATTGACAGATTCTTGCAGATTTGCAGCTTGCATAATTAACTAATTACAAATTAATTAAATTATTAAGGTCACGTTTGGTACCCAAAGAACTAAAACTTCAATAGATAAACCTTTAAATTGAAGTTCAACCTGCATAGGTATTACAACATCGTGAACGGAGGAGTTGTATGTAAAATAAAAGATGTCGTATGATAGATAGCCAATGGGACGAATACTTTTATCTGACAGGGACCAAAGGAATTGATATTAACAGCTTCAACGATAAGCATCATGCGAGTTAAAGATTGTAAAATCAGAAATGTGCCTAGATATATATATATAGACACAGGGGCTTGTCACCTTTTTTGTTTTATTTTTTTATTGGAAAATATTCTTTAATATTTCAACATATTTAGAGTTATAAACACTTATCAATGCGATTTAACAATAACGGTAGTTTATTTATGTTGCCCCTCTTTCCTTATTTTCCGCCTGTGTGGAAAGCAAGTACAATGATACATGTTTTAGACTCGGCTGTTAAAGGACAAATGATACATGTAGTTATTCTAAGACTTTGCGAAAATATGTATAAGAAAGAAGTGCAAGATATTCTATTATTCAAACACGAATCATATACATTTCCGCTAAAACTATAAGTCTAGACTTCGTCTTGTTGTACAGGGTACAATTGTCTTATATTTTTTAAAGATAGGTTTTCCATGATACGAGACCCTATCAACATTAGTGTAATATGTATTTGTCGTTTACAAATCTTCTTGAATTATGTTAAAACAAATTTACTTCGTCACATCAATTTTGTGACTAATATAACCTTCAATCTTGTTTCAATGTTATTTCAATTGAAATGTGTGCAAAGTATTATATGTTAAATGCAATTATTGCAAAAAAAACCCAACTTATTTGGTCATGATCGAAAAAAAACGATTCCTGTCAAAGTACATATGAAAGCTGTAAAATTTTAGGATAAAATAGGCGGTAAATGAGATATCGAATGACTGATAGTTCGATAACTTATTTTAGTTTTGCGTATTTAAAAAACAACGCAATCAAATGACAACGGGAGCATTGTTTTAAGACAATTTATAAAGCATAAAGAAATGATAATTATGTGTGCCTTATTATATTGATGGATATTGATACTAGTGGTGGTCTTCTATTGATCTTTTCGGACCAGATCTTTCTGTAAAAGGTGATAATTGTCACACTTAACTGCTGATAAACCCCGTTGATCGGAGGAAGGGCGACATCGACATCTCGTCGATGGAATTATATTAACTGTCGATTTTGTTTGATTTCATTGGTAAATTATGTGTCATTTATGACACGTGACTCACTGGTTCTTTGTTTGTAATTTTTAACTTTCTTTCTCACAAACAAGAAAGTTTTTGCAGAGGACGCTTCATGAAGCACACGGAGTTCAACATCTCGTGACTGGACTTAACGGATAAGGAAAACAAATATTACAAATATTCGTTAATAGATTTAACTAGCCGATTCTTTAAAAAAAAAACATTCTCTCAAGATGTGTTTTATGTCAAATATTATGTTACATATGCCCAATATATTTACACATGTCATTGATATTATCATTTGACCACATTTCTTAATTAAACAAATTGTCTTCAAATCTATGTACATATGAAAGCTGTAGGGATATGTTCAAAGGCTTTTGATATGTTCTGATTTGACATACATTTCAACCGACTATAAACCATCAAGTTAATAAAATCCTATATGATTATCAAATAATAAGTCTAGTTAATAAAAACCAGGGAAAAAAATGAAACAAACATTTGACATTAACATCAGTAAAGGATATCACAATACTGAAAACTATTATTGCATGTAGTGTAACTGGTATTTGAAAAACATATCAAATTCTGAAATCATCGTCCGAGTATTTAAAGTCATATGACACTTCAAATTTTAAAAAACAAAGTTGAATTTGTTTAGTGTACATGAATGACTATGTTTTTCAATAAAACAAGTATATGTGAACTTATATGTAAAAAATAATCCTTTATCTTAATAATATAAAAATCTTCAGAAATGTGCTGCTATTGAATTATTGTATTCCCGAAATATAATTTGCGGATATTTTTGCGTATGCAGTAACCTCAACTTCGAAACTTCTCGTTAGAACTTCGGTTACCACACAGCGCGCAAGTGCGTGGGATAAACCGTGCTTAAATAATGTAAAATAAAACATGCATTGTAGAGTAAATAGTGATAATTGATTCTTAAAGAACAAATTGAATACACCAAATTATCAAACAACTGTTGTGGAAAAGTTTAATTCACACAAATGGGAACGCATGGAATATATGTATATTTAAAAAAATTAACATTGCTCTATTAATTTACATTTTGTTCACGTGGTCCATGATTCTGTTTTGATTGTTTATCAATGTCACTATTCGGTAAACTTACGCAATAAACTCGAAAGTTAATGATTTAAAAATCGTGCATAGGATTGCGTTTTGTATATATGCATGCATTGGTTCCTTAATTTCCTATACATTATAATTACAAAAAACTCGTTTCATATGACTTAAAGTGTTTGTCAATGTTTCGTCTGTTGATCGGTTTGTTCTGTATCAGTTTAAATTCGAACTACATCATTAATCACACCTTTTTTTCTGCTTGTTTTCATTTAGCACAATCTTGATCAATATGCCTCATAATTGATAATCAAAACAGAAGCATTTCCGTATTTTCTGTAGTACTTTATTGTTTGAAACTCATTTATTGACAGGCGAGTGAAAAATGAGTACTTTACTTTCACATATTTTTTTTGTCAAAGCAAACATATAAGACACAAGTTTAACACTCACTAGGTTTTCTATACAAAATAATCATTACATTAGACAATATATGACGTAGAACACTTAACACAGAAATATGTATTTGAAAAAAAATGAAGAAAAAAAATGTCACAACATAGCACATAACCTATTGTTATTCAATATAATAATAGTATAATTATACTTTAGTCATGCATTTTGTACATACAAAACATAGTAATTTGGTTTTGTTAAATGTTTAATTAAAGTGATCAGCGAACCAACCAATAACTAAATAACTATTTATTTTAATCTGATGTACATGCTTAACCGTAAACAAAACAACTGAACAAAAAGTAGAACAATAATAACTGTCTTATTTTAAGTGTTCACACTAATATACTTTACGACTTCGTTCCAAGAGCTCGAAAGACATTTAATTGAAAGCGAAAGTAAGTACTTTTATTTGATTAATGTATTAATTATGAGACTACAGGTCATAATATTGACTCATCATTAAAATTAATTTTCATAGAACCACTTCTTTATTGCTACCGTTGGACAACATGGACAAGAAAGTTTTTAAAACTTAATCCACGCATCTACTGTTGATTTTGAAATCTGTTTTAAATTGACCACATGCTTTTAAAATTTTTCTAGAGGCAGAGCCAAATGTATAATTTGAAAATCTTTGAAAGGAAAAAATCATTTAAAAAAAAGAACATTCCTGCTTCAACGCAGTCATATTTGCTATTTTACTTTATTCTCTCTCTCGGAAATTGCTTATTAGATTTCATTAATAAACATTTCAACGGTCAGATGAATATCAATTTAAAGTAAGATGAAACTCAGATAAACTTACAATGAAAAGATATCGATGATACCTGAAATTATTAAGTAAATGTTACTGTAAATCTTTTTCATTTTTTTTCAACAAAATTATCACTGGAAACTAACTGTTGTCCTGTAAATTTTACATTATACAATAACATATGAGTGTTGTTTGTAGAATACTTTGATATCTATGATAATGTTTTTATGATTTTCCAGTTCGTATTTGTATTTAGATGTGCTTTCTACATGTATGTATGTTTTGTGAATATTCTACTGATCGAGACTAAAACTGGAAAGGCTAAGATTTAAAAAAAAATTGAACCTGTCTATCGATGGATGCCTTTATTTGATATATTTTTCAGGTTTTTTTTCTGTAATGTACATATTTTAGCATTAATGGAAGATCTTCGATGGTCTTTGTGTAATACATCCAATACTTTTCTAGAATCCGGGCGATATAGTCTAAGATCTTGACTTGTTATTCAAACACTACACTTGTCTACAGTTGAAGACCGTCTATTTACTTCAAGAAGTCGTTTTGTATTTTGTATCGTTGAATTTTGCATCAACGAAGCATATCCAAAAATCGGTCATCACGAACAATTGTAAAATGTTTTATTATTTTCTGATAATTATTTATTACAAAACTTTGCACATATAACCTAACAAGTAGAAGTAAATTAGTCTTATATAAATAAAACTGCTAAAAAACTAGCTTAAAGCAAGAGCGTCGACATCTCCAACTCAGTGATCTGGTCATCAATAGTAAGAGTATCGAACAGGAACTGCATAACTTTTTTGAGCTGTAACAACTCAGGTAACTCGTTAATATCCGACTCAGCTAGTCGACCTAGATCAAGAATAAGTATTTTCATTTAACTTCAACACGTTATAGTTCTCAATATGTATTTACATATTGTATTATAGTATTATTATCACTGAACTTTTAAGAAAAAGGCAGTCAAAATTGTAAGTCGAAGTATGATAGACAATATTATGACCAAAGAAAAACGATGATAACAGCAGCAGAACACAAAACATTACACAGAAACTAAATATTTAGCAACAAAAACTCCGCTTACGACATACTTGTTTTGTTATAAAAGAGAGGCGAAAGATACCAAAGGGACATCCAAACTCATAAGTCGAAAATAAACTGACAACGCCATGGCTAAAAAATTAAAAAGATCAACCAACAGACAAACAACAGTACACAAAACACAACATAGAAAACTAAAGACTGAGCAACACGAACCCCACTAAAAACTAGGGGTGTTCACATGTGCACCGGAAGGGTAAGCAGATCCTGCTTCGCATGTGGCACCCGTCGTGTTGCTCATGTTAGTAAAAACCCGTTAATAAGTCTAATTCGGTATGTCAAATTCGGGGAAAAGGGGACGGGATTGAAGTTACGACAATTGGAACATATCCGCTATCATCTGTGAAAGGGATATTCCATAACGGTCAACCAACTCGTGATGGTGTCCGTAAAATTTACGAAGGGATGATTTAATCTTCACTACTTGGAACTCTTGGTTTAATAGCTTCCTTGTAAGCAGCAACCCTCAAGGAAATCACGATATGAAATGCAAGTAATTATATATAAGCTGTTCCTTACAAACTGATGTTGCTCATATGTATAAATCCTAGTATGATAAGTTACATTCGGTGATATCCATAAACGAAGAAAGGAACAAGGAATTCTGACTACGATAATCTATGACACAATAGCCACAACCGCCAACCATGCAAGCATTTTTCTTAACTTTTGGTTAGAATTAATTTGATTTTATTATTTAAAAGTGTGATGTTCCCCTTAAAACAATATACCTGTATTTATATCGACTCTTCTTCTTTCTGAACAGGAAGTTTCAATTTTGACGCATTCTTTCAATTTGTGTTTTGAGGGGGGACTTATAAACGTATGTAATATTAATTACGTAACATATATTGGTATAGTCCTTGTGCGTTCAATTTGTTTAGATTTTTTCTAAATTCGGCTTCATGTAGTCTAAGAGCTTGATTATGATATGTAATGTTATAGACACTTGCCAATAGATAAAGAATGCATATGAATGAAAAGAGATATAAACGTCAATGAGACAGCAAACGAACAATAAAAAACAAAAAGAGATCTAGCGGGCAAACGTGAAACTATGGTATAGGTGATACATGATAATTGTCATGGATGTAAATTGTGAAATCTTTAGTTATTATATAGAAATATTTCAATTGCAGATGGGACACGTTTGTTCTAAATCAGAAATCTCAACAACACCGACGGAAGAAAAACAAGAATCTTCAAGAAGCCCTTCTGATGATAATATGAATACATCATCAGACTTTGACGGTTTCATTTTTCCATTTGAGGGTGACTCTGATGAGGTAATGTTAGTTTGCCTGTCCTAACTTTTATTCGTTTGCAAATCTGTAGTACTTGAAAAAGACAGATTATTGTTATAGGTGTTCATATTAAAACTACATTCTCAAGAAATACTAAGATATAACTACACATTAGACAAAGCGCTCTCATTAGTAAAGTTTGTGGACTTTAGCGGCGTTATGGACTTTAGCGGAAATTTGTTGTGGACTTTAGTGGTGTTGTGGACTTTAGATGAATTGTGGACTTTAACAGTGCCACACTCCATCATGGCAGTAGCTTTACGTCTTAAATGATTACAACTCACCAAGATTTTATAGGTTAAAAGCGCGTAGTGTTTGGAGCGCAAATATCCTTTCGAGATACAGCTAAAAACGCGCAAAAGTCCTGAGCCCACCTAATGATAGTAAACAACAAATATATCAATACATAAGATTGTATAATGACAGATAAAATGGTCACCGGGTAATCCAAATATTTTACCCGTAAAACATGTAACTGCTCCTCGACTTGTAAAATTTTCTTTTTAAATAGAAGTGTTTGTAATAATAATAACGGAAATATTAGAAGTTCAAGGGTAGAACTATTCAAGGAATAATTTATTAGAGGTTACATGTAGAACTGATTCAAACTGTAAATATTAGACTACATACATGAAGTTTTCGACGAATTTTGGATACCTATCATTAGAAACGTTAAGAAAAAAACTTTAATTTGGATGCGTTATAAGTTTCCCCTGCTATGAAATCGTTCAATATTTATAGATTACGACGTCTTTTTCCATATCGGCCCTGGTATCATCCCGAGACTCCCACATATCCCAATGCGCTATCCGATAACTCATATGATTCAGGGCCGAAAAGGAAAAGGGCGTGTTATAATCTATGTTATCACATATTTGATAATCCGTTATAATAATTAAAAATCGTGAAAGTATGAATTAAGTCTCTAGAAATTTTTAAGATTCATTCATGTGCATTTCTTCCACTGAAATATTCTCAGTATAACGAAGCTCACCAACAGTTCTAAACTATAGTCCTTGAATATTATAATGTCAATGTAAGTTAAAAAAATTTCGTTAATATATCACTGTTATATTATAAACAAGTCTTAAGTCTTTACGTCGGGCATTTTATAACAGTTTTTGTAAGAGTTTTTTTTACTGCTTTGCCTATTATTTCCTATTCCGTAATTGTGATCCTTAATCAATGTTACAACCTTTGGTCTTTTTTATTTTTCCTATACCCCTATTTAATTATCATGATTTTACGCAATGGAAAGAAAATTATTAACAACACAACTTCTAGGATATCCACGTGCTTAAACAAACGTATTTCACGGCCGTCACTCGGCTAACCGAAAGATTGGTCGGTTAAACTATATTGAGTATGCGGCTATATGGGCGGTTGGTCTGTAAATCGGGTTGGATAAAATCTGTTAATCAGGTGTTATCGAGAAAATTATTGCAAGGTCAGTATGTTTTATTGTATAACTTTTTAAATATATTTTTATCATAAATACTATTCATGTCTGGCAAAACAATTCAGTGTACAGAATCCAACGGTGTAATTTTTTTTTCTAGCTTCGATAAACTATTTATAAAACGAAAAGGCGGGTTACTCATCAATAAATTTATTCACATTTTACACACACAAAATGTACACAAAATGACAAGTTGGTTGAATTTACTTGCATGCAATATTTTGAACATCGAAAAAAGACAGGCATTATGTTTGTTAACCATATTAATATCAGTATGTGAAAAATCTACACGAAAATCTGTATTTTGGTGACATAAATCAATTTTTATTAAAAACCTGGTCTGTTAATGGGTCGGATGTATAAAACCAGGTCTGTTAATTGGTCTGTTAAGAGATATGAATGGCAATAAAAGTATAATTTGATTGCTATATGGGGTGTTATCGGAACAAATGGGTATGCTCAAGACGAGTGGCTAAAATATACGGAAACAACATTTGAACAATGAAACATCAATTTATTGTTTAGAACCATGTCTTACTAACGAATAGAAAACAACGCTCATATTCCTTACTTGGTACAGACATTTCCTTAGGCAGAAAATGACAATGATGACTAGGTAGAAAAGACAATGCATATCGGGAAACGCATGGAATTTAACCAGCTGCATTGCAAGACATGACAGATTCATAGATGTTGAAGACTTTGAACAGACACAAAAATAAGGCTGATTGATAACGTAAATAATAAATTCATGCATATTCCAGCGGCCAATCCATATCACGCTATATTGAAGTGACACACCCTTCAATAAAATGCAAAGAAATTCAAAATAAAAATGATCTTACTAGAAGGATACTGTTACACCGTATTGTCATTTTTTCTACACAAGTACATCTCATTCTTAACTTTATCAATGGGAAAATATAAAGGTAGCAAAACTATTGTCGTTGCTTAATAACTCTTAACTGACACAATTTAAATTGCCCAACCCATTAACAGACTTTATTCCCGTAATATTCACTAAAATGTGGTATTACTCAAGTTATATTACAATTATGAAATACTTACTAATGTCAATTTATTTTTTAGAACCAAAGTACTATTTTGTGTACTTTAAATGATATCTAAAAAAAAATTTCGCCTTTTATCCAAAAAATTGCTATGCGTATAAGCATAAATACCACATACTTGCGCGACGCCTTTTAGTTTTACTGAAAACTGCGCAGGCTATGAAATGTTTTTACAGGTGGAAAATGTTCTATGATAGATATCATTTTGGCAGACACTTTTGTTTTTTTGATTTGGCTCTTATAATATGCCAAAAATCTGTATATCTAACAGAGTTTAACATTAAATTGTGGGTTTTACTCTTAACAGACGTATAACCGACCCGATTAACAGACCAACCGCCCATATAGCCGCATACTCAATATAGATTAACCGACCACTCTCTCGGTTAGCCGAGTGACGGCCGTGTATTTGTTATGCCTCTACAACCAGATTGTTTAACTAAAATGCACGTGGATATCCACAAATTTTCCCGTGCAATGTCAAAAAGTGACTAACCTGTTTTAGATTAACTTCACAAAATACTGTAAGGTCGACAGTGATCGGGAGAGCTTTTTCGCTCTCCTTTTCCTGTGACATTACCTGAAAAACTCAAAACCTTATACATGTGGTAACTTGAACCCAACCTAAGTGTGGTATTCAATATGTGGGACAGACGGGACGAAAGTATTACAAAAGAAATCAAGAACACCTTTACTGCTTTCCTAGACCTAAAAAATTCAAAAGTTTGATTTATCAACATTTAGTTAAGGGGACGACCGTTTGATATTCTGGGGGGGCCAGGAGGATTTGTTTTGGATCGGTTATTTATTTTTGTAAACTAAGAGGACAGATTATCTATTTTCTGCACTATTGAAGCAAGATTTTTCATTTTCATTAAAGCAAGGGACTGATTATTTATTTTCACAACTATATTTATAATATTCGAAAACATACAATTTTTAAATTATTTGTTTATTATAAATAATTCATGTATAGTCAAGTCATTATGTACCATTTAATCAGAATTAATTATTATCCTCTGCAGAAATGAATCTTCTATATCCCCCAATGCATATACATGTACTGCATACATACACAGTATTGAAGTTTGGTTGTAACTAAGGCTCTTTTAAAAGTATTGGTAAACATGTTTCGCCGAGCGGAGCGAGGCAAAATTTTTTTTGAAGGGTTTTTGAACCGCTGAAGGCCCAAGAAGCTATAGAACAAATGATGCAAAATCATGCCTTCTGGGTGTTCCCCAGACCCTTTCTTAAACTGAAAATGCAAGTTCTGTTTTAATAATTTTATGACAATATTTTGGTCTCAAAGCAAAATCACGTTATAGATTCAGTGTAAGACTTAAGTTTCTAGGAACAACATCAAAAGACAAATATGCATGATATTAAAAGCAAAAATGTAATTCACATAATTAAGTCTGTGGCTGCTGTGTTTTTTTAAACTCATGATCAAGTTAATAATAAAATTACTAAATTACAAAATGAATGCGACACTAACAGAATACAGAAGGGCAATCAATGAACAAAAGACAAATAAATAAGAAACATTGATCCCGAAAAATTAGGGGCTACGTCTGAGGGAGAACAGAACTTGCTTCTTGCAAGGCACTCACGGTGAACACAATTTGATATGGAGACAAGCGTTTGGTTTTGAAATTTCCTACATGAGGCATTTGTCTCAATGTAGTTACGGCCCTGGTTTAATAAAAGTAAGGTAAGTGTTCCTGAGACAATTAACCTCAAGTAAAATGAAACCAATTTTCTGACATTTCAAGTATATTTAAATAATATTTATACTTTTATTATTAAAAGATATGGGAAGTGTTTCCGGATTTTTTTTTTTGAAAAAAGATGAATTTATGAAGAATCTGGTGCCATCTCATACTTTCGATTAGACCTGCTGAGTTATTTATTTTCAATACATTGCAAGTCAGGTAATTTATTTTCAAACTACCACAGAACAAACCATTTATTTTTGTGATTATCAAGGCTGAGTTATTTATTTTCAAAATCCTCCTGCCCCCCCCCCCCCCCCCCCCCCCCCCAGAATATCAAATGGTCGTCCCCTAAGCATAATCACAATCTAAAATTTATAAAATTCCAACCACTTGAAACCGTTCAGAAACAACCAGGAGAATCACACATGCAATTTGAAAAATCACGTGAAGTTCGCGAATTATTTTGGATCAAAAGATATCAAACAGCTTATCCTCTCGGTCTTAATTACAAAATATTAGGACAGGGGAACATAACTAAAACTTCAATCGATGTCATTAATATTGTCGATAAACGACTTAGAAATAAAAGGTCTCATGGCAAACGCAAAAACCGTAATCAACGTATTAAACATCGTATAAATTATACACTTGCTGATCTGTTATCTATAATAAAAGATAATGGCAGACATCAAGTATTATGCAAACTGGGTCAGATACCAATATAAAGTAAATTATATGCTATTTTTTTGGAGTGTGATAAAATTTCTTTTTTTAGACCAATGTATGAATACACTCGTATTATTACAGCCTTTTGTCATCATAGGCTGTTTCCTAGTATCGATAAACCTGAAAATCATAAACGGCATTTTCTTAAATTAAAATATATCAATAGAGGTATTGATTTTATTAACTTATCTAGTATATTCAATGACTCTACCATCCAAAGCCAAATACCTCCATATTTTGATAATATAGAACCCCCTATTATTTCGTATTCTTTTAAAAAGAAACAGCAGAAGTTTGATTTTTAATTATACGTCATTTACATCAGACGTCAATATAGAAAATAATGTCCCTTCCACTTGAGACTGTGAAACATCTAGTTTTAAATATGTTCCCTATGGTCATGTTATTACAGGAGACCTCAACATCGTCGAAGACCGTGAGGTCATAACTTTGCTTAAGAAATGCCCCGAAATATCGTCCTCCATCTAAAATAGATTGGAAAGAGTGTCGTCAGGTCATTAAAGACGCTCTGTCTGTCTACTGTAAAAATTGGTGTAAACGTGAAAAATCTGATAAAAAATCTCTAGACAGTTATTTGAATAAAATTATGAATACTGTTAATATTCGTATATCTCATTTTGAAAACAATTCTGAAATTAGTAATAGGGTCCATGATATTCCCATTTCTAGAATAAATAATAAACTCCAAGTCCTCGCAAATCGGTTGTTGTTCGTATCGACAGACAAAGCAGCAAATAATGTAGTGGTGGTGTGACGCATATACTACACGGAAGTTCTCCAAAACGAAATTATAAATTCTTCTACATTCAGGTCCGTACGCTCCACAGAGAGTCAAATTGTAAACAAGCATATCACTGCCACTACCCAGCTTAAAGACTCTTCCGATAATTTGAAAGTCCCTACTATGTACTGGTTACCTAAATTGCACAAAAAAACATTTAAATTCCGTTTCATCTCCGCAACTAGTAAGTGTTCTACTACCAATCTATCCGTGCTTCTAACTACCTCCCTTACTTCTATTAAAGAACTTGTTATTAACTTTTGTAATTAAGCTTATGAAAATAATGGTATTAATTGTTTTTGGAGTGTTAAAAATTCTTTAGAGGTTTTAGATAAAATACATGCTTTTGATGGTCCTTTTAATTCTGTTGACAGTTACGATTTTTCTACTCTCTATACTACACTTCCACACAATCTTATCAAGAATAAGTTTTAATATTTAATTAAATGGTCTTTTGAAAAATCTCATTGCAAATTTATTTGCTGTAACTCGTTTAAAGCCTTTTTCTGTAACGAAAAAGGAAAGTATGCTAGATACACTTACTGGAAATGTGAAGATATGATTGAAGCTTTAAATTTTCTCCTGGACAACATATATGTACGTTTCGGCGATAAACTGTATCGACAAGTAGTAGGTATTCCTATGGGCACTAACTGCGCCCCTTTAATAGCAGATTTATTCATGTATTGCTATGAATCTTTGTTTATGACCAAACTCAGTAAAGACACGTCATTGTTACATTTGGTTGATACATTCAACAATACCTTCCGTTATCTGGAAAATATTTTCGTTAAATAATCAAGAGTTCTCTAAATATACTACCGAAATTTACCCAAAAGAACTTACTTTAACTAAATCTAACATAAACAGCAGTAGTTGTCCTTTTCTAGATTCGGACATTTTAATCTCTAAAGGAAAACTCCATACTAAAATTTACGAAAAAAAAGAGACGACTTTTCATTCCCTATTATTAATTTTCCTTTTTTAGACGGCGATGTTCCTTTGGCTCCATCACACGGCGTTTATATATCCCAACTCGTTCGTTATGCCCGTGTGTGTAGTGATGTCATAGATTTTAACGAACGTAATCAATGCATCATTGGTAAATTATTAAGTCAGGGATTTCGTTACCATTAATTACGTAAAACTTTTACTAAATTCTTTAATAGATACAAAGATTTGATAAGTAAATTTGGCTGTACATGTAGAAAACTGATTAAAAACGGTATTTCACATCCTAAATTTTACGGTAATATTGTACTTAAAGCGCGGAAATCACTATGTGATCCGTGTAAACTCATCGAACCTTTAAACAAACTTATCAGTAAAGGTTATCTTTCCAATGTTGTAATTAGATCTTTGAATATAGTTTACATTGGCACTAATATCGATTTTGTCATCAGCAAACTAAAACATAACTAAATTTGTATTCTTTTCAAACGGGATGTATAAAGAAACACCCACGTTCATTTTGATCTATAAAGAGGTTAACTCCTAACTATCCTACTGCCTGTCGATACATTTATTTTTGACATTGCACAAGTCATGTCTTCTTTGATTGTCCATGACGTTAAAATACTAAATCCCTGGGATGTGTTTTAGTTGATTTTAGTCTCTGATGCATGATTTTTTATTATTAATTGTTTTTGGCTTTTAACTAGCTGTCAGTAACTGCGAGTACTCTCAAATCGTACTTTCTTGTTTATTTGACCTGTTGATACTAATTGTAATGCTTTTTTAATTATTTATTTTACTTTTTCAGGGTTATATCTGGTCTATATACCAGCTTTGATAAGTGTTTGGTATTACTATATATTTTCACTTCTTCGTACTATAAACATCAAAATTATTTATTTTGTAAAAATATTTCCTTTCTCCATTTGAACTGTACACGTATACCTAACAACAAAATTATTTTCATTTACCTGTGTTTAAAGTAATTGCAAATGGCTGATATTTTTGTTCAAGTATATTTTTTTTTCTTAAATTGTTTAACATTTCACAGCGGTATAACATGTTACTTTAATTATTCTTCCCTTAGTTTATTTTTTTTTGTATCTACATTGTATCATAGATCAAATTTATTTGTTCAGTGTATGTTCACTGGTGTTAATATGTCTTTTGATTGAGTTAAGCCATTTCAATTGATATTTTATAGTGTGTCTTTCTATGTTGTGATGTTACACTATTGTTTCAGATAAGGGTGAAGGTTATGTACCATTAAAACGTTTAAACCCGCTGAAATTGTTTTCACCCGTCCTAAGTCAGGAATCTGATGTTCAGTAGTTGTCGTTTGTTGATATGGTTCATAAGTGTTTCTCATTTCTCGTTTTTTATATAGATTAGACCGTTGGTTTTCCCGTTTGAATGGTTTTACACTAGTAATTTTTGGGGCCCTTTATAGCTTGCTGTTTGGTGTGAGCCAAGGCTCCATGTTGAAGACCGTACTTTGACCTATGATGATTTACTTTTATAAATTTTGACTTGGATGGAGAGTTGTCTCATTGGCACTCATACCACATCTTCTAATATCTACTTAATTGAAAACAACGTTCAAACCTATGATTGCGTGGGATAAAAACCGCAATTTTTATACGTGTGCATGCAAAACAAATTTCTTGGCAGAGGGGTCTAAATACAGCACAAACAACATTTTCCAAAAGACCAAAAAAGTGAAAAAGTATATTTTAACAATACGCATTTGACTAGCAGGTCGAACAACGGATGTTCTTAAACCCTGCTGACTGCCATGGCGATTGCCAATTAAACGGATCACCAGATGTAACAAAATGGATCTTAATTATAAATATAATACCAAACAGAAAACAATAAACTTGCGGAAAAGATGGTATTCCGCAAACATGAGGTGCAAAAGTTGGTAGATATATTTTGTTTCACAAATACTATCTCGTACTATTACACGTATTACACGACAGATTTCAAAAATCTTATGCTTGATTAGGGGACCATTTGAATTTCGGGGGGGGGGGGGGGGCAAATGGATTTCGAAATAGAATTACTTGGCCTGGTTAAATTATTTTTGCACAAGACAGGATGAAAAATTAATGAATTTTTTGCATCCCTAGGATATCAAATGATCGTCCCCTTATTCCTGTGATATAATATATTATCAGTATACTATTCCCAGGTTATTCCTAGGTTATAATGGCCCATGCGAAAGTAAACAGTAAATTATTAGAATAAGTTTAATATTCTAACAAATGTATCATTCGATTCGCGGCAAGACTTGAAAAGTATTATAAAAAAAACAAATAAAAACACAAAAAGTGAACAATTAAGATTACAAATAACAGTTCAAGAAAAGTAAAATTGAAGTGATCATTGAAAACGGATTTTTAACTATGCGAAAAATGAAGAAATTATCTTTTGACAATAAATCCATAACATACAAATCTGATTAATTTTTAAAAAAATGAGAAAAATCGTCACTTTGATTCAGGTAGATATTTCAGCCATAGAAGACGACTACCCTGATCCGAAAGCAGTTAAAACTAATGAAAAACTTCACTTTCCTGATGGAGTCAAACTGTTTGATAATTGGGATCCTAATACATCTAGTGACGATGCAATCAATGAGGAAGCCGTAGAACTATTACCAATTACTCAGGCAGAGCTGGATAGTCATGCAAAGAAGGTTAGCTGATATTTATCATGTGTGATTTGGAAATAGTAATGGTCATCTATCTTTTAGTCCGTCCGTCTGTTCGTTCCTCCGAAACACTTTATGAACGCAACTCCTTGGAGACCGGTTGACAAAAAACTCTCAACCTTATTAATATGATTATTTGCCATTATGTGTAGAAGAGCAATTTATACCACCAGTTCAGTTTGATTCGACAATTTTAAGGGAGTTAAGAGACTTTGGCCATTTTTTGGAGTATAGAAACATGGAAACCTTGTGAACGCAACTCCTCTTATATTGATTGACCAAAACTATGATGCTCAGTGGGACTGTTTTCCATCATGTGTAGTTGACCATATAGTACAGCCAGTTTGTCTAGACAATTTATACCAGAGTTATGGGACTTTGACCTTTTGTTTTTAGAGTATTGTAATGTTGACCCAACTCCTCTGGTAGCGTCTGACAGAAATATCTTATATTTAACGGGGTTGTTCACCATCATGTATCACGTTTGCCATATTGAATATTGATTCGACAATTTGTGCAGGAGTTGTGGGACTTTAAACATTTTTTTCTGGATTATTGTAACATTGCTATTTATGAGCGCAACTCCTCATCGACCTTTTGACAGAATATGATTGCTTTTAATATTGTTTAGTTGACCATTTCATACCGTCATTATGATTATTCCATTCTACAGGAGTTATGGGACTTTAACCTTTTTTGATACACTCATACTGGGTTTCTATTATCATCCCGGACTTAAATTCAATAAGCGCTTTATCACACCCTTCAATACACAACTTTTAAAATAAGACAGTTTTTGACCTCAAAAGAATACCTTAAATTGTTCTACATTGATTTACACTGCGATAAATTTATTTTGTAAATTATCTGGCAGAGATAAATAATTAAGGATAAAAAAAAGTTTTTTTCACGGAATAGTCTAATATATTTAGGGAGACAAGCTTGTTTTATCTTCCGAAGAAAATTATTATCTTTCTAAAGTTAATGAAATAGTAATATATCAAGTTTTTTTCGGTTCGCCACCATACATGAGAATATCATTTCAAATTATCCAATCTTTTAATTGGTGGTTTCAATCCATTTGATTGTCAGAAGTACCTTAGAAGAAGTACACATTTTTCTTAGAATTTCGTAAGCTGAAAGGGTGATATTAAAAAGGCAAATAACACTGGTTATTTTCTAGTGAAATAATAATAAAAACGACAGTCTACTTTTCAATCATTATGTTTTCAGTTTTTGTTTTGTATCTTTCCTCTCTCTCTTTTAATACAAAATTGTGTCTGAAATTAGGCCCAAACCACTTATCGCAAATTTATGTTCCTGTTGCAGAACTCTATACTGTACACAAAATTGTATTCCTTATTTACACAGTGTCAGGGGACCGTATCCTTTCGGCTTAGCAACCTTGTTTATTCCATTACAATTTTAGTTTTTGCATGATAGTAAATCTCTGAGTTGTCATGTCAAACTACTTCAGGTTACATGAGATGAGTAATTGGAATTACAATAATATGTCAAAATGCAGAAAATTTTATAGAAATATGTATTGCAATTAGATCCATTCCACGCAATACAGTATATCAACACGAAGTACATTACAGACTGTGGACGAATTAGAACTTACCAAAAGGTTGAGACACTTGTTTGTAGTGAAAAAAAAGCCGACAACCCCATAAACAACAAGAAAAACGTTGAAAAGAAAAACAAAAATAACAAAGAAAACAATAGATTGATCAACACTAACTTATAACACACCGGGAAAAACTCAGGTGCCTAAGGTATAAGCAGTTCCTGCTCTACATAAATATGACACCTTCTTGTTGTTCAAGCAAGTAAAAAATCCGGTGATGTGTCGCGTTCGGTAATGTCACAATCGAGGAGAAGAGGATGGGATAGTGATTAGGACAAGTGGAACATATCCGTAGTCATCTATGCCAAAGGTAACACTTAACAGTCAATCGTGATGGCATCCGTAAAATGGTTGACGTTTAGAACATCTCTCCTTGTATTCACATTCCAATGTATTTCACCCTTGTTGGTATCAATATATTTCTTTTGAAGACACCAGGATCAACATTGAATCGGTTTGAAGATCTTATTACTTATCTCGAAAAGCCTGCACTAGGAAAAGAATCAAGAGATGATATAATGGTTAGAGCAATTTTAGTCTGGTTATGTAATCAGAAAGTTGAAACATTTGCAACTGAGGAAAGAACAAAAAATACGCCAAAGGGGTTTCTCAGTCTTCTTGGACAGAAGCGAAGCCAATACTCTACATTTTTTACTGTACTTTGCAGGTAGTTATCTCCAGTTAATCGTATATGTAATATGACTGCTGAAAAGTATCCCTTTTTGAGAACATCACACACATCAGTCAAACAAAATAAGAGATGAATAAACAGAAAATACAAAATTTATGCATTTACATAATCTTTAAATCCATCCATTCAAAACATAGAAAATATTGTGAAAACAATTATATTTAAACATAATTTGAAATAAAACTGCGAAAATTATACTACTGAATGACAATGAATAGATTCAAGCGGCTTAAATTTCTGACGAGATAAAAGAGGGAATTGACAAATTTGAAATTTGATTTTGAAATTTATTATGAAAAACGTATGAAAACGCAACATGTTAACTTTCCTAAAAAATTAGTTTACATTATTTTTATAGTTAAAAACCAAATTTGATTGTGATACGGTTTTGAGATTTATATATTTTACTTTAACTTGAACGGAGACCTAAGAATTGCATATGTACTAGTAAGTTACAATTTCACATTAAGGTGTTGTGTACCTAATAATGTTGACACTAAGATTTAACATATCATTCCGTTTAAACTTAAATAATAGAGCAAAATTAATATACAATGTCCGAATAACAGAATCGTATTTAACAATGATTTTTTCGCTCGATTTCAACTTAGTTCTATATTGTCATAATTGTAAGTATATATATTCTTTAGTTTCAATTTAAATCAGGGTTTTTACCTGGCCAGACTTTAGTTGACCAACACCGTAGGTGCAAAAAAAATCCAGATATTCCGTATTACACTGCAAAATGTAAACAATTGCATTATCGTCCTTGACAATTAATTTCATAAACCGTTTTTATAATATAATTTGTAAATTTCATTTTCAAATATGTCGAGATTATAAATTAAAGATATGCATCTGTTTGAAATATACCCTATTTCGATCGTCACTTTTGTTTAGACAGGCAAACATAAAGTGTGTACAGATTCGTGGTATTTCTAAGACAGGGAAATACCAACCTGAAAAGAGAAACCCCAACGACATGACTTGCCGTTGGAACGCTGTTTATCTTCGAAATTCCTGGCATATAATTCATCCATTTTGGGTTTGTGGGTCAGTGTATGGAAAACAAAGAGGAGGCTGGATACGGTTGGAGAAGGGTGGAAAATCTATTGGAAAACGACAGATAGCTAACCCAGGTGTTGCTACGACTGATGTCGTCGAATACTTCATTATGCCAGACCCAAAGCAATTTATTTATCGATGTCATCCAGACGACTCAAACTGGCAATTAATTCCCAAGCCGATTTCGAGAGATAAGTTTCTTGATCAAGCATATCTACTGCCTCCTTTTTGGGCATTAGGGTTAACTTTGTTAACTGAAAACTCCTGTTTGTTGAAATCTGCAGGAAACGCTGTTACAATAACATTACAAGGACCTAAAGCGACAGCCAACGAACTAAATATGGACTACGAGTTATTACTAAAGGACGAAGGTACAAATCAGAAAGATGAAAACGAAATGCTTGAACCAAATAAAATACCACGATTAGTTGCAAAAATACGTAATGGTTCTGAGTGGAATTTTAACATTCAGTTTCCCGTAGAAGGAATATATAAAATAGTTATTTACGGAGCTCCTGAAAAACGATCTATGCATAGACTGTGTGAATTTCAAATTAAATGTACTGCAAGAACACAAAACTGTCGATTGACACCTTTTAATCCAGGTCTTATAGGATTTGGTCCTGGCCTAACAAGCGAAAGAGCTGGACTGCTTCTCCCATCACACCGAAATGGTCTGGTAACAACAGATAAAAATAAACCAACCAAGTTAAGTTTCCTTCTTGACAGTGAAATGTCCAACTCTATGGAAGTTAGAACAGAGTTATTTGATTCAGATGAAAATGACCAGTCATCCTTAGTCGTAACAACAATTGAGAAAAAAGAACTTAAAATAACTACAACTCTTGTTAAAGAAGGTGATTACGGTCTGAAGATTCTCACTGGTACACATAAGAGTCGCAGTGATGACCAGATTACCATGACAGTTGTTTGTAATTACTTCGTGACAACATCCCATAAATTCACTCATGAGGTAAGTGCAGCTGATTAATCAATAACTAAAGGAAAAGCATGTTTGTGTACCTTTTTCACATAGCCTTGTTATTCTAATTATTCTCAGTTTTATGGCTTTCATTCTTCTGTTCTTTTTTGTTGTATGTTTGGGGGATTCATTTTTATGGGGGTGTTTATTGTTTGTTTTCATTTTTTCTTCATTTTAGAATACGCTGTAGATGTAATTTGATATCGATGTTTCTAGGGATATTTGTATAGACTAAGTATTCATAAAAGAAATTTTACTTTTTACAGAAAACAAACAAGCGTCTAGCAAGACAGAATCTGCTATCATATATTGAAAATGCCGGGTTTGCAGAAATCGAAAAAATTAAGGATGGTATTGAAAGATGTAAGAAAGAAAAAATTCCAGAAACGGATTTTGACATTGAAAATGCTGAGAGAAAACTTCAAGTTCTACTCTTTAGAAAAGGTACTTAACAAAATATATTTTAATGATTCAATTTAATTTAATATACATTTTCAATATTAACTTAACTTTCTTAGAAAAATGTAAAAAAACATGACATTTTTTCAATTGTAGAACTTTGTGATCTCTGCATGTATTGGGTCTCTTTGTGTCTTTTGGTGTTTGTCCTATTGACGTAACCTACAGTAATTTGAACACAAAATACCCCTGTTTTTATCATTTTGGGGTGTTTCTAGCCTTTGTGTGTAATGTGTTGATTCAGTGATTATGATTAAAAGGGGGAGTGTAAGTTATCTTGTATTATATCAACCGTATTTGCAAGTTCCAGGACAAAAAAAAATCTATGCGATTATCTTTAGTCATATATCTGAATGGTTTTTTTTGATCAACTGGAGAATTTGGTGTTGATAACAGATATCTGGTAAGCTCTCACTAGTAACAATGCAAGTTTATTTGCGGCTTCTAAAGACATTCGAGCCATTCGAGCCGATTCATTGCTTAATATTGAATAATTCTCACTATTAAACAAACTACGGAGATCATACACCTTTTTAGTGATGATACTCTTCATTGACTTTAAATTCTAAATATAAACCTAACATATGAATATCGGACTCAACAATTTTGTTGTTCGTCAATTTAACAGTACGTTTTTATTTGCGCATTAACTGTTCTAATTGATAGTTAGTCAAACAAAGCAGTGTACCGTATGTGAATTAGTCATGCTATTGGTGTGGATTTAAATATATGTATATTTATATTATATTATTTTAATTATATTTATCCAAACTCGCAATCACAACAATATGACAATTAATGATGTAAGGGGTAACTGTACTGTCAATTGTACAAAAGGCAAAAATCAAACTAAAATATACAATAAAAGAGAAGATTTCTATTACAAAATTCCCATATTTAGATAGGCGATGTTCCTGTAGCCGCATCTTATGTGATATACATTTCTCAGCTTGTAAGGACTGCTTGAATATTTTCTAATGTACAATGTAGTTGACTGTAATAAGAGCGTTACCTTACATTTAAAGAAACTTTAAAGTAACTTACATTGGGTTGTAGATACCATAAACTTTTGAATACATTTAAACATTATAAAAACCGTTTTAATCAGCATCGTGTTTGTAAATATAAAAGCTTTCGTACAAAAGCATTATACGATGATGTATCTCCCCTTACATTCAAGTGTAATATCGTAATTAAAACTGAAAACTTATTGACTGAACTATTGATGCTTGCTTGCTTAAAGCCTAGTTGCATACTATTTCATGCATTTTAGGACCAGAACAAAATGTCAGATGGGACCGTTCAATGTATGATTTAAAGCCAACAAAATTAAACATCTAGACGCACAACACCATGTCATTATAACTTTACACTGGTATTATAGCTACATTGGCAACCTGTTTTTAATATTCCTTTCCTTGTCGGTACTGTTCTGTTACATCCTATTATTTTTTTTTATTCAGAAAAAGCACGTGTTTGCAGTAACATTTAAACGTTGGAATATATAAAAGATTTTCATTACCGAAACCTTTAATAAAAAGGTTTTAGATATAATAAATTCGTAAACCTTTATTTAAACATTGTCAAATACAGCGACATAGAGTGGAATGATTTGAATTTTAGGTATTCAAAAAATGCTACTTAACACCCAGCTTTACATAGCATTATCGTATTTTATAAAACATGTACATGTACATGAATAATAGTACGGTGCACATCTGCATTGTATATAAGCAGTCTAAGAAAGAGGAAGGCATTGAATTCGATACTGCAATTGTTGTGCGTTACACAAAACAGGTGCCACATTTTTGCCGAATTCCTCGCGACATTCGTCAAAATTTAAGTCAGGCAACCGGACATAATTGCAAAAAAAATCTATTGTTGGACTTACTTTTTTAATATTCATAGTGTACATGTATGCATGCGATGGATGTCAACTTGTTACTGTACGCAAATATAAACTTGAGTTCGAACTTAAATATTTTGGCTGTATGTTTCCGGTTGTCATACATATTACTAAATGTTATAATTTTATAAAAATGTGAAGGCCTCCTTTTAATGAGTCACGCCCTGTAAGCAAAGTCTATAAAACTATCAAAATCTGAGAAGTCACTACAAACTCGCACTTGTCTATAAATTGTAGGAGGGGCCAAAGTAACAGTACCTTTAAAGATATTTTTATTTCAGATATCCATGATGCCTATATGAGAAGGCATTTAATTACAACAGAGAAGACGATTGAAAGGCTACACAAGTCTCAATATGAAAGAATATTTACAGAAAGTATAAGACATCTGGAAGAGTTCGCCTCGCAACTAAATTCACTAGAAGGGTTCACACAACAGTTACCAGATATCCTGCATGCTGTGGGTGAATTCAACCATACACACGTAACCAATGAGCAGGTCGCGAATACTCTCTGTGCTTTGTCTGTACTTTTTGGTGACAAACAGAAAGAAATAGAGGTAAATGTATAGGTAACATTTGTTTCAATTTCTATAGCATAAGCGTATTGTACCGATTTCGATGTTTAAAAAAGGTGATACAAAGGATGTAATACAAAGTCGTCGAAGGAAAGACAAAAATAAAAGCAGAACACTACGGATTAAGCAACATGGATGAGCTGAAGAAATTTCCACGTCATACCATAACTCTCATCCTTATTAGTATTCTACTTATTAATTTTGTTGGCTACTTTGTTGTTCCCTCATTATACAGATATTTTGAGTTTAATGAAAATTTTATTTTAATTGAGTGCAACACATGTTGACGATATGACATGCTGTAAATTCTGGTTCAATCCTGCACAATCTTTCGAATGTTACTGCACTCAATTAAACAGTAATTAGACAGTCAATCACAAGTACATGTTGTTCAAATTAGACCATTTAGAGAGATTAAAAATATAAGATTGAGTGGGTTTATAGCAATTTTTATAGATGTTGTGTAACTGTAAAAATATTTGTATTTCTTTTCAAAGACAGTAGATGATTTGCAAGCCATTTCTAGAGAAGCAAAACACAAAATTGCTATCCAAAAAGACACTGGAAGTTCACTGAAACGGGAAAATGCACAAAGGGCATTGCATATCATTAAGAAGTATTCGTACGAAGAAACAATGAAGAAAAATGCAGCAGCGGCGCAGATACATAAATGGGTACGTTTTTATTTAAACGTCTTTTTGTTATTTGTGCCATTGGGTTGCTGTCTTATTGAGGTTAACCCAATATTTCCTTTTATCCTGCAATCAACAAACTATTTTACAAATAACAGATACACAAATATTGTTTTGTTTATTTCTTCTTGTACAAATAACGTCTTCTGTTACGCCATTTCCATATTGAGCAAACGGGTATGATAATATTTCTTTTTGGGTGACAGATCATTTTGGGGTCCTCTTTACGGTCCGTGTTTAAACTCCGTTGATTTAAAAAAAAAATCAGAGACAACTATATATTTGGATTTAAACAACTAAACCGTAAAGTGCCGGGTGTAAATAACAGGATAAAAACAATATATGTTCGTTGTCGGAAAACATAAAATTTATCTGTACTCCTGTTACCCCGCTTCAATGTTGAGCAACTGTGGTAATGTGAATATTTATTTTTATGTAACACTTCATTTCAGGGTCCGCGTTTAAACTATGCCGATTTCTATGGAAAATTAGATACTTTTAGAAATTTGGATTTAAACAACTAAAGCTTCAAGTGCCGGGTGTAAATTGCAGGATAAAAACGATATATGTACATTGTCGAACATATAAAATGTATTTGTACTCGCTACGAAACATGAGAAATGCTCGATAAACGCTTTTCGTCTTGTTTCTAAAGCTCGTACAAATAAATTTTATATTTTCCGACAATGTACATACATTGTTTATTATTTCATATACAAGTATAAGACAATAAAAATTGCACGAGTCATTCGACATTTAACGCTCAAGATTTTAAATTGGCTTAATGTAAAATAAATGTAGAATATAAATATTTTTCGTTTATTAATCATAAGGCTCGACTTTAAAGAGGCAAATTTCGTAATCGAGTAATTACATGTATTTTCTTATGTCCGTATGAGATCAACGTTATGAAGCTGCCAATAGATTTTACATGTAATAGATGTTTGCTGAAATCTCGGCAACTTTATCCCTTCGGGAAATTGCAAGCATATAATAATGAACAAAGTACATATACAATATTTGTATATTTTGTCGAAAGAGCTTCAAGTTCCAGGTGTAAATTGCAGGATAAAAACAATATATGTACATTGTCGGAAATATTAAATGTATTCATACTGGCTATGAAACAGGAGAAAAGCTCAGCGAGCTTCGCTTTTCGTCCTGTTTCTAAAGCTCGTACAAATAAATTTTATATTTTCCGACAATGTACATATATTGTATATCTTTTACAGCTTTCCTAGACTCGGAGCAATTTAGATACACTACATGATATACTAGTAGGTCTATTGTTGAGACGGTATTGTGACCATATTAAGATGTCCTTTTTGTTTGAGTTTTGATTTGTTTGGTGGTGGGGTGCTGTCTCGTTGACATTTACGCTACGTATTCTGTTATCCATAAGCAACTAACATTAAATCAAATCAAAACGAAGCATATGTAATGAAATTGTATTGAAATACAAATAAAACAAGAACAATGTTCTCGCGTCATTTTTATTTTTATTTTTTTACAAGACTATTTCATGAGAATATTTCTTTATACTTCAAAACTACAATGGATGACATAGTGCTGATATATCTCCGTAAATTGAATTAATATTGTCACTTCTTTTACAGGAAAACTTTCTATTTTGTAATCACTTACATCTTGCTACTATTCTTGCATACTATTTTAAAAGACATCCACGTTAAAATATTGTCACTTTCAAACATTTATTGGGAGCGGGATCAATTTACCGTTGTTTACACATCAGACCGTACTGGCCTTACGATCATAAAACTTTCGAGCACGTTTATTGTACTCGGACTCAGAAATCAACCAATCAAAATACTGGATTTGGTTTTTCGAGCACAAATTTTGTACTCCGAGTACTGAGTAAAGTTTTATTGCCAAGGGCCCTGGTTATCGGAATTTTGGATACACCAAACCAGGTACTTCATATCTATCAAACAGGCAATACATGTATATGCCCTCGATTCTAGAATTCATTCATATATTTTTGTACTATTCAAAATTATCAGTCAAAATGTGTACTATTCAAAATTATCAGTCAAAATGTATTCTTCAAGGATCACCCGTCCTTCACCATTCATTTGATACCTAAATTATCAGAATATATTCTATATAGTTTGATATTTACACCTATGTGTAGGAACTATTTTGTTTTTAACATGCACTACTTTCTAGTGCGTTCTTTTTTGACCGGGCCCGATTTAATGGTGTTACATCTTACACAATCTATCCGAATTATTTTTGCAAAGAATTCCGCTTAAGCCGGTGCAAGGGGCCGTCTTAAACTTGCAGTGAGGTAAAAGTTTATTTGCTCTGTGTTGAAGGCCTCAATGAGACTTTGAGATGAAGAACAGCAATAAAAGCGTTGTTCCTTTGCTTTTTGTGTGTGTGGGTTTTTTTTGTGTTTTTTTTTCCTGTGCATGTACTAATTTTGTGTCATGGATGGGTACCCCATATCCTTTGTTTTTCTATTATATAAATGTAAATCATTTGACAGAAGTAATGTTTTTGATATATGGTTGTCTTTCAGGTAACTGATGTTATCTCTAAATTAGATAATAAGAGACCAGACCAGGAGAATGTATAATTCAGCTAAATAATCTTAGGAGACCCTTCAGAACATTACGATGTATGGTTGCTGATTTAGTGATTTGACATTTCATTGGCAGAAATAACAAATGCATATTAGTTTGACAGTACTAAATGAAAAATGTTTAGTTTTCCTGTAGAATTAAACTTCTATGTCATGTATAGTACACTGGAATCTATCTAACTTATCTTACTGAAATAATTAATCATGATTTGAGAAAATGTGTCTATAAAAGATAATAAAAATAAGCCAAGAAGTTCTTATCAATTAATGTCTAAACCATATACATGTATGTAAATGTAATTTGTTTTTTGAGTAAATTTTTATGACATTACTGAATGCAACTTATCACAAGCATTTTAATTGAAACAAGAAACACAATGGCTGCCACTAGTAGAGTAGGTGCTGCTTACTTATCCGGAACACATGAGTCAACCCTAGGTTATTGATGGGGTCTTTAGTTGTCAGTGTAGTGTTTTTGTGAACTGTAACTAGTGTTTGTTAGTTACTTTGATTTCTGTTGGAAATGGTGGTGTCAGTCTTTCTTCGGCAAGTGGAATTTTACAGCCCCATGTTAACCACAGGGGGGTAACTTCGATATAATTTTGGTAGGGGTGTGCCATTTTTGCCTCAAAAAACGTACCCATTTTAATATAACATTCACTAAAATTCAGTACCTATAGTTATATAAATATTTTAGAAAGAATGGCCTATACTTATATACAATATTTAAAGTTCCGGGGTTCATTTGGGAACTTATTTGAAAGGTGAACTTTCAAATTAATTGATTTAATTAATACAATAATTGACTTTTAATAATGTAAGATTCTCAATAGCATATTTATATATGATATATAGATAATACTCCAAATCAATATACAGTTATCAAACTAAATGCATTTTAATACAGGATGTCATTAAAAAGGAGGGCAATTTTTATATAAAATCTCGCAAAATTATGACCCATATTTTTGGCAAAAGACGAATTGACAAACTACAGTAGACAAAACACTAGATGCAAACTAATACAAATTGTATAAATGATCAATTAATTAGATTTTTTTATATCATAGTAGATTTAAGTTATTGAATGAATATTATCCAAACAATTGTATACCTTTTGAATTTCTATCAGATTTAGTCCCTGCAATACCTTCTACACTAGTCTGTTTTGGAAATTTTGAAAAATATACTGAGCTTTACCAATTGTGCTTTTTTGAAGACCATAAAATAAAAATGCAAAAACCATGGACTTTTTTTGTAAAGAACTGAATTTTCCCGTATTGTGACTTACAAATCAATTTATAACCGTTGCTAAATATTAACATTCGCTCCGGCACGATTTTATTTTGTTTATGCAAAAAGGTGTTCATAAATTAGATACCATCTTTATCGTGCATTGAATAAACTAAATTATCAGAAAATTGTATATTCAAAGGACAAAGAAAATGTAACACAAATTAATTAAGGCACAGATACATGTACATATCTTTCAGTTTAGTGAAATTATATAATGAAAAAACGTGTAATAAAAAAATTAAGTGAAATGCAAGTATTTGTTTAAATGTTTAAAAAAAATGTCAATCAACGCAAAACTAGACTAAGTACATTGTGTAAAAATCCATCCAGATACACACAAGTGCTTCATTAAATAAACATAAGATAACAAATGTGTACCAACATTCTACCCCAGATTAGGGAACAACCGAAAGGGAGGCGGGGGGTTATGGTTTTTCCCTAAAAAAAATTGTGGTCAAGCAGATGACAAAAATAAATTCTGAATCCAGATTTTCGCCATTCCTTATAGTGTTAAATTTTGAAAAAAAATAATTTGATTGATAGCGTCGAAAAACTAAAAAAAAATGTTGGCGAAAAAAGATTTCTGACTCAGACAAAAACTCATAACTGCCCCCCCCCCCCTCCCCCTTAAGTGGTTGCTCCCTTATATGTGTTTCTTTGACTCTGACATTATAATGTTGAAGTTTTGATTGACTAGAATTTCGTGAAGGAAAAGCAAATATAAATTAAAAATTTACAGCGAAAAGTATTTGTACACTTGGTTGTTCCTGCTGTCAAAAGTATGGTTCACTATAATAATGTGAATATAATCATCGTCTCTTTTTTCGTTTCTGTTGTTTTGTGGTTGCTATGGTCGGATTATCTTTCTTTGGACAGTAAAATTTGAGATTGCCTTCTGGTTTCCTATCAATTTTAGTCAAAGTTGGAAAGTCTTCTTGTTCCTCTGCGCTCATCATGTTCTGTGATTCATCGGAAATTCCAGTTGACTGATTCGGATGGGAGCTTAATTTGATATGTTCACTAGATAACGGCGTAATAAAATCATTAAGTGACATTGAACGATTTCCACGTTTTCCTTCATTGGCTGAGCGACAGCGACCTCTAAAGTTACCTCTTGGTCTTCTCTGGGGTGTACTACTTCTTACTGTTCTTTCATTAATTGCGAATCTGGATTCTTTCATCTGTTCTTTACCTTCAACCGATCTGTCTTGTGCTTGTTTAAAGTGAGTTTGGTCTGAAACTTGGTTTCTAATTTCGCACCAGGAAAGTTGTATTTGTTTCTGGGAACTCCTTGTATCTTTTTGAAAGTCCAATTTAGTTACGTCTGGTGCCACGGATTCTTTGGGTTGCTTTTTAGTCTTTGCTTCTCGGCATACACAACACGTTATGCTATCGTTGGTTATAGAGTATATATGACCTTTAAAAAGGAAACCATAAGTAAATTAGACAAATTATATGTGTTTATGTTCAAATGAAATACTACAATTGATGAGAAGTCCATCATCATCATCATCATCATGCGTTTACTGACGACACCAGCCATTACAGTTATTAAGCAAAAGAGTTTGTCCTGATATTTCAAACGTATAGAAGCTTAAATAAAGTACACATTTGCAATAAAAAATAACTATAAGAAGCTAGATAAACGCGAAATTGTAGGAATGTGAAATGAATTCTAATGTATATTTTCAAAATTCCCATTGTTACAAATGTAACTTAGTTGAAACCTTACAGAAATTCAGGTCCTCAATGCTCTTAAACTTACATGTAGTACTCTATTTGGCCCTTTTGATTCTTTTGTAGACGAAACGCCATCTGGAGTACACAATTTTAATCCTGGTATCTTTGATGAGTATATCATAAGAGGTATTTTTCTACTTGATATTCTACTATTTAAAGGGTCGACGAATAAAAATATTAAACAATCTAATATCTTTATTTCACATTCATGATATGATGTGTGTGCGTAAGTGAGTGTGTGCATGTGCGTGTGTGTGTGTAATGTACTGACCTTTTCTGCATATGGCCCACTCATCCTGATGAATCCCCATCTTATCTCGTAGGACAGGATATGATTTAGCATTAATTAAATGCGCATCCTCCTCAATTCTGTCAAGGCTTGTGATAAGAAGGGAAAGTAACTCATCAATATGTTGGTGATCATATTCAGCTCGAACAATTCGTGTTTTTATCAAGTTTACTACATCGTTCCCATTAATGCTAATGTTGGTCGTTTTTGTTGTATCTTTTGGTCTTGCTCCTGCAGCGGTAAAGGAGTCATGTTTTATATCAAGAAGAACATCAGTGTCAATTAAATGGCTATGCTTTTTGCTGTCTTTGAAAAGTCCAGCAACACGTTCGTCGTCAAGGGGGGCTTCCAAAACGTCCGGTTTACTTGAACATATTGTTACGACCCAAAGAGTATGTAATTTGTAGATTTCCTGAAACAAGTCTTCAAAACTATGTATATGACTTAAATCCCTGTTAACAGTATCGTGTATTCTATTGGCAATGCAAGTTGTAAACGATAAATTGTCAACAAAGTTTTGATCATAATTCAAGTACTTAACAATTTGTCTGTAGGTTGCAAATCTTTTTAGATACGTATTTATAAGTTCGGCAACGTGTCCACTATAACAAGGAAATGTAATTTGACGACCGGTATTCCTTTCCAAAATCTTGCTCTTAGCTTCTTCCATAAACTGCTTTTTACATTTGAGGACACGATCATATCTTGGATGTTTATGAATGATTGTTTTGCAGGTTGGACATTTTATAACAAGAGCATCTTTTGATTTCCTCATATATGCATCTAAAATTGTATCCATAAATGTGTGACCACAATCCTTCAGGGTTACGGTTTTACAAAATTTTGAATATAGATAGCTCCTATCGTCCGGAACCTGATTTGGTTTGCATTCTATACAGAAATCTGGACAAGGCTCGCCACAATATCCAGAACATATGTGTCCACATCCTAGAATCGTTTTGCATGGTTGACTACATTTTTGACGGTCGCATATTTCGCTACATAATTTGGAACACTTTGAATGAGGGCACTGCCAGACGCACGGTTGTTTACACGGTTTACATGGTTGACTACACGTATTGGTACACTTTCTATGATCACAAGCGTAAGTACATGGTTTGTTGCAAGGTTTGCAATGTAGACAATTGTAACCGTTGCATTTATGTCCACATAGCTGCTCCTTTTCGCATTTTCTTTGACATATTTTGTGGATCATGCCGTCCTGACATTCAATGCAAAGATGCGTACAAATATGGCCACATGAAAGCAGTTTCTGGCATTTTGAAGTACATTTTATAGGAAGTCCAGCTCTATGACATTCAATTTGAATCGAATGCCCACAGGGTAATTTTTGCGAAATGTGAAGACAACATAAAGGTATATCAATCGTATTCATTGGGTTTTCTGCAGTATCGATTTTATCGATGACTTGTTTCATACTACATGGGATATTGGTTGTGTGGTTACATGACGAATAAGTATATGGAACTGCTACATTGCATTGTAAAGCTGATTCTTCCCTTTCCTCTTTTGATTCCCAACACTTAACGCTGAGAGAATGTCCACATGTTTTTAAGTATACGTCAACGTTCGACATACACCTGACATGGTCTAATACCGGATCTACACTACATGGAAGGATTTGTTCGTGTTGACAGTTAGGCATTTTCTTTTTAATATCAAATGAACAACAAATCTCCTTTGGATTTTTATAGCATTCTACCTTGTTTACATGGCCACATGTTGGTAAGGTTTTGTGTACAATTTCCAAACATTCAAACGTGTTCAAGTCCTCTGAACAAGCCATTTTCTGTACATGCTGACATCCGGATATGACTCTTTCTATAATGTCGGAACAATTACATGGAGTAGGATAATGACATATCCTATTACACACATGAAGTTTGTCGCAAACCTTTGTGCATTTTTCTTTGCAAGTTACATTTTTTGCTAGATAGCAAACTACTTCAACTGTATGTCCGCAGTTGAATTTCTTTGTGACGTATTCCTTGCAATTTATTTTATCTAAATCAGTTTGACATCCTACGATTATCTTGTGTTTGCACGTCTTGAAGGTCTTTTCTGTTTGTATCAAGCATTTGATTTCATCTTCGAATACACGCTTAGATTTGTGACATTCTTTTTCGTATTCATGACTGCATTTAGATCTCGTATCGATTACTTTTTCTTTACACTTAAAGCTGTCAACTTTTGTGTGACAATGCATTATAGCGGTATGGCCACATTTGAGAAGTCTCTCTACTTCTGTATTACATTTATGCTCTGATGGCTCCATATAACATTTTACTAGGTTAATATGTCCACATGGAAGTTGTTTTTCTATTTGTACAGAGCATTCACATGGATTGGGTTCGTGACATCTTCTACGGCATTGGTGTTCGTCCGGACATGTCCTTGGACAGTTTTTCATACATTTATATTCGGTATGATCCCTATCAAAATTGTGACATCTAAATCGGCATGCATGACCACAATCCAGCCTAAACTCACAGAGAATACCACATCCACCATCAGGGGCTTTTAGGAAGTCCAATGGAGATATTGCTTGAATTTCCTGCTTTTCGGGGTGATTTTGACAATACAAAAACAAACCTTTGCCGATACCGTTTTTACTTTTTAGTTTATTAGATATAACCTGCCAATGTTTGGATTTCTTTGTCAGAGTATCGATGTTGCCTATGATGTACAGTCCCTTCTTGGCTCGAGATAATGCAACGCATATCCTGTTTTCTTTATTAAGAAACCCTATACCCTCGTTCTGATTGCTTCTGACTAAGGACAAGATGATGACTTCATTTTCTTCGCCTTGATAGTTGTCTAAAACACATATGGTGACACCTTCAAATTCTGCTTTAGGCATTTTCTTTTGAATACAATACATCTGACCTGAATAGGCTGCTAAAATCGTTATTTGACTAGGCTTGTAGCCTTGGTTCAACAAATATCTGCATAATTCTTTTGCATATTCAGCTTCGAATTCATTGGAATAACTTCTTCCATCATCGCTGTAAACTTCAGGGCTCGAATGGTTGATAAAGTAAAGATTCTGTCGAATTCCTCTAACATCTTCGTAATAAGTTACATTTTCGTTGTCTTCCAAAGTAGGATAAATATGTCTGACCAGATCTGCAATATCAGGTCTCATTCTATGTTGTCTTTGCAGGCAATAATAATGTAAATCGTTATTTATCATTCTTTCAAAAAGAGAGACCGACAAATTGTATTTAACTGCAAGTTCGTAAACAGCTGGTTTAGGTTCCAGTTGTTTGTGGTCACCTATAAGAATGACGTGTTGACAATTTTGACTGAGGGCTGTAACAATATGTGCTTCCAATACTTCAGCAGCCTCCTCTATAATTGTAATTGTTGGTTTCAGTTTTGCTAGAGAATCGTAATATCGGGCTGCAGCCGTTGTTGTCAGTGCAATAACAGATGCTTTGCTCATAATCAGTTCATCAATTTGAAGTTTAGCTTTTTTGTATCTATCAAACAATGCACTGATTAGTTCTTCAGTGTCTAGCAGTTGTTGTTTTTCTGATTTTATATACTCGGAGACCCAGAAACGATAAAACTTCCAGCGATCTTCTAAAGTTAGTTCCCAGAGATTTGTGATGATTTCTGCTGTTTCTTTGATAATCTTTTCTCCAAATTTGATGTTTTGTTTCACTTTTTCTGCCTCATTGCGCAATACGTCACGACACCTTTCCTCAATATTTTTCTTTTCGTTTTTCTTTAGCTGTTTTATGATGTCTAAACCTAAATTTTCGGTACTACCTGCTTCATCGTATTCGTCATCTTCTATGTGTCTTTCAGCATATTCGAATTCTGCTTCACTTGTAATATCAATATAAACTGCATCATCGTCAGTAATGTGGTTATTTATGTCTCGGCCTGTTAAACCATTTGGGCGTCCTTGATAGATTTTCTCAACTTCTTGGTACCAAAATTCTTCCGTAACTTGAAGCCATCGGTAGAATTTCTTGTCTGGCTTTTCTCCGAATTCTTTTCTATGATCGCTGGAAATTACAGTCTTTAAAACAATGAAGCCAAGAACAATGTGTTTATTTTGAATAGCCGTTAATCTTGATTTGATTTGCATCATGCGTGATTTCAATCTGTCAACAAGTGTAATGGTGTTGCTATCTATGTTTTTCATACGTTGTAGTTTGTAAGCTGTTTTGCGATAGTTCGATAGGAACTTCGATCGATGTTTAAATAAGGTAAACTTTTCAACTGATGGATTTTTACATCGACTCCCTATTCTGACAATATCTTCCTTCGGAATGAAACTTTGAAATTTTATTATTCCTTCAAGGAACTGGTCTAAGGCATGATTTGTAAAACAGACAACCATGACAGAATTTTTACACTCATATTCAAACATATCTTCATCATCCGGAATTCTTCTGTATAACATGTGTTCATCCATTAAAACATTCCGATCACTCCAAACTCTCTTGTTGTACAGTAGTATTTTAGCAATTTGTAATCCTATGTGGGTTTTGCCTGTACCCGGGGGACCTTGTATTACAACGAACTCTTTGGTTAAAGCGGCATGAAATGCTTCCCATTGAGCAGCATCAAGGTGTAAATCGTCCATACTAGGCCATTCTTCAATATTCATAATATTCACACAATCACTTTGTTTCGTGATAGGTTTGAAGTTATAAGTGTGAGACCCTTCTCTAATATAACTCGGTGGGAAAATATCCCTTTCGCAATCGACAATGTATCTTTTGAATGGTATTTGCCCTTTAACCTTTTTTAGGGCCGCCAAAACATGGCGATAAGATTCAAAATATGCTGATGATGACTCAATCATTACACCGTTGATGTTACGTGGGATATTTTGGTGATTTCTTGTTGTGAATATTTGTGCTTTGAATATACCTAACCGCTCCAAATGATTTCTGTCAGAATCAACTATAACTGCGAATAAAACTGTGCGAAAATTATCAAATGAAAGGCAGACAAGAGACCCATAGATAAGTCTCTTTGAGGTAAACCAGTTTATTTTCTTTACATGTTGATAATCGAGTTTGATTTCATAAACCGATCCAAACTCAGGTGATAACGTGGTCCCTAAAATTTGTACATTACGATATAACCTTCCATCTTCTAACCGAATATGACGACCACGTGGTTGATTTTCATCTTGATTTATTTGCATATACTCTTTCACCGCGCTTCTAAGAGGACAAATAAAATCCTCTCTGTATAATCTAAACTGAACATCAAGATAATGTTCAAGGTTTAAATATTGCCCTTTTGACTTGTTTCGACGAAGAAATTCGGTAGGTTCAAATACGTCTCGATCGCTCGGTATGATGGGAAGTCTACGAAAATCGTCTGGTGGTAACAGTTTATCCTCAAAGTCCTCTTCAACTTTTGATATCGTCTTACATTTGGCCTTTTCTGTTAAGGTGTGAATTATATCCTGTCTTAATTTCGAAACGTTATTGAGTTTTGTTTCCTTTTCAACTAAAGAGTCGCTGGTTATGATCTTTTGGTTAAGAAAATCAATTAATCCAATTGTCTGTGGTGTAATTGCAGAACTTGGTGTTCTCATAAACAGCTGCTGAATTATCAGAATAAAATCATCTAAGAGACAGTTTAGTGGATGAAAACATTCTAGATGTTCGTCATACTGCTGTAGTAAGCTCAAGCCATCGAATCCTAGAAGGCTTGAATCTGAAATATCGCACAACAGCCGTAACATCAAGTCCGCATTACCTCTGCCACCAAGGGCCGTGCTTACGATGTGTACAAAAGCAGAAATTGTTTCCCACTTCAAATCAGATTTATTCATAAAATATTCTAAATTGTTAGTCGATGTTAGACTGAGCAACAATTCTTTCTCGTCTATGTTATTTTCAAACATTTCCAATATGCGTCTAGATGTCAAACAATTTCCAGGACTTTTGAAAGACATCTTTGCTGTTCGATTCTTTAAAATGTTAAATCAATAATGACCTGAAATAATAAGAAAAAATGTAAATCACATCATTCAATCATTTTTGCCACTTTACTTCCCAAATCTATCAAACAGTACACTTTCGGGCATGTATCGCCGATTTACTGATTAGATTGAATTTAAGTTGAACGTATTTATGATATAGGTTTTACTACAAAAATCACATAATCTTGATATTATCAATAATCAATGTAAATGATGTCAAGGTCAGATAAACCCAACCAGACTGACACGAACATATTAGAATATTCCATACACAAAATATAGTTGATCTATTGCTAAGAAACGGACCTTACCACTACAACTGAACAATGACAAATGAACCATGAAAATCAGGTCGATTAAGGTCAGATGAACCTTGCTAGACAGACATGTACACCTGACAGTCCATCCATACACTAATTGAGTTAACCTATTGCTTATAGTATCTGAAAATCCTACTTATCCATGCACGAAAACTTATCACTGACCAATGAACCAGAAACATGAGCATAAGGTCAGATAAACCTTGCGAGAAGGACAAGCACGATCTTTATGTATACATGTGTCGATTAAAGTGGACCTATTGATTATAGTATTTGAGAAACAGACCTAACCAAGGAAACTTAAAATCTCCCCTTTCTCATTTTATTAATCCTAACAGCGCAGAGGAAAGTTGCATTAAGAAAATACAGCAAAATTGGATTAAAAAAATTAGATTGTGTCTTCTATTTGCTTTTGATCCCTTTATAACGGTAAATCAAAACTGTATACTATATAAACTTTACTACATTGCCTACGTGTGGCCACATCCCTTCAGAGAAAGTCCAAAAAGAAATGTTTATTTCCAGAAAAAGACGAATCGAATCAGGTTGGAAAATATAAATATTGCTTACACTGATAATCAATTACGATATTGGTTGGGCTTAATTCCTAAAATTCAAAATGATTTATTTGTTGGAACAGAAGTATCGCATGAAACACATAATGTCTGCATGCAGTTAACGACGATAAAATAGTTACAGTATTGAATTTTCTACTCATAATAATAAACTCTAGTACACTACATCATCTTTAAGGTCGTTGTCTCTTGCATATGGATCTATATATAATATATATATTTCTATTCATCTACATACCCAAACTACATGATGCCTCCCAGTTAGTATAAACATGTTACATTGTAGAGGAAAGCAAATAATAACAAATGCATCTTACTAATCATTTCATTGGCAAACATACTACATCTCTTTATTCTTATAATTTTAACTGGTAATCAGATCTTGCCAGCCACATAGGAATGCGTCATATTTCTCAAGTACTTTCTAGTAGTAAAATGTATAAATTAAGTACAGTACTGTTGTTTTTACTTCCTGGTAAGAAGTAGTAAACTGCACAAAGATTTTCTTTGAACATTTAACCACTATTGTTTTTAATTTCGGGATTTAAAAAGTATATTTTTGTCGGCTCACCTCGGCCATCGTAAGTTTACAAGCTCCTTCCTTTTAGATTTTTTTTTCCTACAGTATTTTATTACATTTTTTTTTTAAATGAGGAAAGAAGTCAAATTTGATTACCTTTGGTTAATATACAATTTTTATTCATATAAGTCTTCGCGTATTAAGAAAGAATTATATTATATAACCATTTATGCTGGTTAAAGTTTTGATCGTCTGTTGCTCTCGTACGGTACCTTCTCTGTTTCTTCTGGTTCCTGGCTGATCTTGTCTTCCAAAGGCCAGTATAAAGGTCACTGAAAAGGAACAACCAAGTTACTAAAGCATATGAAAATGGGATTAGCAAGGAAAGTTAGTGGGTGTGAATAATAAAGGTCTGAAATATGTAGTGTACGTCAATAAAACAGAGACCCAACGACAAAATAAGTAAACAAAAATAAAATAACTAACTTTAAAAAGGTCAATAAAGGACAATATTTTTAGTGCCTACACAATATGTCAATCTCAAAATGGCCCCTCCTCTAAAATTAAAATTTGTCATTAAGAACAAATTCCATAAACGATCAAAAACAACATTGATATTAAAATATCAAATTATAGACAATCATGGGGTTTCAGACTTTGGATAGGCATATGAACATGTTGCAAGTTTAAACTATAGTTGATTTTTTATAAAACCTCAATCTTTATCTGGGTCCGATAAATAGTAACACATAGGTGTGTGTGTTAGCCGATTGCATCCCCTTTCAAAAGTGGGGGTGGCAAACTATGGCCCACACACAAACACAAAATGTTTGGGAAAACAAATTATTGAAAATGATAAAATGAAACTGAAAGTCGAGACTAACTTCTATTAGACTTTACTTAGGGAGTTACCATTTGATTTTTATAGGGGTGGGGGCTATGATGAAAAATGTTGTCTTGCATTTTTTTTAGTTGTAATCTCTGTCCTGCCTTTTTATTTATCACTCTATTCGGTCCTGCCTTTTTTTCATTATGTTATCCTGCCTTTTTTTTTTTGCCCCCCCCCCCCCCCTCCCATAAAAATCAAATGGTAGCTCCCTTAGATGATTTTTTTCTTGTTTTTTTTTCCTTGTCACTTTCAGAAGTTTGCCCCACTCACATTATGCAGTCTACTCCTACGTCACTGCAATGGGTAAAAGAAGAATCAAAGAACGTACTATAAAATATAGCACAAGACAACCATTTAGCTCCATGATTAAAAATTGGATGCTTCTTTTTGTAATTTTATTGGGGTGTTAAAGCGTCGATTAAAGTATATATTGTATAAAGTGCGAAGTTTTATATGACCGTCATTTTCATAGGACAAAGACTTAAGTTTTATATTGTATGATGTACTGCCGTTCGCTGACAAACCATGACGATCTGAACACACCTAAAAACTATAAATGAATTTCCACATTGTCACTGTATCACATATAAAGTCAAGCGCGGATCCAGCCATTTTTAAAAGGGGGTTCCATCACATGCAAGTCATATAAAAAGGGGGTTCTAACCATATGTCCCCATACAAAAGCATTAGTTGTCAAACAAAAAGGGGGTTCCAATCCCCAGAACTGCCCCCCCCCCCCCCCATTTCCCTCCCCACCTTCCTGGATCCGCCACTGGTTCAAGTGACATGGAAGTGTGCTGTTGTCTGTCTAGTAGTATCTAGCTTGGTTTGAAATTAAAGCTACTCACCATTCTTAAATCTATACAATTTTCTACAATGATTTCTATAGGTGGAAACATACCTGACACCATGTTTACAGTTACATAGCAGCACAACGTAGTTGTTTATACACTTTTCGTAAAATCGAAAGTGAAAGTAGAAGAGGAAAATTCCCGGTAGTCAGGTGTATGACCTTTCCTGTGTTGTGTAATCTCATGACGTTAATTATTTTATCTAAATTGCATAGTATGTTATTTTTAAAAGTCGATATTATAAAAACTATAAAACTGAATATATATACTGAAAATATTACCTCCTCAGATCATATTTTAAATATTGTTGATTTGTTTTTTTAATTATTGAGATAAAGTCCTCAGATTTTTCATATATAAAAGCAATTATTATACATGATGTAATACCTTTCAGTAACCTAGTTACAGAGCTCTTCTATTAACAGTAGATAGGCACGGAACATTTGCTTATCGGAAAGGGGGGTTGGGTTTTTTAAAAAAATAAGCTGGCCTCCATATTTATAAAAGAAAAACAAATGGCCTTAAAGTTGATAAAAACTTGATCTTCAGCAAGTATGACAAGTATGATGTAATTGTTTTCTTCGCTCGCTGATTTGATCCTACTAGATAAACTGTACATGTACTTGTCTTTCAATACAATAATAATGCATACCCAGAGTACAAAATGTCGTATCTAATCTTGTTTTGTGATTTCAGGTGTTGAGGTCTTCTCGATATCTTTCCTGTGTATTTCTTTTCAATGCTATTTGAACAGAAGAACAGACATATTAAAATATTATAACATTTTAAGAACATATTGGTTTATTTCATTGAGATAAAAAAAACTTATCATCCAGTTGGTTGCAAAGTTATTTTTCAAATTATTGCCAAGATTGCTCCATAAAAATCTAACTAAGCCACAAAAGAGTGAAACTAGAGGTACAGTTAGCAAGCTTTAAAGGGTGAAACCATCCAACTCTTGAAAACTCAAAGTCCAATTATCTCCCTTGTAACAATTTGACTGCAACCAAATTTCTTCATGCACATTTTTATATATTATGTGTTTCACTTGTGTGAAGTTTAATTGAAATTCATTCAGGCGTAAGGGAGGATTTGTTCTCACGAGAAGTACCCTATCCCAAAAAAACTTATAATAAAGGTTTAAGTGGTGATTTAGATAGAATATGTTCTATTGACTGAATGTTTGGTTTTTAGATTATTTCAAGTCTAAAAGAAGATATGACTATTTTGACATTTGCTATCAGAAAGTGTTATGCTTGCTTAAAATTTTCTTTGACTATATCAATGAAAATTTTTGTTGAAAAGTCTAATTATCTTCCCTTGTAGCAATGAAATTTCTTCATGCACATCTCCATCTGATGGTCTTGTGCGAAGTTTCATTGAATTCCATCCAGGCGTTTAAGAGGAGTTGCCTTTACAAGATCTATGGACAGACAGACAGACAGACCGACAGACCGACAAACAGACCGACCGACCGACCGACCGACCGACAGACAGACCGATAGACAGACAGGGTGATTCTTATATACCCCAAACTTGGTTTGTGGGGGTATTAAAACCTTCATAGTTTTGTTGTAACTGGGCTACAGAAAATAGCAAATGGACCAAAGCCGTTGCCTGGCTATGAACAAATTTATGTTTTATATTCAAAAATACCATAAAAATAAAAGTTTAATGATATCGTATTCCTTTGTCTTTACGAATGTTGAAAAAAAAATTCTTTCTTTGGATTGACTGAAAAAATATATTGGATGGTAAAAAATAAATCTGACTTAAAATAAAATGCCAGGCCCCTCCCCTTCCCTCCCCCTATGAAAATTAAATGGTCCGTGCCTTATATCCTCTCTGAAGCCTATCGACAGTTCTATATAAATGTACTGGCAATGTTTGCTGAAAGGAACAGCCAAAAAATTAAGAATTGTGAAGTGTTTCAACAAATACAATACCTATAAGAAAAGTTTCTTGAACTTGTTTTTGATACAAAACATGCAAACTAAACTTTGGGCATTTGAAAGACAAGGATGGATTAATGCTTGGGGACCTCTATAACCAAAGGAAACCTTAAAAGGATGGCCATAAACCATCTTAGGTCAACTATTCCTGAGGTAGTTGGATCCTTAGTCTCTTAATCATTTTTTAAATTTAGAAACGGAAAATTTAAGAAATGTCAGTTGCGAAGCACTGGTTTCTTGGCAAAGGATAGCTGTAATTTTGCTGATCATAACATAGAGATGACGCGAAGACGCAGCTGCTGTATAGTGGTACATTGTAATATAAAAAAAATAAAGTCGGGAACTCGGCCAACATTAGAAGTCGGGCAGTTGTACGACGCTATTGAAAGGAATGATTTCATGGATAATTAAAATTTACAAAAATAGATAGAAGGCAATAATGATTTGCATGTTACTAAAGAGTTTTAAGACAAAAACAGTACAAATATAGAAAATTAAAGAAACAAGAAGACATAATGACAAATTTACATTTCACCGACACGGACACAAGAAATCTTTTTAACAAGAACTATTCATTTAATGTGGTGTTAAAATCTTCAAGTACCTCTTGATTGCCCTTGGCATGTGTAATTAGGGACATAATTTGAGATAAGGTCAATCGAATAATAGTAGGTAGTCTGTTAATATATATATGGCAGTCAGCAGGGTTTAAGAACATTCGTTGTTCGACCTGTTAGTCAAATGCGTTTTGTTTAAATATACTTTTTCACTTTTTTGGTCATTTGGAAAATGTTGTTTGTGCTGTATTTAGTCCCCTCTACCAAGAAATTAGTTTTACATGCACACGTATAAAAATTGCAGTTTTTATCCAACGCAATCATAGGTTTAGATGTTGTTTTCAATTTAGACTGCAAAACCGCAATTTTTATACGTGTGCATGTAAAACTAATTTCTTGGTAGAGGGGTCTAAATACAACACAAACAACATTTTCCAAAAGACCAAAAACGTGAAAAAGTATATTTTAACAAAACGCATTTGACTAACAGGTCGAACAACGGATGTTCTTAAACCCTGCTGACTGCCAATGGCGATTGCCAAATAATTTGATCACCATATTAACAAAATGGATCTTAATATTAATTTAATACCAAACAGAAAACAATAAACTTGTGGAAAAGATGGTTTACCACAAACATGAGGTGCAAAAAATTTGTACACCATATCCGGATTTCGACAATTAATGTCTCTTCAGTGATGTTAGGGATCGAAACAGTATTTGGAAGGCCATATAATTTACCTCAATTTAGGATAGACTCTTAAACTTTAAAGAGTCGAAATAGGATGAACGGATCATATAAACCCGAAGGAAAATATAATACAAGCCCAAACGAAAAAATATAAACAAGTCTAAATTGAAAACAACGTTCAAACCTATGATTGCGTTGAATAAAAACCGCAATTTTTATACGTGTGCATGTAAAACTAATTTCTTGGTAGAAGGGTCTAAATACAGCACAAACAACATTTTCCAAAAGACCAAAAAAGTGAAAAAGTATATTTTAACAAAACGCATTTGACTAACAGGTCAAACAACGGATGTTCTTAAACCCTGCTGACTGCCATAGGATTTATAACAACTGTCGGACTCGGACTCCGAGAAAAAGTATATTTTAACAAAACGCATTTGACTAACAGGTCGAACAACGGATGTTCTTAAACCCTGCTGATTGCCATAGGATTTATAATAACTGTCGGACTCGGACTCCGAGTACGAAAACGAGAACAAAAGAAAATTCACTCTTCTTATGAAAAAGTCGAGAAAATCAACAGTAAAACAATGCCGGTGACGATACTGATCAAAAGTTATTTCTAAATAACCATCATACCTTTTAAAGAAATTATATCTTTCACGTCAAAAATTTTCTGAGCGTTCCACAAACTCCTTGGCATGTTACAATTTTCCAAACTGATATACCTATTTTTACGTCTTAAGTTTTCGAGTACACCGGTCTGCTTTTGTCACGTTAACTTTAAATTTGTCAGTTAATAAATCTTGAAATTATTAAAATCCAGAAAAGCGCTTCGGACGCATAAAATATATAACGTGTTGTTTTCAGTTTTTTTTTTATTTCATATAGAAACATTGTTTTTTCGTGAATATAATAATTTAAAAGTCAAGTTAAACAATTAAAGATAAATTTTTATAAAGTAGGTTATCCATTAAAATATTTGACTATGTGTTTTACAATTCGAAGAAAAGGTTGTCTCGAATTCTGTACATGTATTTGTGATCTTCTCGATCTATTCACGTTCAATGTTAACGTCGGGATAAGGTCCGTTGAAATTGCTTAATATAGTAACTTAATTTCAAAAGTGTTAATCTTTGCTGCATATCAATTGATTCCATTGAATTTTACTACTGAACTTGTCTGATCTAGCTGCATACATATACGGATATTTGGTGTGTTCCAAAGAGTTATACAGCCAGAAAAAAATAATCTGAAGTTGGTACTCCTAAAATTTATTCGCATAGCAACATTTTAAACCAATTTTACAAAATGCTCCTATAGTCTGCTGTACTCTCAAAATACATTTTAATGTAACTAATTACCAGAACGTTTTCTTATGAATTTATAATTAATAGCGCCCTTGCTAAAACGAGAGAAACATTGAAAAGATCATGATTTTAGTGTTTACAGGATACGTAATATTTTGTTACTAGATTTCCCACTGCAACAGGTACACAATAGAGGCGATATCAAAATAATGCTGACGCTAATTAATATAACCATGCTCGATTTTGTATCGGAACAGGATCGTTAATAAGTATTTTGGATTTGATTAACTATTCTAAATGGAGGTTTCGGTAAAAAAAAAAATAATGGTTAGATCATAGATTACATGCATTGCTTTTTCCATTACGTTTCTAGATTACTTCGTTAACGCACCCGACCATTTTCCCCCTACAAAATTCTTATGATAAAACCTAGACATATTTTTCGTGGTTTCTCTCTTTTGTTTTTACCTTCCACAAGTCACATTTGAACAAGACAAAATAATACTCCACCTTGTAATGTTCAATGGTCCTAATTTATTGTCTCTTCAGTTTAGTATTAAAGATTGAAGGATATTGTAGTTCACGCAATTTTTTTTTGGGGGGGGGGGGGGAGTGGGGGCGGCGGGGGGGGGGGGGGGGGGTATCATTCTACCAAGCTAGCTTCCAACTGGTTGAATATAGATGGAAAAATACTATTTTCTTTTTTTTTTTTCTTTTTTTTTTTGCTAAATACAATTCAAACGTTTACAAAGTTTTGTGAAAAAAAGAATGTCTCTGGATTTTTTAGGTGAAAAGAATAGACAAAGTTATAAATTATCATTCAATTTTATGTTGATCTCATGATCATGTTCAATGCTAAGTTTTTTCGTAAAAAGTAAAATAGCAAAAATACTGAACTCCAAGGAAAACTCAAACGGAAAGACCTTTATCAAATGGCAAAATCAAAAACTCAAATACATCAAACGAATGGAAAACAACTGTCATATTCCTGACTTGGTACAGGCTTTTCCTTATGTAGAAAATGGTGGATTAAACCTGGTTTTATAGCTAGCTAAACCTCTCACTTATATGACAGTCGCATAGAATTCCATTATATTGACAACAATGTGTGAGCAAAACAAACAGACATAATAGGTAAAATGTCAAAAATTGGGGTACAGCAGTCAACATTGTGTTATAATCCTTAATCACTATAAAACAAATAACTATTTCAACAAAGAAAAACAAAAAATGGCATAAAGACACTCTAGAGATAAAGTACATGTCTGATGAATAATTTTCTCATGTTTTACCCTTTTGTAGCTCACCGTAAGATTTATTTGCTACCACCAGGAACATATATATTGACGGGACTTGACACTACCTGATTGTAGTCGATTTTATCGTCGTGCCATAGTTAATAAAGATACGATACAGAAACGGACATGTGTTAAAAACGGAATCGCTATTATCCTAATAATTTCTGATATTATCAATAAAATGTCATTCAAACTAGTTTTATAGTGATGCTAGTGTATCAAACTTGTATTCTGTCACTTCAAATTTGTTAAAATCGCAAGCATTTCATCACAGAATTGTGCAGAATGCAAACCAGGTAATAAAAAAATGGCGGCCATTGCCGCGATGATTTACAAATTCCCAAACTATTATAAAACACTTCACATCAAATAAATCAAACATATTTTGGTAATTTTATATGACAAAATATATCTACTAAATGATAAAACTTGTATTTATTTACAATTAAAGTTATGTGGTTTATTTGTTGAGCAGTTCTGATAGTTTTTCAGTCAGACGCTACCAATATCCGTAAATCTCGGGAAGTCTCGGGGAGTCCGAGATTTTATCAATTTTATACTGAAAAGCGTATCAGATTCATTTCCCGTTAGATATACTGTTCCCAGCTACCACTTAAGATAAGTCAAAACTTTTTTTAAAAACAATTATGTACCTTTTTCATTTATGGATATTTTTTTTTAATTTGGAGAAGAAAAATTCTTCGATTATACATGACGATTTGTTTACCCTTGACATACATACATGTAATTGTTTTCAAATGACAAACTAATCTGGAAGCAAGACATTTCTCCGGTGTATAAATTGTCGTAAAAAGTGATTTATTAGCTGCTAGTAATTGTAGAATGCCCAAGAAAATGTTCAACATATATAATATTTATATAAGTCTTCATCGAAACAAAAATTCTCCTACCATCTATAGAATTACTGGAATCCAAATTCATCAATATTTCAATGACACTTCCAAAGTTAAAAATTATGTGTCTTGGATGTTTTAATAAGGTTAATTTTTAATAGGATCGAGGTTCTTTTTACAGACAAACACGTTATTTTTAAAATGGAACCAACAACAGTAATGATCTAGAAACGTGATGGAAAAAGCAATGCATGTAACAAATAATATATTAAGGATGTACTTAGGTCAGTTTTATGAATTTTTATCAGATGTTCGGACTTTTTCCTTTGATACAGGGTAAAATATTTTGACCCATATCACACACTTTTCTTTTCATAGAATACTCCAAAAGCTCATAAAAAGGTCATCACCAAAATTTAAGCAGATTCTAGATTTTTTTCTTACGATTTGAGACCCAAATAATGCCTATGCTAAATATAAGGAAAAAGTCCGAGTCAGCCTTTTCCCGCCATTTAAAAAAAATCAAATATCGCAGAAAGGAATCCCATAACCTATCAATATTTTTAGCTTATTTTGTTCCTTTACTAAATTAAATGCTCTTCTGACTTATAGTATCAATTTTAAATTCTAGATTTTTTTAATTTCACCTAATTACATCCTTAAGCTTTTATACAATGAGTCTTCGTTTGTATTCAGTACAACATTTAGTATACTTAGTTCTTAATTAAAGTCAGTCATTATGAATAATAAAAGATGTACGTGTTATATTTCAATGAGACAATACGAATGGTATCAAAGCTATTTGTCTAGGTTTTGAAGGTCGGATAACAGTATGTCATATTTCTAAACATTTCAAAATCAAAATACAAAAAAGTGCTGTTTTTTTATTTTTTATGAAATTAAAACGTTATTCGAATGGACGGAAATATACACGGACCTCTTTGTTGCAATATTTCACGTATATATATATGTACAGAAAAGGATATGGCAATTATATTATCAGAAAGGTTATTTTAAAAATATTTATTGCTGTGCAAATTCAGTCGAATCGCTCGCAAACTGATTAAATTCTGTAAAGAGATCTGTTGGGGTGACTCCCCGTGGCAGGCATCACGAGTTCATATCCCGTCTGGTGCAGTGTATTGTAATTGGATGGAAACTATTGTTCTTTTGTAACATGATCAATATACGTTGCATAAAAAACATAAACTACTGTGTGTATCTAAAGATAATATGTATCATTAGTTTAATTATAAAAGAACAAAAAATTCTAGCAGAGAATATGAAAATACAAAAGATTCGGTCCAACATATATAGTATATCAACCCATAATTATAAAACAGAAAGCTTTAACAATCACCTGGAAAAAAACCATTATATCTGTGTTAATGAAGTAATTTCAACCACAAACATGAAATAAGAGTGTATGTGACAATCCAGTATCGAACTTCGTCATCATATAAACTGAAGATTATGATTTTTGCTTACAATTGCCGTAATGGTTGGTATACCTTTACAATAACAGAATAACGACAGAAAACTGAGAGGTCATCCTTGAAATATTTGGTCTCTTGGTCAGAAATTTGAAACCCGTCCATTAAAATAATTTCTAAAATCTTCTTTCACGAATAAAGAAAAAAAACACTTTCTATGCATAAAGCAAGACAAATGGAGAGTTTACATCCATAGCCCTTTTTCACAAATTACCTACCGCCTTTAATTTAGGACACATAAACTAATGCGCTAACTACGAGGATATCAGAGCTTTTCAGCCTCTATTAACAAAATATAATGTCACAAGATTTTTTTTCAAATTATTGCGTATTTTAAGATTAAGAAATTTGTCAGAAAAGACTGTTTAACCTTATTGGGAATGAAGAAATGGTAAGGTGTAAAATAGTTCTATCAAGTAATTTAATCTTTAAACATTTTTCCAGTCAAGGCGAAGTCGTTTCATGGCAGTGAGAGGGGCTTGCGCGGAGTACAAAAACACAGGCACGTGTTATATTAAGGTAGATAGGTGCAAAAATTCAGAGAAAAGTGCCTGAGTACAAAATATCGGAATTTTTATGAAAAGTACAGTTCTAATAACGCATTCGAACTTTACACGATTGGAATAATTAAAGAAACTAACAACAAGTACTATACATCAACAAGTTGAAAGGCAATATAATACACAATTAGGTCTGTCCATTACGGGTCAATACAAAATAATTGATGACCAGACGGTCTTAATGTTTTGCTTTCTACAGAATTTACTAGAATATATTCTGTCGTCAATAGTCTCAAGTATTAAAACATAATAGGTGATGTCCAAGTGTCATATTTGAAGTAGGATAATTTGTCACAAGAAATCCCAAAAGTGTTTTTAAAAATCCACATCCTAATGTCACCGTCCGACAAGATTGGAAATCAAATCAACCCTTTGAATAATGGGAGAATTCGTTAAATTTACACTTTGGGTAAGATTACTACAATTAATGAGATTACTAGTTGTCATGGTCCAATATTCGTCAAAACTTTAACAAGTGTCGTCTTAACAACACTTCATGTCGTTCAATTTAATACAGCGAAAACATTCTGTGTCAAATCATGTGTATTTATACGCCATGCATGTTTCATTTTGTTTTATTTTTAGTGCGGGAGATTAAGATATCCGGTCAAACCAAAAACTTGGAAATTGGTATTTTCTGCTTGTCCGCCAAGCATTCGGCATCTAGGAGTAAAAGCAAAGAATGGTCGGTTAGGATCAATTGCCCTAGTAAGGTGACATTTTTTCGTGCGGACTGTTACCTTGTGAATAAACACATGATAATCAGAGTCCGTGTGTCGGTCTAGGATAAAGCAGGATTTACATTCATATATCATTAATGTTTTCTCGTCCTAATATGCGTGTGGTATTTGACACTTGATATCATAGACCATCCAACATCATCATCATTTTGTTTCCATGCTAGACTTTCAATTGCATCGTCAATGAAATATGTATGAAATAGTTGTTATTTCTTCTCGAATCAAGCCAACTTTGAAGGGAAAGAAGAAGAGGGAATAGCAGAAGTATCAACATCAGGATATCTTTTTAGCTGATCAATTTCCATACATTACGACTACTTTCATGAGAAAACCCCTTCAGATAACCAGATGCCATATCACTGAATATAAAAGAGAATATCCCGCCAAAAATCCGGACCCTCATATTAACATAACGAACAAAAACTTTGCCATGGCAGTTTATGTTAATTTGAACTATAAACAGTGAAAACATAAAATGAATTATGCGCTCCTACGTGGAGCAGTTTATGAGTCTCGATGTGGAGCAGGATCTGCTCACCCTTCCGAAGCACATGAGATTACCCCCAGTTTTTGGTGGAGTTCGTGTTGCTCAGTCTTTAGTTTTCTATGTTGTGTTTTGTGTACTGTTTGTCTTTTCGTCGTTTTTTGCTATGACATTGTCAGTTTGTTTTTTGCTATGACATTGTCAGTTTGTTTTCGACTTATGAGTTTGAATATCCCTTTGGTATCTTTGGCCTCTCTTGACCATCAACAAGAATGCATCGATCAGTATTAAAAAAAGAGGGAGAGGACACCAAAAGGGGGGATCAAAGACCACAAGTCTAATAAAAACAAACAGCACCTTGACCAAAAATAAATCGACTAAAAGACAAGCAACATACAAAACCTTACACAGAAAAGTTAAGATTGAGCAACACAAACTCCGCCAAAACCAGGGATGAACTCATGAGCTCCAGAAAGGTAAGAAGCTCCTGCTCCACATGTGGCACCCGTCGTGTATTTCGTGCAAATAAATATTCGTTGAATAGTCCCATTCGGTAATGTCACAATCGAGGAAAACAGGAAGGGAATGTGGTAACGACAAGTGGACATATTCCGCGGTCATCTGTGACACAGATGCATGTAGTGTTGCTTTCCAGAAGAAATTCGGGAAATTTATTTACTACTCAGCTTTAGACTCCGGTCGATTTTGAGCTTGAAATGTTGATTTCTTTAATATTGTCTATTACAATGTAATACGAACTGAATATTGACCTTTATTGGTTTGTTTATATGATTTCTTCTGTCGTTGTGTTGATGTCTCATTGACATTTGACAGTCGTATAATACTGTCGAAGGCAAAATAGGATAGTGACTTCAAACCAAATGAATGATGTTAACAAATGGACGAAACAATAGAAAATCATCCAACAGTAATATAAACGTGATACAAACATATAAACACAATTAGAGTGAACATGGATATTTCTGATCAAACTTCAATTGCACTAATACAATTTCACAACTGTGAAATAGAACTAATCACACCGTTTAATAGCTGTGTGAAAATATCATATTTAATAATCATAATTGAAAATACACATGCACACTATATTGATTTTATACAGTTATAATAATTACGTGAGTTTCAATTTTAAAATGTCTGCAAATAATAATTATTATTCTATATTGGTATTACTTACGTAGGTTTTCCTATAGAAGTAGAATTTTGAATAAAATATAGCATTCTCACATGAAGACCAGAGATATTCACCGCGCTAAACTTCACATGCTTTCCCATGTAACGTTATGGTAAACTGTTTGATGTACAATTGGCCAAGGTAAATAATTGTCATTAAGTACAATGTTTTCTCTAAGAATATGGAATACAACTATTACTGTCATTTGTTTCTGTAAACGGGTCAGTTTAATTGACTTTTGAAAAACTTCGGCCGTTGATTGAAGGTAATATCACACCAATAAAATCTTGATAGTCATAAATTTAAATCTCAATGAAAATTGAGGTTTCCAAACAATACGGTAACTTTATAGTATTCAAGACTTTCGATTCACCCCCATCATGAAAGATGAAATACATGGTGTGCCTGATAACCTGCTTGTTATCAATAATCGTTTTTATTTTCTATCATTATTGTTATTATTTTTTTACTTAAATCTTTTAGCTTAAATCCTCCTTTTTTTGACAACCTCCACTCGAAAACAAAACACGTTGTCATTCCCTTGTGTTTTAACTAAGCATTAACAAAGTATTTCGTTTTTATTTGTGTATGCCGCAGCCAAAAGGGTAGAAAATTCTAAAAGGTATTTTTACCATTTTCATGTTTCCTGTTCACTATCCATGTGTGTACAGTACTGATATATGTGTTTATTTTAATTTTTAAGATACTTTTCATGAATATAGGTTTGTTATATGACACCCCTTTATTTGTTGTAGAACGACAGTGTTTTGCTGTGGTGTCTATAACGGTTGATTATTGCGGTTAACTTTTTTTTAAAGATTGCATGATAAAATATTGATTCACAAATATTTCAAAATTAATAAGCTAGATTTGCGAAACTTTATTGTGCATTCAAAAACATTGAAGCATATGATTCATGTTTTCAAATAAGAATAGTTGTTAGTATAATATAAGAAGATGGATGAAGTAAATATGAATAAATATCAAAGACACGAAAAACACAGAGAAACCCGACTTGGTGTAGGGATCGTTTATTGGTACAAGTCGTACAAAAACATGTAATTGCATGCAATCCGAAGAAAATGGAAGCATTATATAAATAAATCATAAGTAGTCTATTAGTAATGAAGATAAGGTTGTTATATGTTTAACTCGAAAAATACTGGTATTGATACAAGTGATCATATTTCTAAATTGGCCAGAATTCTTGTAAGCACGTTAATGTAAACATCAACACCCTTGTATTCCGAAGATAAGGTCTGAAATTATCAAAATATTGGTATAATACATTGTATGTTGGTAAAGATGATTTTAGGTTTAATGAATATAGAAACAGTTCAATTACCTCAGATGTAACCAGTAGACGTATTTAATCTACGAAGGTTCTTTTTAAAAAATGGGAAACGATTTGGGCCACAATTGGCCCTAAAATGACATATATTTAAAGCTTTCCTGCTTTGCAGATATAAATGTTTCATTGGTTATACAGCCTTAAATTTGCTGTACGTACATGCATTCAGGTAATTGGCCAAATTAAACAAGATCTGAGAACAATGATATAAAGAACACATCCGTCACGCAAGAAGATAATTACACAGTAATTGCGTTGTGCTTCCATGTGGTTTGATATTAATACAAAAACTGCTCATTGTTTAATTCGTACACCAAAAAGTGATTTTAAATATAAGGAATATTTCCCCTCTTTAAAATCAATTAGTTGATCCCTAATGTTCTAGCTGTAGCAGCTGGAACTATTTCGACTTAATGCATGAAATTAGTATTTCAGAGTCAATTTTAGAGCTTTTCGAGTAAAAAGTTTTTTAGTGGAATTAACCATAAGAATAGTTTAGATTTAGACAAAGCACAATACTAGAATATTTCTGAAAGCTTTATGTTAAATTCATTGTTTATTGCAGTCTGCTTTAAGCGATTAGTTGTCCTTTGGTTAACATTATATTGACGTTAATGTTAACCATTTGTTAGAGGAAATTGTTGATCTTTCTCTGAAGTATCAGTGAACTTAACAATAATTGTTATGTCTTTTTCAATTAAACGTTTCTTGCTGAATTAATAAGTAACCTAGTGCCATTGACATTCTATCAGCTACAGAATAAAGGTCTTGGATTATGTTCTGTTTTAGATTTTCAGTATCGTGTTTGTTGAACCATTAAATTTTCCATTATAAAATTATTATCCTGCTCAATAGAGTTCTATTTTACAATACCAAGTTGTAAAGTGAAATGACGCTTTACTGAGACCCCAGTTAGTTCGGCTTCAATGAAAATTTGTGCGTTGAAAGAGCAACATTTTAATGCCTTTTTCGTCTTTTTTCGTCTTTTTTTATACTCCGCTACCGTTCAGTCAATTTAATTTTAGTTATGATACGATATAATTTAAAAGCTAAGTTTTGCGTTGCAATAGAAGTATTCATCTGATTGAATAGACATGCCTGTTTCTCTCTTAAATGTCAAAGATATTGTAGTTTCTTTCTAATTAGAATGATCTACGTAGTTATCCTACTTACATAATGCTAATGTATTCAGTCCTTGGTGATACCAGTGACGAGCTTAGGTATACAACTTGAAATACTTAAGCACATGCATGTTAACGAAAATAAAATACTGATTTGAATTTAGAAACCGATATTTCATGATATTTTTCTATAAATATATATCCTTATTGATATTAATTTGGTGTTATTGCTCTTCTACATTTGTTATTTTCAGCTTTCCAACATTTGGTTTAAATCCTCTTTGATGAAAAGTATTTTTGTAAAATGTGCAAATGGCGAATCAAAAAGATATTTTCTTTTTATTTCTTTTTTTTAACAGCATCCGCATTTTCAATTTATCGAGCCCAAAAAGAATCGGTATGAGCTATTACCAAATAATTAGCGTTCGTCGTATTATTGGTTGTCGTCGTATTATTGGTTGTTCGTCAATCAAGCTTGTTTTCCCAGAAATCTTAACCTCTGACATGTCTCGTCCAAGTGCATACGAACTTTATTAATCTTATCAAGGTGTTTTGATTGAGACTTATGTCTAATGTTTTAACATATCAACCGACTTTGACAAGTACAAATAATTTAAAAGTTTATCTATTAAGTTAAAACCATAAAATCAAGCAAAAGTCTAAAAGCTTAAAGAAACTAAAGGATACATAACAAAACAGCAATAACACATATTGGATAATAGTCATAAAGATCTTAATCAAAATTACAGAAACTTCAATATGAACATAGAGGACGATTCCTTCGGGACGTTTTGAGAACATGCATTGAAATTTATGGATGCATAAATTTTGAATTTAAATGGTTGATACAAGTAAAGTTTTAACCATTGTAATCAAACAAAGCAACTTCTTCTTATAAAATACTTTATCTGCCTTTTTATAACTGAAAATTAGATAAATTTCAAAGACCAGATCCTAATAAAATTTAGAAGCATATACAAACACATTTGTACTCTTCTAATGATTATGAAAAATGTTACTACTAGGTATAGCATTTGCTTGCACCTGTCCTAAGTCTGGAACCTGTTGTTCAGTGGTTGTCGTTTGTTGATGTGGTTCATAAGTGTTTCTCGTTTCTTGTTTTTTATATAGATTAGACCGTTGGTTTTCCTGTTTGAATGGTTTTACACTAGTCGTTTTTGGGGCCCTTTATAGCTTGCTGTTCGGTGTGAGCCAAGGCTCCGTACTTTGACCTATAATGGTTTACTTTTACAAATTGTGACTTGGATGGAGAGTTGTCTCATTGGCACTAATACCACATCTTCTTATATCTATATAGAAAATTTTCAATGGTTTCTGTCAAATTAATTTATAAGTTTTATAGACTCGGGATGATTAAGAGATTGACATATTGAATAGACACGTTTCTGTTACTGAAGACTAGATATTTTGGGGTTTGTTCTCCTCACTAGTGAAATATCTGTTCTCGGCAAATGATTGGTCGAAACTTAATTATGACGTCAAATTTTCTAGGTTTCTTCTGAATTTTCCTATTGTGTCGTCATGAAAAAAGGCGACGATGCCTGATGACGTCACATATAAAGAACACAATTTTCTGCAAATCATTGAAAAGAAAGGATACAAATCATTAGAGAAACAGATTTCACCACTATAACTCGTGTATTACGAGATTTCTCCACTCTCAACAGTTAAATTTTAATTATTTAAAAGGCTCGGCAAGCCTCGCGCTTTAAATTTTTAAATTAAACTGTCTCGAGTGGAGAAATATCGTAACACACTTGTTGCAGTGGTGGAATATATATGTAAATGATTTGATAGTTATATGTTATCAATTTTGGAAACTTCTTTAACAGACCATGTTGTTTTGTAAACATTGCGTCATAATAGTATTTGCGTCAGAAACTGAAACTGCTATTATATACAATCACTGTAATTAAAATGTTCATAATAGGGATATACATATGGAATTATGGTAAATTTACATTTTATTGACAAAATCGTCTGTATTGAACAACATATATATCTTTATTCTCAATAAACCATATACATGCACAATAATGTACTGAAAATTCCGCTATAATGAATATTTCCAATACTGACTCAGTTAATCACGTGGTTTTTCCGATAGTTACTTTGCTTATGATATAAAGACTACGCTAATAACTAATTGTAATAGACTATAACTTGTTTCTGTCTTCAAGTTGATTATTTCTGTACTCAAAGTACAGTTAAACGCTTCCGCCGGTATTAAATTTTACATTTAGGGATTGATTTACTTTGAAAAGTAATTGACTCTTATGAAACACTGATATAGTGCATACAGCTAATACACAATGTGATATATATATATAAACTTTTGATTTGGATAAAAACTAAATAAGAAGGTAAGTTGTTTTACTTACTAACTGTTTACTCTTAATGTTATCATTTTTTAACAGCATCTCTTTTTTTTTAAATATGTTTTTTTTTTTAAGTCGGCATATCATATTTGTTCATTCATTTCATTATTAATAATCGGATTATTTTCAATTATAATTTTAAAAAAATGGATTTACAAAGGAAGTTATAAAGTACTGAAGTACAAAATAACTGTCAAACAGGTGAAATAGTTATAAAACCGAAATTATCAAAGAGGTAAAAAAGTCAAGTGAGGGAAATTGACAGTTGTATATTTGGCATAGGGCAGTATACTTTCAAGAGAAAACGCTATTCCATTTGAGGCAAATACTATTGCATCGTTCTTTGGTTTTAATATTTGTTTAGCTTTGAGTAGGCTATTTTAAAAGCATTTTTTATTTAGATTTGAAGTTTTACTAATTAAAATGTTTTTTTTTTTTGCTCTCAAGGTCAAATAGATTATAATACTTATTTGAAACTTATTGTTGCATTATGAAATTGACAGTCATATATCTGTCGTAGGACAGTCACTTTCCACGACAAAACGTTTTAGATTCGAAGTTTCACATAAATCTCATGTTTTTACTTTTCAGGTAAAAAGAAATAATACTTAGTTAAAACTTATTGTTGTTTCTATGAAGATGACCAATTTTTATTTTTACAAAACTTGTTAATACTTTTACTATACAGTTATAGTCATACTTTTCTCAGAATGTTTATCACGTCTTTACACTTAGTTCGTTGATTGTAGTGATTGATAATTTAGTGTGGGGTAAACATGGTTTTTATATTTATAAGTTGAAATTTGCTTTGAACTAGCTTTCAGGAACTGCGAGTACTCTTAGATGTGTGCTTTGTGTCATGTCGTTTTGTAATTTTGTTTGTTTTTTTGTGTGATTCGTATCAGTCTGATGAGCCAAGCCCTTTCCAACTTGTTCTTATGTTTTGCTGTGATAGCACTGCCCCAGGTTAGAGAAAAGGGGGAGGTAGAGTGCTCACAAATATGTTGAACCTCGTCACATTATTTTTGGGCCTTTTCCAAGTCAGGAGCCTGTAAGTTAGTGTTTGTCGTTGGTTGTCGTTAATTGCTGTCTGCCATTTTTGGTTTTTCGTTCATTGACTTTAGCAAAAATTGACGCGTTGGTTTTCTCATTTGAATTGTTTTACATTTTGTCCAGTCGGTTTCTTTTATAACTTTCTATACGGTTTGGGGTTTTATTCAATGATGAAAGCCGTACGGTGACCTTTGTGTGTTTACACCATTGTCCAGTGATGCCTGGTGGATAGTGGTTTCATTGACAATCATACATCTACTCCTTACCCTATTAATAAGCCATCTAGAGGGCAACATACAGTCTAAACCAATTATAGACAAATCTCTTCCCAATTTGTAAGTCGTACAGAGACTAAAAAAATGTGAATTAATTAAACAGAAACAATCATCACCATAATCATTCTCCAAAAATAAAATGAATATTTGTTGGCGAGTTTAAACTAGTTTCTTGAAATATGTACTTGAAGAGGTATTATACCAAAACTGGTAACATTCTTGTTTAAAGTTCATCACATAGAAAATAAAAACTGAACACGAACACGATTAAAAAAGAGGAGGGGATGAACGCAGATGTACCGGATCGGGTTAGTAGTTCCTGCTTCATACGTGGCACCTGTCGCGTTGCTCATACAGGCATAGAATTGTACAATCCCACTGATTACCAATTAGATCTTTGCCTTCTTCTTGTTTTATATATATATATATACAAGAGTTCACAATAAAGGTGGCATCTTTTTGAATCAAAATGTTTGCCCAGTTTTAAATAAAATCTGTTCAATTACGCTTGTCAAATTCAAAGGTTACAAACCATATTTTAACGCCATAATACGGACTACCAACCTACGTATAGAATTGGAAGTGGAGACTTGTATAGATCAATTTTTAATTACTGTTCTAACCACGTTTTTCATATCATGGAATTTCTTGATAATGAATGTAAGACGGCATAATTCCATATCAGCAGGTTAAGAACTTTGAAGTTTAATTCATTATCTGAATACGGTATAGTCTATAATTTTTTGTCATGCGCTGTGGTGTCTATTTTACTGGTATAAGAATGTTTTGTTAAAATGGTTTTTTTTCCCAGACTTTATATGTATTGTTCGTTTCTTTTGTAATTCAACTGATCGAGATTAATAGACGAGGGGTGCATGCTAAAAAAAATACAAACGCAGCCCAAGTCACAATCTTCATCTTTTTGTTTTTCGTCACATCTTCAATTGAATAAACTTTTTTCAGGACAATATAAGCAAAGTGCTTTTCATGTTTTATAGATACCTGTCTATACACTATTTATTGTTGAAACCTGTATTTTGCTCTGGGAATGTCTTTTGATTAATTTTGTCCTTGGGTTGCTTCCTCTGTTCTTTACTTACATTGAAAAATATTACTGAAGACCATAATTTTATAGTGACCTCCTAGGTTATGGGGAGCGCCCACAAACATACTAAACCCCGCCACATTCTGTTTGTGTCTGTCTCATGTCAGAACCTGTAATTCAGTGGTTGTCGTTTGCTGCTGTTACTGTTAGTGTATATCATATCCTCTTTTCGTTTATTGTATTGCAAATAAATCAGGCCGTTAGTTTTCTCGTTTGTATTGTTTTACATTTGTTATTTCGGTGCCTTTTATAGCTTGCTGAGCGGTTTGGACTTTTTGTCATTCTGGAACGTTGCTGTGCAATTTAATAAGTTGAACGTTTTATGTCACATCTTTTATGATCTAATGCTTACACGGGAAACGAAAGTATCGACATTAATCCGAATCGGATAACACCAAGTACATTTGGAAAAAAATTTCCCAAACGATTCCCAAGATAATCAAGACTATATAATGAAAAGTCAGGATAACAAACTTCAGTATGCTAACTTTAGGACACATAGTCATACTAATTAATTTAAACTTTGTCAGAAAAGCGACAAACAAATACAGTGATCCTCATGCAGCATTATGAATGAATCTGATGTGTATTTATATCTATACTTAGACTGTCAACACTGAGGTTTTGAGTTCGAACCTCGCAAGTGGCAAGTGCGTTCGACTCCAATCTTAAATTGAATAGTATTGTCAGTTTTCCTGCCGAAGGTAGGTTGTTCTCTCCGGGTACTCTGGCTTCCTCCACCAATAAAAAACTGACTTTCACGATATAGATAATTTTGTGCTGAGAAATGCGTTCAACACCAACAATCAATTAATCAGTCAATCAATATATCTATATATACTTATATAATAGAAATACAAAGTTGATAAACGTCAAACGTGTCTAGGTCGTTCAATTATAGATTGGCAAATACTCTCATTATAGCCCAGAGTGAAAGGGGGACGATATGAATATTAATAGTTCTTCAAAAGAAAACATAAACCATTATTGGTTAAAAACTCACCTTATTTGTTGTTTATAGATTTTTAAAACCTGCGTATTCGTAATTTTCAAAAATACGATGATTGGGCATTGACATCGGGACTCGAATAGTAATGTGGGTCAAACTACAAGTTTGTACGAAATTAAACCAAAAATAGGTGGGCATGTTTTTAAAGTCATACATTTATATCTAGGTTGAAAAAATGCTGATTAAAAATTTATCAATTCGGAACTTTCTAGGTAAAGGGAGAGGTACGTGGTGAACTTTTACAGATAATCTGATTCAATGTATTTTATATTGTACATGCAGTGATTTTTGAGAGCTTCACCACGTATTTCAATAAATAACTTAACTAACTAAGGGTCATATAAAGAAAAGAGTTCACGTATTTTTGTTTACGCTACACTATCTTCAAGAGTTGTTTTTTGTTTTTTTTTTATCGGAAAGTAATGGTTTCTAATTTTGTAAAATGGTATGACGTTGTCGTCGTCGTCGTCCGAAGACATTTTGGTTTCCGTACAATAACTTGAGTATCAATTTATGGATCGCCATGAAATTATACCACAAGGTTCCATACCAGAAAAGGAAAGTTGGGATTGATTTTGGGAATTATTGTCTTAACTGTTAAGGAATTTTGGGCTTAAACAAGGATTTTCTGGTTTCCGGACAATAACTTATGTATAAGTCTATTCATCTCTATGAAGTTGTACCACAAGGTTCTATACCGCAAAAGAAAGGTTGGGATAAATTTTGAGGGTTATGGCCCAAACCGTTTAGTAAAAAGGGGCTAAAACAATACTTTTCAAATAATTACTATGTATGAATTGCTTATTTCTTGACCAATTTCAATTGGGTTTAATTCAAAGGTATTCATCAACTAGCACACTTTTAATTGGAGTGACACATTTATTTGAAAATTTATGTTTTCTAAGTGGTGTGGCTGATAAGCTGATTTTCAATCCATCATCATTTTGGTGTGATTTCTTGTAGATAAATTTAGGACTGTATTAATGAGGATGATATTTTAGAAATTGTTTTTTTGCAATTTTTTTTTATGTAAATTTTTTGAAGAACTTCGTGGTAGGTTTGTTTGTTATTCTGTATAAATTAATTTTCAGAATGCTATATATATATATATACATATTTTTTAATGAAGCAACCCCCCTTAAAAAGTTAGCTTATATTGTCCATTAATAAATAGATTAATTAAATTCTTGGTGTACTTGGATATGATGAATCTGTCCCAATCGGGGTCCAAAATTAAACTTTTGTTTGATTTCAACAAAACTTGAATATATGGGGGTTCTTTAAAATGCTGAATCTAACCGTGTATTTCGATTTTGGATTTTGGGCCCCGTTTTTAAGTTGGTCCACATTGAGGTCTAAAGGGTCAAAAATTAAACTTTGTTTGATTTCATCAAAAATTGAATTAGTGGGATACTTTGATATGTCGAATCTAACCGTGTTTTTAGATTTTTGGTTTTGGGCCCGGTTTTCAAATTGATTTTAACAAAAATTTAATTCTTGGGGTTCTATGATATGCTGAATCAAAACATGTGTTTAAATTTTTGATTTTGGAACCAGTTTTCAAGTTGGTCCATATCGGGGTCAAAATTAAATTTTGTTTGATTTCAACAAAATTTGAATATATAGGGTTCTTTGATATGCTGAATCTAACCATGTGTTTAGATTTTGGACATTGGACCATAATAGGTAAATGTCCCATTTCATTTTTTTAAGTTCTTAGATCACATTCATTCTGTGTCAGAAACCTATGCTGCGTCAAATATTTACAAAATGTAATCAGAATCTAAATTCAGAGCTGTATCAAGATTGCATGTTGTGTCCATACTTGCCCTAACTGTTCAGGGTTCGACCTCTGCGATTGAATCAAGCTGTGCCCTGCGGAGCATTTTATTGTATGTTCTTTACGTATATGTAAAAAAAATATTTTTTGCATATAATTCTGTATTGGGGAACACATATTTGCATTTTTTATATTGCCATCAACATCATTCTAACTGAATATTCCTCATTTTTTTTGTCATCATTGTTAAACATTTGGTTTATTGTGAATTCATCTTATATTTTGGGTCATTTTGACTTCATCTTAGATTTCAAATTATACTATATAAGGAGACTTGGCGTAAACTTCAATTAGACAGCAATCAAACGACACAAAAATGAATTTAAGGCATTTAAGTTTTAAGAAAAGAAAATATCGTTAGTTTTTGCATTTCTTTTCTTTATTTTTTTTTACGTTCAAAAGAATTGTATATTAATGTAATACACTGTTGTACCGTAATATAAAACGATACGAAAAAACGCAAAGAATTACGAAATAATACAAAGGAAAAGTTTGGGTTTTTTTAGCATTCCGGATGACGGTAAATCCAGAAAATCGCTTCGGACGAACTATACTTTTTTTATGTTCTAGCACTGGGTCGATACAACTGCTGGTGGACTTATATCCTGGACGGTGATACCAGCTCGGTAGTGAATGATTCGGTACTGATATAATTTCAAACGTTCTCTTTGTAATTCTCCGTTGATAATTTTGTTCAATTCACTATTGCAAAGGTGACCTTAATATGTGATTTTTGCTATTCTTTTCATGTCCGTTTTGGACAAATAGCTCCTTCTTCTTCTTTTGTAGTTCCCTCCTGATTAAGAGCTCGGATGAGGATAGATAAATTATATTAAAAGTATTAAAGCTTTAAAATACGTTAAATCCTTTGAAAAATATGAATGAACATTATCCGCCACCGTAATATCCAGTGTATATATAGCAAGTCGTGTATTAAAATATTTCATCACCGATATTAAAACTTTAAAAGTAATGTCTAATAATTCACAATGTTACATTTTTTTAAATCTAAAAATATGAATATGATTGGCTTGAGTAGCAGTATTTTAAAATAACTTAATATTTGTTTAAAATGCTAAGAAATAGCGCGCGCGGATTCAAGTATTTACACATCCTTGGCTGTCTATAATGTTGGATTTGACCGTTCCTAATGAAGATAAATCCACAAAAGCTCATCGGACGCACCAAATTTATAAAATTTCATTCACATTTGGAAAATTTTGAAAATAAGCTCAGTGTGCATTATAAGTTATTATAGCAAAAAATGTGTTCTGTTTTGTATTGTTATTGTGAATTTTTGCTTCAGTAATATTTTCATCTTTTTTTCTGTAATGTTTAATCTGACCTCATATTTTACGTCTTTTTTTTTGTTTTGTTTTGTGTGTGCCATTTTTCCAAATGCCTCATGCCCTGTGCTTGAAACAGATAATTAACACTGGAACCTGTATCTCATTATCAAATCAATATTCATTTATTAATAAATGTTTATTAAATTTGTAATAACTGTCATATTATTTTAACGTAGGTAATTATAGTCAGAATGTCTGTACGGAAGCTTCAGGCATGTTTATAAAACCTTGCAGAATTATCTACCCCCATGTGTATATGTTTTTACAGATTTTAAAGATTAAAATAACTCGCAAGTTTTCTTCGACTTATTGTGTATGATAATTGTTTTTTTTAAATAAGTCAATGCAATGATAATTGTACAGATGTAACGAATATAGAGAAAACAAGACAACTGGTTACATTGTCTTACATGTCATGTAATTAAAATATCATCTTGTAAAAAGTTGATTTAGGGCTTTTTTACCTTGCAAGCAGATAATTTTTGGAAATATGATAAAATGTATTTTAAAAAAGCTCTACGATTTTTCAAAACTTGATAGCAAAGTGTCTTGACGTTTCTTTCTTTCTTTTTCTTTCTTTTTCTTTCTTTCTTTTTTTTTTTTTTTTTCTTTCTTAGAAGGCAACTTATTGGTGTAAATGGACCAAGTAAGCAAGAAGAATAAAATTAGAGTTTTTGCTATGAAACAGTATGTTAAAGATTGGTTCATAATTAATACTCACAGGATTTTTGTTTTTCAATTTACTGTAAGATCCGTTCATACCATAAATCCTTTAAGTCTTTTATGTTTGCAACTTTGTCAGGAAATTGCTGTCTAGCTTACAAGACAAAATATTAAGATATCTATCAAATTATTAAAAGCTGTGAATTGCAATAAAGTATACCTTATACGGATTTCTCAGAATTATAAGACAATGGTGCGATACATAGAGATTATCATATACTTAGAGTAAATAACTTCTAATTTTTACAGTATGAAAATAGCATTAAATTTACGTTAATTCCATATTTTTCGAAATTGTGCTCAGCGGGCTGATATGAAAAGTTTATCAACTGCTTCCGGTTATCATCGTCTTTTGTAATCCAACTTTGTTGCCTTTCCGTAACGTTATCGCATGGCATTAGGACGTCACTCGGCAAATTCCGGAGAATACATCTCAATGGTAGGTTTTCAGTGTAAAACATAACAAAGTTGGATTACAAAAAAAAAAAAAACAAATATAAGGAAACAGGAAAATACATTATGAAAAATGAAAAAAAAAACAACAATAAAGGCTTTATGAACCTATGAATTCATATCAGATTTTTGATCTTCTACTTGAGAACCACTTAAAAGGATCAAAATATTAAACTTTTATTTTTCTCCATTGTTGAAGCATATGATAAAAAGATCATAACATGTCATTTATCATATCAGATGTATAATCAGCCCTCGGTCAATATCAGCCCTCGAGCCTTCGGCGTTATGGGTTTTGCTCATTGTTCAAGGCCGTACGATGATTTGTAGTTGGTAACATCTACGTCATTTGATCTCTGGTTGATAGTAATTGTTGTCTCGTTGGCAATCATACCCCATCTTAAATTTATATTAATAAACCGTAGGATATTACATTGATATATCGCTTTACATACTTAGCTATGGAACTCCACTAGCAAAGCCGACGTAGGGTGGTAATGGAACTACTACAGGCAAGTGACACACCTATAATTATACACCATAAATTACACCGTTCTTTCAAATAATTAAAGAAGTACTCTACAGGTAGGGTGATTTCAAAAGAAGCAAGACACTTGTCAGTTAGTATCAGGGAAGAAGCCAAATAATTGGTTTTGCAAAGACGTTTATGCAGATGAACACTTGATATTTCCGCTCCTGCGTAAAAACGTAATTTATTTCCCTGGTTGTGAACTCATTTCCATCTTGCTAGGAATACTTTAAATTAGCAAAAATTCGATAACTTTAATTACTTTGTGTTATCTGTTTAACAGATAAATTATTGCAAATACTGTAGACGCAATTATAGCCATGCGTTGTTTTCACTTACTAATCCTTGCTTTTTTTCAAGAACAAAGACAAATTTCAATATGCCAAGTGTAAACATGATCTGTAAATAAAAAATCGAAGACAATAAGAAAATTGATGGAAGAGGATATGATAAGGCCACTATGTTTCACTTGTATTTGAAAATCGAAAATTATTATCATACATCTATCAAACAAATTCCTTCAGAAGATAATATTTATGTCGGATATCAGTATTTCTATATTTTTCAATGATGTCTTGCGTATTTGTATATGACATTTGGGGAAAAAAAGCCGAAATAGCAACATTTGGAAATCTTGTTACTTAATGAGCCAGGTCCTTACCGAAAAATATATTTTGCTACAAGATGTATATCCGGGTTTTATATCTTTTGTGTAATGGCTTGGCTCATATCTAAATTGGCCAGAAGCTGTGAGTTGAATGGCCATTTTTAAGGTCAAATTAGTTTTTCAATTGTGAACTTTCCATTTTTATGAAGCAACGTTTCAGCAACGCCTGTATATAATACTTCTGATCTGATCAACAGGTCAACTAAGCCCTCATATTTAAATTTTATATACTACGTGTATCGTCTAAGAGAAACTTTTAACAAGAGTTATGTGTAGTAATCCCCAAGTCCTCAAGCTTTCATTTGATACCAAAATTACCCAAATATTTTACTTATTGACTAAAGTTACGAAATAACTATTTGGTTTAGAATATATACTACTTTCTTGGATGTTTTTTTCTGACTAGGCCCGAGTAGTGGTTCTTTAATTTCAGGCCTTGCGTTTTCTCTCATGATTCCCTTCATGGAGGTTGCTACTTACAAAAAAACTATTGAAACAAGGGTCCCGAAAGGAAAAGTTTTAAAATCATGATTTTGATTACTGTAATGGATTACCTGTGTCACAAATGACCACAGATTGTCGTAGCCACCATCTCGTCCTCTTTTCTTCGATTTTGACATAACCGAATGAAACTTATCATTGAATATTTATTTGCCATGAGCAATACGACGGACGCCACCAGTGGAGCCTTATATGCTTTCCCTTTTATAGCACCTGAAATGACATCTGGTGTTTGGTGTGGTTCGTGTAGCTAAATCCATGGTTTTCTGGTGTAGTGTTTTGTAAAAATTTAATGTTGTTTTTCTTTTTGGTCGTGTAATTGTCTGCTATCGGCTTCGATTTTTGAATTTTGATTGTCCCTATTGGTAATATGCTGCCTCTTTATCGACATACTTATGACGTCATAGTGGTGTCTCAAGTAAATTTTCTGCACTAGTGTCCAGTTATATCTCTCTTTGATTTTCAGTAAAATTTACATTTTTTGAAAGGCTTGGAGAGTTTTACTACATTTGAAATTTCAGGTGCCAAATAATGACTTTGGTCGTGTTCACACCATATGTCATGTTACGCTGTTTGAGCCTGCGTAATCGTGACATCTTTAGAACTCTCAAAGTTCTCCAAATCAATAGAACGATTTTCTTAAGGTACCGACCATTCATCCTAGCTATTGGGACAAACCATTTTTTGTATCATTCAATAAACGTTTTTTTTTTCAGTTACATACAGGAACATTTTTAAAACTCCATGTTGAATCCCCTACCCTTTATTTTCAATGGAATCAAATGAAGTGTACATGTAGTTTACTGGTGAGCCTCCTCATGGGGTTTTTGATTATGTGATTACTTGGCCATTTTTATAGTGATTATTTTATTACCAGACCAAATATTTCATGATTATTTGATTATTTGATAATCTAGGACTGTATATTTTATTATTTTATTATCTTGTTTAAAAAAAATAATTAATGATTATGTGATTATATTGGCAAAACAATTGTGATTATGTGATTACTTGGACACCCCCATGAGGTGCCTCACTGGTGTGTACAATTCTCATGTACAGGTAATTAAAACCTATGTACAGATGAGAACAAGTTTGATGTGAAACCAGTGTTCATTACATAAACTAATTGTAAACAGGTTTTCAGTAACAATAGGCGAAATATTTTTTTGGAAATGATTGATTGATTGAATGTTGGTTGCTTAATGTCCAATGGCAAATATTTCATGCATGTTTAGGACGATAACAAATTCACAATAAATACAATAGGTCTGTCCTGTAAGTAAGGCCATTGTAAAATGAGAGTATATTGGATATGAACAGAAATTTTGCCTTGCAACAGGCCACCTACGGACCTCTTTAAGAGTTGTTGCAAAAGTTCTTAACGCATAGAGAGCGTTGCACTGCTCTCTCTCTACACGAGGGATCGGATTCAATGTCCCCATTCTGACCGGAAGTGGCAGAGTAATTGTACATCCCGCACAGCCAAACAGAAGCCCCACTTTGGCATGCAGGGTTTTACTGCCGGTCGGAAGAAGACCTAATTGACACAAAATCAGCATGTACATAGCAAAAAACACAAAAATCAAAGGAACAGCGCTTTTATTGCTGATATTCATCTTAAAGTCACAGTACACTTAACACAAGGCCTACATTGACTATCGAATACATGTAGTCAAAACCTGAATTAAACTATATGTAAACATTGATGTTTATCAATGATACCGTAAAAGAGTTTAGTTTATGCGTTTAGCTCAACGTGAACATGGCCTAATACTTTTTTTTAATGTACACACAGAGCTCCTGTTGCACGTTGTGCATGTGAATCAAAACCGCAAGATCAGTGAAAAACGGTGTCTCAGGGAAACTTTTAATTATATGAAGTTACATAGCACCAACCATTAAAAAAACATATATAAAGACAAAATATTTACAGGAATGAAAATATCAAAGTTTATGCTTTGCTCAGTATTTAGACTAAACACTTGATATTTTGAAAGCATACATTACATGTAACCCGGAACTCAAATGATTTGTTTTTTATTGATGGTTAAAAATGGTTTCATAAACCAAAGAGTGGTCCTACCCGTATGAAATTATAAGGCGTATTACGCCTGGAAATAAGGCGTAAACCAGGCGTAAGTGGTAGTTACGTGTCTAGATCCAGGCGTAAGGGAGCAGGAAACGTAAATTTGTAGTCCTTACGGGCGTAGAAAAAAGTGGTAAACCTGGCGTAAATTTTCTTACGGGCGTAAAACTGTTGGTATGGCGTAAATCATAATACCCATAATGCTTTGTTTAAAGGATCATGGGAATTTTTTTCAAAATTTGGCTCTTTGGTTTTAGTTTGCAAGAGTTGGACTTATGGCAGCTTCATACGTTCAGGGATAATTAGCTTGTTTTGTGCTTTTTGGAAGAATTTGAAATTGGAAATATGGAATCAAATTGATTAATAAAAATTGTGAAAAAAATGGAAAGTAAAACATGGTAAATAATAATTATGTGAGTATAACCTAAGTTATTAAGTTTTAAGTTCTAACAGTAATTTTGAAATCCCAAAACCTTTATCCTTGGATAATAACATTAAAATCTTTTACATGAAGTTAAATTGCAGTATTATCATTATATTTTAAAGGACATTAATTTATAAAAAACTTAGTTCATTAAAATGCTTAAGTTTTATTTCAAGAAAAATTAATTGTCATAATTCTTATTTAAACTTTAAACTTATTTGAGCCAGTGTCTGTCTAAAATGTAATTTATTTATATATTAGCTTCTTCAATGGTAAATATTTCCAGTTTTATTTCAAACAATGAGAAATTAAAGCAACAGTACAGAAGTTTGTATTAAATACACAAAAGTACACAGCTAGGGTAATACACTGATTTGAAATAAGTATAGTATTATGTAAGGATATTACGCCTGGTTTATTTATTGACCAGGCGTACTCATTTGCATATTACGCCTGGTTTTCTCTGGACCAGGCGTACTCATTTAAATATTACGCCTAATTTTACGCCTGGTTTCCGCCTCAGTTACGCTTGGTTTCCGCCTGGTTTCCGCCTGGTTGACGCCTGGACATGCATTCCTTAAACACTTCAATGATGCCCAGATAAAGTATGATTTTTACGCCTGGTTTCCGTGTCATATACGGGCGTCACAGTTCGTACAGGTTTCATTAAGAACATTTAACAAACGTCCACCTCTTGCCCTTTACATTAAAAGTCCTTTTCAGTCATAATCATATGGACACCACTTCGGGATTTAAGCTTTTTTAAGCACGAGACCTATTTGTTTTTAATTGTTTGTTATCGCTCTTTTTATATAAACGTATTAAATAGTATTTAAGAACCAATTATTTGGCCATCAGTCTATAAAGTAGTATTATAAAGAAATCACTTGGATTTTGTTTTGACGTCTTTTTCTTTCCATTAATTATACATCTAAATGAATAAAGTGATTCTGAAGACAGTCATTTCGACACATTTACTGTCATTTAATTACCACAGATCTAATAAATAACTTAAGAACGACAGGTCCAGCTAAGTTGGCAATTCGTTGCAAATAAATTTCAATATAATGATTCGTCTTTTATTATTACGTAGGCTATATATTCACTTTCTATGCACAGTTAATAGATAAATGTATACAGGAATACCCGGGAAAGGTCGTCAAGTATAGGTTTTAAAAGGAAATGCCTTCCGAGACAAGTTGACAGTTATGTTTTTTTTTAAAGAGAAACATGTCGCTGGAGTTGCACCCTTTCTGGCTAGTAATTTTGCACGCTCAAGAAGAATCAGATTTCGCTTGATGTTGTGTTTCTTTGTTTGTTTGTTAATACGTTTTGACACATATATATTCACAAAAATATGTAACTGCACACAGAGGCGCCCAAATTGAGAATACGGATATATTTTCTTCGCAATCATAGCAATTTGTTAAAAGATTGGTAGAGAGAGAGAAGTACGTTGTATAATAAAAGTCACTTTTTGACCCCTGAAATTGAAAATTTTACTAAATTCTTCAAGCCCTTCAATATTGTGCTTGTTTATTGATAGATGGGTATGGTTTTCTAGTGCATAAATATCCCTTTGATGTTATGAACCTATTGAAATTGGCGTGTTCGACTTAAAATGGCAAATGTACACATAGTTTTGGCAACAATAAGGTTTCAAAAAAAAAAATTCAGAGGAAAATGGACCTACATATTTTCATTTTGGTTCAGACATGTTTGATTATATTAGTTTTATCATTATGAAGAAAAACAAAATTTTTCTTTTATCGTGTCTTTTTGTAGTATTTTTTTAGTGCAATCTGGATCCTACTTAATTTCAAATTGTACTGTAACGTATCCTTATATTAGACAATTTAATGTTTTCTAATTAATTGATATATTTATGAGAATTTTTGATTTTTCATTCATCTGACTGTATCTTTTTAAGACTGTTTTTTTTGAACCATTACATAACTTATATCATCAAATACAAATATATCAGCAAATGTATTATATATATATTAAAATAAAACTGAAATATATTCAAACACTGTTCATAATTATCTACTTTGCTGATTATTATCGTCTGAGATTATATAATTCGTTTGATAGGCTCAAGAATACGTCTAATTATTTCGGTAGAATTCCGTAGTAAGTATGAAGAAACAAGGAAATCTGCACCTCATGCTTGAATGATAACGTCGTTAATTGCAGTTCACACACTGATAAAAGCATAAATTGAAATTTTAAAAACATGGGATACATTTCCCCAACATATACTTGATGGAAACACAGATAAGCTAAAGTACAGTAGGAAGAAGCGTTAGATACGTTTGGTTAAATAGTATTTTGTCTAAGATGTTTACGCTAATTTGCATTTACAATATTTTAACACATTTCGCACTGTGCATACATAAAACGAAATCTATGAGTAATCTTTTATTTAAGAGTTGAATGTTTCTTTTTATAATTTTATTCACGCTTTATACTATAAATGTGCGCACGATCAACGCTTCTACAACCTTATAAAATTATAAAAAGAAGCATTCAATTCTTATTGTAATAGTTTATAGTTTATGCTACAACCACGAAAACACGAGTGATATCAAGCTTTTCGTTTATTTTCCTGTACATTGTTGTGACGCTGTCATGGGAAGCACGTACAGGTAGCAGGGTAGTATTTCCTGGCCCATAGGGTATAATGATGGCCTTTTTAGAATATTCACCACTTTCTAACACTGCCCAAAATTCTACATACACAGCTAACTGAAATACTTTCATTATAATATTCAGAAATGAATTTGAACATGTATCATGACCGTTTACTTTTTTTTGCTATCTTTATAAACCTTAGGCCACTAGTGCTTTTAGATCTTTTATCATGCAGTGAATACATATTTTTTTTAAATTCTCAAAAATTCATTTTCACCTGTATGTAATATTATTTCATATTTTTTAACACCTAATTCATCCCTTAGTTCAGCAGATACTGTATGTTTTGTCCAATCACATTGTTCAGATACATTGACTTAAGTAGGTTACACAAAAGAGCAACCTAAATTCCGGAATGTAAATTCTACCGTGCCACCTACAGTCGTGAATGTTGCATTTTATTGGGAAATAAAATATAATTTTGGAAGGCTTCGCGAATGTTTTTACGAATTCTAATGAAACATACACATTATGTAATTATTAGCAGGAAAAACCATTAAAAGGGTTTTTAATTCAACGAGACTATGTGGGGTTTTGCCGATATTTGTACATCAAATGTTTTCCATAACTTTTGCTTACGTATTCATTCATACGATTATAATGTATTTGCAATAATTTTGGCTGCCTTCGCCGTATATCTTAAACCGGGTTTACACAAAATGTATCTGTCGAATTAAACCTTAAATTAGATCTACGAAGATACATATGAAATCAGTTCTAATTCTCTCTTGAGAACTGTCCGAATAATCTATCATATATATATATAATATATATATAACTGTTCTCAATTGTTCTAGAGAACTGTCAGGGTATGTTTCTAAATTACGTAAATTATAGCCACGCTTTGATCACTATTGAAATCATTTCTAATCGTTTCGGATTTGTTTTTTTTAGGATCGACTTCGTGTTGTCCGTCTTTTTCCACTTGGGTTTTAATTACTTCACGTTAAGCCGTTACACTGTTTTTTTTGGGTTTTTTTGTAATGATCATTAAAGCCATCTTTTTAATTGATCTGACTCTCGAATGTTTGAGCCGTAAGCGCCCGGGGTAAAATACTCATACTGGAAAATAAACAACAAGGAGATACATAGTAGCTACATGTATACATAGCATGCATCTCATAAAATATCCAATTTCATTAAAATCATATATTTCGAAATAACAGTTATTTTTTCATTAAATGAATAGAAGACTTTATATTAAGTATGGCATCTAGACACTCTTGAAAGAAAGTTTTTTACAGAAAATAAGAAAGAATGAACAATGATACATTTTTTTAAAGAAATATTTCTTCATTTTCACTTAGTTTATGGGTTTGAGAGGAGGTATGGGCTGGATAATAGTATATCATCACATTAAGAAATAAAGAAGAACACATTTTGATATCAAAGCACCCCTTAATAATGAATACAAGAAATGTGCTAAATACCCTTATTTTCTGAAGTTTTTTTTCCGTTCCATTTATTTAAGTCATGACATTGGTAAACTAAAAGGGAATCGTGACTGAATACTGCGTCTCTAGCTATAACCCCACGCCTGATAAGCTAATGACTTCTTAGTTGTTGACCCCTATAGGTTTACTAGCAAGGGTTGTAATTGATACTATATAGTTACAATGTAGCTCGCATCATCCTAGATAATTTAAATCGTAGGCATTTTAAGAATTGTTTCTATTATTGCTGTTTCCTCGTGATACCACAGTAAGGTCCATTGATTGTCTGTCTTATCAAGACTTTATATTGAACAGCAGCCGTCTCTTAATTAACTTCTATATCTTGTAATATCTTTCTTGATAAAGATTTTCTGCAGTACATGTTTAATTAAAACTGGGAAAATAATATATATATGCTCTGTTATTGATTTTTTATTTTAAAAAGAAATCTAATCAAAGAGAAAGAGGATAAAACAGAAATCTTTCCTAGGTCTAAGGTTTGTAAACTATATAATTAATTTAAAAAAAAACTAACTCTAGTAGGTCATTTCGTGTAAAAAGAAATGACAGTAATTTAATGACAAGATGGTTGTTTAAGGTGTCAATTGTTGAATTCTTTATAAGGACCTGGACATTAATCGTGGAGCAGGTGTTTCAAACTTTTTATAACTAATTTTGCAAGTCTTAATCAAATGAAACAGTCTTTTAGCTTTAATATAATACCATGTTAATGTGAAATTTATTACAAATTAGGATGTATTGTATTGATGGTCCATAGTGCAATGACTTGTCAAACCAAATGCAGCACACTAGTCTTAATGAGCTTCAAATTATCTAATCGTATGCCTTACTGAAAAAAAACTAGCAAATATCATAATTTCAAACCCTTTACAATTCGCTCTTTCAATCGTAATACACATTGTTTCATTTGTAAACTTAAATTCTTATGTATCATTGCTAACACAAAAGCACTCGTTATCGAGTTGGTGGTACCCTCGACGGCTCGCAGTCCTCTGGAAGTGGCATGGACCGAATTGAAGTAATAAAAAAATGATTACAATAAAAATTGCATGCATCGTATGCGCAATTCGAAAATTTCAGTTGTGTTCGAGACCAAATATTTGTTTACATCTTTTCTATGATCGGGGACATATTGCGCAGGCGCTTGTCTATTGTTGATGACCATATGTTGAAACACCGATGTTATTTTTTTTTATATCGTTATTGACGTATCCCGACACAATTATTCTGTTATCCACATTGGCATTTAAACATTATCAATACTGTACACGTACTTGTAAGGTAACGACCATTCATTTTTTGTGGGGTATGGGGTATTTTTCTTGGATTAAACACCTGTTTCGACTTTGATAAAACACAAACCATTTTTTTTCAATAACACACATGAACACGTGATTGTTTTTGTAACTTAATTTTGGATTCTTCAGCCCCCTTAGTTTCTCTTGAAACTAACTATTTTTTTTCATTTTCCTTATGAAACAATTTTTTAAAAGAATTTTATAATTAAACAATTTATTTTTTCAAAATAAAACTATGCCCCACCCCAACACACACACACACACACACACGCACAAGATGAATGGCCTGTGCCTTAGGTATACATTTTTTAGAAAGTTATAACTAGTTGCATTTGATCGGTCTATGATCTCACTTACAGTAGATGTTGTTTTGAATAGCCTGTTATTTTGATGAACTTTTCACGTCATTAACATTTAACTTAAAGTTGTAAAGGCATCATTTACATAAATGTATACATGATATTTAAAAAGTCATCTCATTGATATCTAACTTTAAAGTTCGTGCTCTTTTAACAACCATAGAAATAGCTGTAAATGGAAATTTAATCTTTTTTCTATCAAAGGTTAACTTGAATAATCACTATGAAATGAGACAACGAGAGAGAAATGACTGTTGGTTACACTGTATTTTCCTTTTATTGTGTGAATGACGTAAAGTACGATCACTAGAGAGTAGTGGTTTAAAGTATTAGCGTTATGTCAGATGAAAACGACACGCAAGGTGTCAATCAAACCAACAAAGCAAGTCAAGATTAACATGACTATTTACTCAAGATTTTGGGAAAATGAAATGTTTGTAAATCTGAAATACACCGCAACTAAACAAATATGTAGTTTAGTGGTTCTCGTTGGTTCCTTCTGTCATAATTGATTTTCGTTAAAATTTATCAACTGAAATCTGGTCGCTGAATTTTCCTGTAGTTGTACTGTTTCCTATATTGTTATCCGGGACCTTTTATATCTTACTGTACTGTCTGGATTTTGCTCATTGTTAAAAGCGATTTTTTTACGAATATTGTATTCTCTTAAACATAATGTTTCAGAGAAATTAGTAAACAATTATAAAACAATAATAATAGTGCATGCGTAAACAAATATGAAACAAAGACAGTACATTTAATTGTGTATATTTAGCACAATTTAACTAACCAGGAGGGACGACGATCGATAATACATGTTTAATAAATCTTGCGAGTTTTTCTAATACAATAATATCAGTTGATGAAAGTAACTGATTAAATTTTGCAGTATTTGCATTTTGTTTTTACAATATTGCGGTAATAAATATTTTCCTTTCTGAACTAAAAAAAAGTTACAGACTATAATATAATGGTACTCATCACCTATTTCATTAGGGTCACATACATTACAGATTCTTTCGTCTTTACGAATTTATGCCATATACTTGATTCAATGGGCAAACGATGACAGCCACATCTTAATTTACACAAAAAATATATTAGATATGAGGGTAGTATCAACAAATAACGCTCAAAACAGAATTCATTCTTAAATATTCTATAACAAATTGTTTTACTTGAATTAAAAATGCCACACCGTAACCTGTAGTTGTGTGCAGCCTTGTCCTTCTGCTTTTGGTGGATAATTGTCTCATTTGAATCATATCCTTATCTCATTATATTTGTATGTTTATTTATCTTCTTGTATAATCAAATGTTTGAGTACGAACATTTAGAGTGTTTTTTTGTAGACAGTGGAACCTTTGGCTATGGTCTGTGTTATAGCACCATTAAGTATAATAGTTACAAATACTTCCAAAAAAATTAAGTGCTACGAAAATGAGATAAAACACCCAGGACAAAACACAATATTGCATGCTTTAAAGATTGAAGATGATTTATGTCGAATACCCTGTCAGGTTCATCTTCAATGCTTATTGAATGTGCAAATAATTAATTCTGTAGAGCATTATCCGATTAAAAATTTTCTTATTCAGAATTATTATTTGTATTTATTTAAACTCTTCAAAATGTATTTTGTATACGTCACAATATTTATGTGTAATATTATAGGGTTATTTCGTGAAGATCGCTCTGAATAGAATTGTATAATTCTATATATTGGAGTAGTCTCAGCAGACCTGCAATAAAAAAACAATAAATTTAACCACAATACGTTAATGTGTCTTTCCTCAAACAGGAAGTTCTCGCAGAAATTATTCTTGCATGTCAATGAGCAACACGACGGGTGCCGCATGTGGAGCTTTACCCTTCCGGAGCACCTGAGACCACCCCCAATTTTTTTCTATGGCGTTTCAAGTTATCTTCGAGCATCTTTTGCCTATCCTTCATCAGTAGTGTTTTAAGAATATTGTGTTGATAGCAGATTGTTGGTAGCCTCAGTTAAATTTATCAATTATAGCTTATATTTACACCTTAACACAATATGGTTGAGATAGTTGAAGACCATATTTTGGCTTCTTAGTTCTTTATCGGTTTTATGCTGTGTTATTCCTGTCTTACTGACTTAATCCCAACCTGTTAATTTATACAAACCAAAATTCATATGATATGAATAAAAAATGTCAAATTCCTTCGTATCTTTGACCGTAGCCTCTTGTAGAAGTTTGCTCTTTTACTCTGCATTATAAAAATTCTGCATTATGAAAATTCAATTTCTGATTCAAGATCGACATTGCTCCAGATTATTTGTTACAATTTCTCAGGTTGAGACTAGACGTGATTCAATTTTCCATCGTTGATTAAAAAATGTTGGCAACAGAAACAACTTGGTTCTCATACTACGAAAAGAAGAGGCGAAAAATTCAACTAAAGGCCCTCTTTTTTGAATTAAGTGTAAAACTTTCGGTCTTTTGATACTTTATCACATGATTATTCCTTGAAGGCTTTCTATATATTTGTATGTTGTAGTAGTATTCTCTCTTAATGCCACATTCGTTGCTGAAAAATTTTATTACAAAAGCAATGAAGGTATATAATATCGATTTAAAGTTGAATACTTCCATGTGTAGTTTAAACGATAGTCTTGGATGTATATTTAATACCAAGATAAACATATTTTTAATTTATTTCTGGCAAAAAGTAACGCATTCTTGTAATTCATTTTAATAACCGAAGATTTGTTTTCAATTTGCAGATGAATACTACGGAGGAATTCAATACCAGTTTCATGTCGACATCATCGACGGTACAACCAAGTCCAGGGTATTCATCAATAATGGATATATATGAACATCATATCCCGGTACTTTATGTTATATCAAAAGCAAAGATTCTCCTCTACATATTTGGATTTCCTGCGAATGTGTTGTCATGTATACTTTGGTTACGTTCCCCTTTACGTCATTCATCCGGATGTTATTTTGCCGCTCTCGCTGTATCAGACGACATTTTCTTGGCTTTATCTGTTGTCCTAGAGCTCCAAAATACGTGGGATACAAACACTCTTTACCTTCCGATAGTATGTGAGATGTTTCCGGTATTCTATCTGGCCGTTCAGTATTTATCTCCGCTTCTGACATTGGCATTTACTGTTGAAAGGTATATTTCTATACGCTTTCCATTAAAACGTCGACAGTTCTGCACGGTGAAAAGAGCAAAGTTGGTCATTTTTTGCCTAGCAGTTTTTGTGGTGTTAGTTTCATTGATACAATCATATTTTTGGAAATACATACACGGAATGTGCGAGCTCCGTGAGGAGGTCAATGATTTTCGAACAAACTGGAACTGGGTGACGGAATCCACAATGTTTATTATAGTACCTTTCCTCATTTTAATTTTCAACATTATAGTTATTTATACTATGAGACAAACAAAGAAAAGAGTAAAAAAGTTATATGGACCAATTCCTCCTCGAAAGCGAACAGCAAATACGAACACATTGTTGGTTGTCTCTTTCTATTTGATTATTACGACACTTCCTGTGAGCGTTACATACATTTTATCCGATCATTTTCCAATGTGTTGCCCAGAACAATTGAGTTATGAGTTTATCGAAAATAATATTGTATGGCAGCGGCATTTAAACTTTACTGTTGCCAAGGAAATAGTATACCTCTTCGGAATATCTCATTATGCATTTAACTTTATTTTATATTTATCAACGGGAAGAAAATTCAGAAGAGAACTAAAAAAACTATTTAGAAAACTGACAAAAGCTTGTTCATCACGAGAGAGTAATGCATCATAGTCTCACTGCATTGGAATTATTTAAAAAACTGGCAAAACCTTGTTCATTACGAGAGAGTTAGTATATCATAAGTCTTTCTTCATTGGAATCATGTCTAATCATTAGTCAATTTGATGTGCTAGTGAACTTCCACAATTTACACGTTCAAATTGTGTTATAATATTCTTTGTATGTCCTTATGGATTCTTCTTTCATATGATAACAGTTTCAACAATACAACTGTGTGATAAAGATCCAGCAAAATTATAACTTTTGCAAAAAATACAAATCAAACAATAAACATATCGTTGTTTTAAACAATTTTTACATTTTTTAGTACACACGTGTTTAACATTGAATAATGTATTCAACTTTACAAAAGAGTTAAACAAAATAACTCCTGCTGGTTAAGAAACTTCAGATGAGGAACATATCACTGCACCATGAATTAATAAATATAAAAAAAACTAAGGTTTCAACTCCCTTAAGAAAAGTTGACATTGGATTGATTCGGCTAAATTTATTTCTAGGTCTTTTTGGTCATATAGATTCGGTTCTTACACATCCTTGGCTTTCAAATATTCGGCTTTGAGCGTTCCTGATGAAGGCAAATACGTAAAGAAAGCGCAAGAAATTTTTAATGTGTTGTTTTCATTTTTGTCAGCAGTAATATAGCAGTCTTTTTGTCTATTCTATTATTATATATATAGCATATACAAAAGAGAAGAATATCTATATCAAAGGCCAGTTCAGGTCTTGCTATCACGTGTCGACCGTCGTTCGTGATTTCTCATATGTTCATCTGTTTTATTTGAATTATTAAATGGAGTTCGATAAAAATGTTAGAAAATGAAAATTACACTTTATAATTTTGGTGCGTCCTCATTGCTTTTCTGGATGTACATTCATCAGGAACGCCAAAACCTAAACAACTGAAAGCCAAACATGTAGAAACGTTAGGAGCTACATGTATATACCCAAAAAGAAAACCAAAGAGAAACCCAAATTCAGCTAAGATCAATTTCGCCTGAGGGATTTGGAACCTTGACTATTTTATTTATCAACGGGGAATTTTAGAACAAATAAGGTTTAGAATGTTCTTTACAATGCAAAGTCGTTTGAAATTTTGTACGCACACCACGTATTCCTGGAATGATCTTAATTGGATAGGTTGTAAAGTAAAAGTTTGATAAGCAAAAAAATATTAAATGTTTGGGTGCATAATATCTAAAAGACCCTAAAATAAATAAACTTAATCCGTCTTATGTCAATTTTGTCAGGTATATGCAATCTTAAAGTAATTTTAAAACAGTACCTGGTATTATTTAAAGAACTGAAAATTAAGTCAAAATGTATGATTTAAATCTTGAAGATTTTGCACTCCAAAGTCATCTTCAGATATTTACTTTTTTTAGGAATTGTATCTAGGTTTATAGTTCGATCTAGATGGTGCACGTGTGGCTTTTTTTCTTTATTGCTATCCTAAAAATTCGGGCTTCCGTATGTTGAATGTTCTAAAACAAAGTTACAACTTCTAAGAAATATAAAACTTAATCGCTTGAGACATTCATTCATCTGCCTGTATGTAAACGTATAAATGTAAGCCGATGCTCGATTTTGGAAGAATAAGGTTAGACTTGTTGATTATAATGTACTGAAAAACTATAGAAAAGGGAAAATACTTCCAATATACATTATAGTAAGGAACAAGTATTCTGTAAACCATATCACACACTAATGAACTAAACATGGTAAAATACTGACCATGAAAATATTTGATTAGAATTTTATGATTACAACAAGACGGAAAGAGACGGACGCCTTATAGATTATTTGATCCAAACAAATTGGGAGTTAAGAATACTACAAAGAAAAAAGTCAACTCCATATCTTGATATTTTTCTTGAATTTTACTTTATTGAAAAACTCAAAACTACGAGCTGTGACTAACACGATGATTTCTTATTGCCAGCTTTCCATTCTTTGAGTAAACATATGCCATCTTTTCAGTCTTAGCATCAGTTTATATGATTGATGGGACATATTATCATTTTCGCCTGTTCTCTGATAGACGTATAGTCTAAAGCCATATGCGAACAAAAAATTACTGGACAAGTTACCCGGTGCTCTCACAAACTGGTCGATCCTTACCATGGGTTGTATTTTCTATGGTTACTAGAGCTATTAGCTTTCTGGCATGTATACTACATACCCATTATCGTCTGTCTGACACAAGTACCCGTCTAGTTATTTCAAGGGTTAGAAATAATCTAGCTTTGTCGCCATATATGGTCTCATTCCGCTAAAAATTACGATTATTGTCTCGTCACATTTTCAGTGTGTGTGTACCTCGACTTCTCAGGGGGCAAACAGATCCTGCGTAACTTGTGACATCCGTCATGTTGCTCATGGTAAGTACAAATAGTAAAACAAAAAAAGATATGTACTCCGCATGCAGGTTGTGATGGAATGTTTCTAGATAGAATGGAAAGTTCACAATTGGGCATCTTAAATTTGTTCCTTTTGTTGTGAAGTTTAATTTGTTCACATGCGAATCTTAATGTCAATTTCTTAATGTATGTTAAGATATGAGACAGACTAGAGCTTAACTGTAACTTTGTTGTCCATTACTTCAAGTTCGATTGGATATATCCGCTCAACAGTCACTAAAGTTTTCATTATATAGCGAGAGGACATAATTTATATAGCGAAACGTAAAGTAAAAGGTTATTCTTGTAATTAAGTTTGATTATAATCGCTTTTAGTAATGCAATAATAATTTCATTTGAAAATATATATTAAGATGATTTGGTTTCGAACTTGAAATAATATCAAAGTGAAATGGATACGCCAAGAGAAATGCATACTTCCTTGAAATAATAGTATTGTCATACAAAAATAAGAATCAGCGAGTATTTATTTAATTTCTACTGTTGAACTTGTATATGAAAGGGTTACAGACTTCGATGTATAAACCAAACCATTTCAATGTTATTATTACTTGTGATTCATTTTATCTTAAATACAATCCTTCTAGAGAGTGTGCTCTTAAACAATGTTTATAGATATAGGAAGATGTGGTATGAGTGCCAATGAGACAACTCTCCATCCAAGTTACAATTTATAAAAGTTACCCATTTTTTCTGCTTTGACTATTTTCTTGAAAACTATTATGGACAGAGAGAAACAATTTTCTCCAAAATTAAACCCAGCATGATTAGATCTACAAATAATTCAACAAAACTAAAATTATCAATCAACTCCGTACAGAAGATATTGCCCTTCAGTGACCATTTATACCCATTTCTTTGTTATCAAGAGAACTATTATAGATGTGAAACTGTGAATAGCGAAATTACCAGCAAAATAAAATTTACAATAGCTGGACATACATTGTGAAACGGATTTTTTTTTAGTTTGGCTTCATACAGGATTTACTTACTTAATGATAGATTAACTTACTTAATGATATTTTTTAACCCATTCTAAACGTTCTTTCTGTTCTTTTTTTAATTGTTTAAAATGTATAAAAAGGGAGGAAATAAAATGATGGAAATCGTTAAAAATGAAAACAATACGTTATAAATTTCATGCGTCCGAAGCTTTTTTCTGGATTTACATTCATCAGGAATGCTTAAAGCCGAACATTTGAAAGCCAAGGATGTACAATAACCGAAACAGTTGATGAGCTTTATAATCAAAGGGACCTAAAAATAGCGAAATCTATCTAAGGTCAACTTTGCCTTTAATTGATTCCTTATTGGGGTATTTATCTTTAATTGTCTTGATTATTTTCAAATATTCCCGGTAGACCCGTTTAGGTCTGCATCACACCTGGTAACTATCTTTCTTAGTCAATACATAAGCTGTAGGAGGACTGCTGGTCCCCGAGGTTTTCATCAACCTCAGTCGTCAGTGCATCGGTACTGACTTGATTTATAACATATCCTTTCTAAAATTCGCTGTTCATAATGTCAGAAACTAAGGTTCCAACTCACTCAAGCACGGTTGAACTTCAATGGATTTGGCTTTTCTTTTTATGTCCTTTTTGGTCATAGATAGTTCCTCACGTTTTGATGTACTCTAGTACTAATTTTCATTTGAATATATATATATACATTCCAATGCTAATCTTTGGTTTGTTATTATTTCATTATCATGACATTTTCATTGTTCAAACACATTTCATTCAATGGTCATAAAAGTTTTATTCGCTTAAAATTTCTTTCAAATATCTTATTTTCAATTTAGGTACTGAAATTAAAACATGGAATCTCTAATTTCATAATTAAATATTGAATTTTGAAATTAAAACTATTAATATCGATATTTCGGATAATGAATGGTAGTACTTGGTTTTATTTGTACTCTTTGAATTAATTAAAGTATTCGAAAAATCTTATCAACATTGTTAGAGTTTGAGCATGCCATGCCCATAAAACAACATTTGCAAAAAAAATAAAGAGGAATGCAATAGTTTAAGTGGTTCTTCATTTTCTACGTTGAAGTATGTCTCAAGTTTTTGACAGAGTTCCTAAAAACCTATAGTGCCTATTCAATTGGTTAATTATGCCAATGGAAAGTACAAGTTTAGAGGACACCACTTCTATAATTTATTTTGTAAAGTATGCCCTTTTTATCCATTGTATCCTATTCCCGATTGTGTTATTTTGATTGAGTGTGAATTCGCATGGCAAGTGATGCATGCATAGTAGACTGATGTCGACACACCCAATCTTGCTTCTGATGGGGTTCATGCGATTCCCTCAGTTTTGCTACCTTGAGTTGCCTCTTCCTAATTGATTTAAAAGATTTGAACATCTGTAAACTGCTGTCGCCTTTATTTACCAGCGTGTCGTCTGGTTTCTTGTTGAATTGTACCAGAAAGACATTTTTGAGACAATGCATTATAATTTTGAAATAGTATTACCCGGTTTAATTACAACTACAACCAATTTACCCATTCTTCTAAGTCAATCTGATAAATGATTTTTACAAAAGTAATTTTGACTGCACCCGACTCGCGTTTAAAAAATAATACAAATGAATTCTATTTTGAGTATTCTGATTTGTTCAAGACGTACGAGTAAAAAGTTTTGCCGTACGATTTTTTTCTTTGAAATAAGACTAGAAACACATTTCAACAATTAATCTATCTTGATGGGTGCTTGAAGGGAAATAAAATAATTAAAAACGTCGACAAGCTGACATATCTGAAAAGGACAAAAAATAGCAAAACCCGGACAAGGGATCAGAGCTATGCATAAGGAACATACATTTTTGAACTTTAAACGATTTCATAGCTTTTTAACAGCTAGTTTCAATTTAATGCCAGTACTGAAGTACTGCTAATGACACCACCGGGGACTAACAGTCTACCAGAAAAAAAGTATTGATCAAGATGTAATAAGAACATTAAAGCAGTGTCAATTTAAAAAAATAAAATAAGATTCAGAAAGTATGTTTTCTAATTATTGTTGAAAGTCTAACTATGACTTGACCAAACCCCTTATTAGTTTAATCGTTCAATGATAATAAACTCATCATAGATACCAGGACTGGAATTTTGTATTTGCGCCAGACTCGCGTTTCGTCTGCAAAAGACTCATCAGTGACGCTCGAATAAAAAAAAGTTAAAAAGGCCAAATAAAGTACGAAGTTGAAGATATGAGACGTAAGTCTATCAAATAAATGTATAATCATATTTTTTTAACAGTATATAATACTAACATTTCCTTTACTGCATGGTATTTTGTTGAAACGTCCAACCGATTGAAAAATAAAGCAGTCAGTTTTACATTGTAGCCCATGGGCAATATCTTTTGGAACATCTTCTCGGGATCCACTCAATTAAATTATAAACCAAAAAAGAAAGATCCTTGTATGATACTTAACTAAAAATGTAACTTTTGAAGTCGACTACCCTACCAATATAGCAGCTCACAGTAGAAATGGTTTCACCTTTGAGCCTATCGAAAGATAAATATAACTTTTCTTTGAGAATTGCTAAAATGTATGGAAACTAAATACCATAGAAATGAAGAGGGCGCTGTATTAATAGGAAGTGTCGTACATGGATGCTTATTGTCAAATATAATTGACATGATGACCAGATGTTGACAACAATTGTGGATTTTGTTTAACATTTTAAGCTATGGGAAAGAGATATAAAACCTTCGTCTTGATAAATGGTTTACCATTGTTATCTGAAACTAATGCGGCACTGGCTGCTTTTTCTGCCTTTGTATCGACCGGTCAACCTTTTTAACAACTGGTTGGGGATTAGTTTTACATTACATACCATGGAAGTTAAAGTTTTATCCTGGAGGACCGCTCAACAAATTGAAAAAGATGTTATTGAACTTCATTCAATTTGCAAAAAAACAAACAAACAAACTCTGTTAAATGAAATTAACAAGGTATTGTTTTTGGTTTACATTCAACATGAAGCACAAAACCCAAAATTTTTAAACCAAACTGTAACAATACGTGAGGATCTATATGACCAAACGGGACAACTAAACGAAAAGACAAATCAGCATCAGGTCAAGTTTGCCTAGGGGTTAGTTTATTATTAAATTTCTAAATTTAGAAATGGAAAGTTTAAGAAAAGTATGTCACAAATCAAGCTGATGATAGTTTTATTATCTTCTGGGACAGCCAATCAGCAGCGTTATCGACTTTGTGCTAGAAAATGAAATTACATTTTAAAAATTTGGTGTGTCCACAGCGTTTTTCTGGATTTACCTTCATCGGGAAATTTCAAACCCATAAATTTGAAAAAAAACTATGGCTGTATAAATATTTGAATACTTAATTAACTTTATGACTCAAAGGGACTTAAAAATTATAGTTTTACAAATAAGAAAAACGTATATCAATTATACAGACAATTGAAAATAACAGTTTAATTTGTTGATGTTTTAAAAGTAAATGGATAGAGTGACTAAAGCAGATAGGTACAAAGATTCTAAGTGATATGCCTAACATTTACATTGATGTAAAGGTTTGCACTTTGTGTTTTGGCAGATTCCATGAGATTAAATAGTTGAAAGGTTTTCTCTTAAGGATTATCTATTTTAAAGCTTGAAATTTATGAACAATATAATTAAGATTCTTTAAACTTGATTTAGCTTTGCTTTATATCATAAATTGACTAAATCTGAATGTTAGCCTAAGTTCTGTAGTTGCAATGTCATCTTAACTTAGGCTTTATTTATCACAATCCTGTTTCTTGCTGATTTAGCACAAATTTCTGTTTCGCAATAAAATATTGATTAGTCGGATTTTTAAGTTCATGAGTTTATAGTCGTTACTGAATTGTATGTTTGTTGATAAATTAGAAGAGTTTCAAAAACCCAAGAACGGTTTCGATAACATACGAAATATGTTTAGCCTTGTGTTTCAAGTGGTATTCAGTTGTTCGTCATGTATGTAGTACATAACCTTATTGTTTCTTTGATTTTCTGTTTTTGGAATATGACATTTGGTTTACAGTTGTACTGATTGTCTTTAGAATATTACAGTAGGTCTCCATTAGATACGAAAACTCAACTTTGCGATCGTTACTCTTCCATCGGTCGTACAATTTCGCCCCATTAATCACAGTTGGGCTAAATCAATTTAATTTGGTGTCGTTTGCTCCCATGAAACTCAATCCAATAAATAATGAACTTTTTGCACATTCAGGATTACAGAATTAATAATCTTAAACAAGAATTTCAATTTTAATGTTAATCTTAAACGTCATCGCAATGAACTAATTATTTATATTTTTAAATACTATAAAGATCGTCCAATTATGTTGTCTTCGTAAATTGTAATCCAACGTTGATAAATTAATGGACTCAATTTTACATCATTAGATACACTTTGAATTATTCTTTCTGAACGATTTTAGACATTAAGTCTTGAACTAGTAAATCCTTTTTGGCTTTAATTACTCATGGCCTGTTTCATTGCGAATAATTGGTGCAATCCGAACCAAGAGAGTAGCAAACACATGGTTATGATGTCATATCTAGGTAGCCAGATGCTCATGTTTTCTCTGTGATTGCTTTGCATAGGAATACGACCATTGTCTCCAGTTGTTTTGGTAATCGCTGGGTTTTCCCTTAGTATTGGAATTCGGCAGTCGGTCTCCATTTTACTTATAGTCCCGGTTGATTCTTGTTGTCGTAATATGACAGTCGGTCTTCAGTAAATCCAGTTGTCCCTCTGTTTTTTTGTTATCAGGTTCACTCTTAATACTTCTTGGTATTGAAATATGATTCTTGCTATGCATGTCTATGTAATCTCCTTATAATATGGTGTTGATATATGTCATACGTGCTTATTTAGATTATACTATTTCATTTGCACAGGACTTCTTTTTCTTAACTGTCATTACTTAAACGCCAAAAGTTTTGGAATGCTATTGAAATTTTTGTTTTTTTTTAATGTTAAAATGTTAACAAAATTCTGCTAAGCGCTGCAATATAACATCGATGTATGCTGTTTAAGGGAATCTCTAATCGTACTTATGACATTGTCTAAAGCGTACATGCATTTGAAGTCAGTGTAAATAAGATTAATATAGCAATCGTGCTTAATGTTTAGCTATCGTTTATTATCCTTTCCAAGTAAAGATAATAAATTTTATGCCCGCAGACAGTGAAATTGAAACGAGAATCATTTTAACAAAGTGACATTCGGATGGCTGGATAAAGCAATAAAAACAAAATAATACATAATTGGCGTATAAATTACAGTGATTTGGAATAAATAGATCGATTCTTATTTAAAGCAAACTAAGAATAAAAGAAATCAAGTCATATTCATTCAAAGAATAACTTCATTATTTCATTTACAGAGAAAATTTCGTCTGCGGCGCTATTGAAAAAAAAATGATATGAGAGTGGTCAAAAAAATTTGTTCTGTTTAAATCAAGGCTTTGTAATTTTTATTTTCCATTTGGTTATATTAAGTATTCTTCTGAATTTAATATTCTCGGTGTTGTGGGTTTAGAGAGTCTATTATCTTATTGATATCGGAGATAAAGTAAACAACAATGGAGGTGTAGCAACATAAAGAAATTTAGATATATAGATTTAGTCATTCTATAATCGGTAACATATGTCTATTCCCGGTATAAAGGAATAACAGTACAGAGTTTGAAGAAATAGGGATTTACTGGTCATAAATCCAGTTTTTTCGTCAACTTTGAATATACTGATACTTTTTTTATTCGAGCGTCACTGGTGAGTCTTTTGTAGACGAAACGCGCGTCTGGCGTACACAATTTTAAACCTGGTATCTATGATTAGTTTATATAGTACTGCTATTCCTTTTCCAATGCTTAATAACATCTCATAAAAAAATCCATCAGGCTTTCAAAACATACAGTCATATTTACTTTGTGAATAAAATGCTTCCGAAATTTGAAAGTAAGTATTGAATTTAAAAAGACATTCAAAGAGCTACTACCAACACTGAATTCCCTAGATAAAGAAAATACCACTAAAGTCAACCACTGACGAGGTTCCTAACTAGGAACAGGCAAGAAAGTATTCTTTGACAGTAGTGAAGTCGAGATAACATAGTCCAACTTGGCAAGCTCAAACATATAGTTTCAAGCTAACGAAACGACTTCATTGTCAAAATAAGGCCTTGACCATTTAACTTCTTTGCCATGAAAATTTCAAAATAAGACATGACGTCATTATCGCAGATGTTTCTGACAACGCCAATTGAAAACAGTTCCTTCATTTCCGTATAATTTTCATGGTCGTGGGCATTTGTCATTAATACAAGAGACCATTATTATATCACCCAATATGTTTTTGACATCCATTTCAGCTTTTTTTATTTATAAAAAGGAAAATTAAAGACGTATAAACAGTGTGTTTAACTTCTAAATCTTATTATTAAAATTATTTTCTATATTCTGGTTCTGACATTATTAATTTTACTTCACATTTTACCAACGACATATACTGTACAAAAACTCTAGAAAATTTTTGAGTACGAATATATATCTACTCCGTACCTTTTTATGTTTTGTGATTAACAAACCCATAGTATAAACAATATATATATGATATATATTCAATGTATACAAAATTTTGTATGATTCGATGACGTCATGTATCGTCATTGAGGGCTCTCGAGTTCTGCGTTGAAAATGTCGTGATGCGTGTTGAAAAATTCGTGGTATGTGTTCAAAAGTCGAGTAGCGAGTTACAAAATCCAGTTGAAAAGTCATAATAATTTTTGTCGTTAGTCGGATCATTGGCTGAAAATTAGCCGCATGTATATAACTATTGTACTTTTGTTGTACACTTTTTTTTTCTGCTAGTGAAATAATATGTCTATATGGTTTATAAGTATCAAACTTTTAGACATTATTAACTTTCGTCATGCATGTTTATATATAAATGGGAAAATCTCTTTAAAAAAATGAAAAACATTGACACTTTCATCACATAGATCCTAATAATAGATGACAGAAAGAGTATTTTGACCTGATTTAATAAAGTTAGATATTTTTTGGTTCGCTGTAGATTCTTAAATAACAGTTCATTATATGAGGATGGTAGAGCTGGAAAATTTTATTCCCAATCTACTCTAAACCATAAATTTACCTGACATAGACTTTAACAATTGGTATTTGGAAGGGATAACCTAGTGAACTGTGCACTTAGCCACTCACAACAGAATTTTCTAGCGAGGTAAAATGATAAAAACAGCCCTCTTTCCCTGTTCCTCAATGCATATATGTCTTTCCCTGTCCCTCAATGCATGGATGTATTTCCTTGTTCTTCAATGAATAGATGTCTTTCCCTGTTCCTCAATGCATTGATGTATTTCCTTGTTCTTCAATGCATATATGTCTTTCCCTGTTCTTCAATGCATACATGTCTTTCCTTGTTCTTCAATGCATAAATGTCTTTCCTTGTTCTTCAATGCATAGATATCTTTCCCTGTGATCTTCAATGCATAGATGGCTTTCCCTGTTCTTCAATGCATAAATGTCTTTCTCTGTTCCTAAGTGCATAGATGTCTTTCCCTGTTCTTCAATGCATAGATGTCTTTCCCTGTGATCTTCAATTCATAAATGTCTTTCTTTTTTCCTCAATGTATAGATGTGTTTCCCTGTGATCTTCAATGCATAGATGTATTTCCATGTTCTTCAATGCAAAGATGTATTTCTCTGTTCCTCAATGCATATATGTCTTTCCCTGTTCTTCAATGCATAGATGTATTTCCATGTTCTTCAATGCAAAGATGTATTTCTCTGTTCCTCAATGCATATATGTCTTTCCCTGTTCTTCAATGCATAGATGTCTTTCCCTGTTCCTCAATGCATATATGTCTTTCCCTGTTCTTCAATGCAAAGATGTATTTCTCTGTTCCTCAGTGCATATATGTCTTTCCCTGTTCATCAATGCATAGATGTCTTTCTCTGTTCCTCAATGCATATATGTCTTTCCCTTTCTTCAATGCATAGATGTTTTTCCCTGTTCCACAATGTACAGATGTCTTTTCCTGTTCTTCAATGCATAGATGTCTTTCCCTATTCTTCAATGCATAGATGTCTTTTCCTTTTTTTTAATGCATGGATGTAGAGTGATCAACATATTTCCAATAATGTTGGTCAAACCGATATTTTGTCTTGTACTTGCAGTGATGTATGACCTCTGTTTTTGGTATTCATTGTAACATTGAAGTGTAGAATGGCAATAACAAATCTGTTACTTCGGTTTTGATTTTGTCAAGTATATGAAGGGATTTTTATTCAAGGATTTATACACCATATCCTTTCTTGTCCATTCATTGTCGGAGTTTGCTTCATTAAATACCACGTGGAAGAAGTAACAAATTACCATGTGTTTAAGCTGTACCCATGTCACATGTTAGATGTACGACTACTTTTTAAAAAACGAAATATTTATTAATATATATATATTAGAAACGTCTTATCAAATATCTTTTAAAACTGATAAAAAAAGTCCATTTAATTGAACAAATAGAGGTTCATTGAATTAATTGATTAAATCAAAAATTGCTAGGTAGATTTTTGACACTGTACAATGTATAATAACATATAAATTCACTTTAACTATTTCTTTTCGCTAACAAACATATATATAACCGTGTTATGAGCATAAAGTAAACCGCCCGTTTCCTCTTAACTTACGGGATGCTCAGAAGCACATGTACGACAGACAATAATCGCATTACATTTCCATGCATGTTATTGTCAGTAAGTTTATAACGTAAAATGTATTTGAATAACGACTTATTGGATTCAATTGACAGGCCATGACAATGACCACAGAAGAACTTTCCTGAAATTGACAACTAGAGTTCCCTGGAGAGATTATATATATCTCAAGGAAAACAACATGCACAGAGTTCAATATGCATCATTAGTAGTAATCCGACAATTGTTTGCTAATTTACTCCGATAGCATTGTCCTGACTGCTGTATTAAAGTAGTTATCTAGATGGTATTATGTCCACGTGAGAGGTAATCTGATTACTAAGGATATTATTCAACTTAAATAAGTAAAATGTTTTGCTTTTATATTTATCGTCTGCAGTCATTACGAAAATAAAGTAGTATTACAATTTACGTGGTAAGCCGATCGGTTTATTATCTTAGATAATTAATTTGTGGCTCGGTTCTTCAAAGATCTGCATTGGTCAAGAGTAAAGTATGACGTCAAACTTTCTTGTCTTCCCTAATTTTGCTAACTAGTATTACGTGGTCTCACAGACAGAATTTATTCTAGCAGATAGTTGAAAATAACATTAAAGGTATCAATTTCATTGCACCATATGTGCATTTCGACAATAAATATCTCTTCAGCGATACTCGAGGCTAAAACTTAATGCAAACATTGAAAGATAAATACAAAAGGGGCCAAAAATAAAGCCGAATCCGGACAAGGAATCATAGCTATGCACGGGGGAGATAAACTCCTTAATCGTAAAGCTAAAACCGTTGTACCGCATTGTGATCGGGCTGTTAAGAAAAAACACATTCGGATGGTTCGGTTTAGCAAAAATTATAACTAACTGATATTGAAAAATAAATATACTGATGAAGTAATAAACGTTTTAAAATAGAAATAAATCATAATAACTTTTGACAATGTATATATAGAAATAGTTTTAGCGCCTGTCATCGCGAAGGTCTAAGAATGACCGCATAATTTAAGAAGCCAGTTGTTTTGTCATTTACGAAGACTTTCCTGGCACATTGACAGTTAAGTATTTTTTATTTCCTAATTGTAAGGTGACCCTTCGCTTTTTTCAGATTTACGAGAAAATAGGGAAGACTTCCAGACGCTTCTTTTTTTACCGCCAACGTAACATGATTTATAAAGTTCTACAACAATTTGTCAAGAAAATTACTGGACATGGGTGTGATATTTCTCTAAGATAACTGTTATGAAAAATAACAGTCAATTATCAGCCATAATTTGATTTGGTCATCATTTTCTCAGATGGGATTTAATGTCTGATATCTGACCAATACATCTGGAGGTCGCAGACAGTGTTCATGTTTACACATCACATTGTCGCTGTAATATAGTGCTCCTACACATTAAAGGACAGTAACCTTGCAGACATAGTCGTCAGAGATTTCGCATTATATAATTAGGAAAATGTATTGCCAGGATTTTTACATTTAATAATGCTTCCTTAAGAAAGAAAAAATCCACGGTCACTATTTAATGAGAATTTTAGGTCCTTTTTCGTCATATAACTCTCCAACTGTTTCGGTTCTTACACATCCTTGGTTTTCAAATATTTGGCTTTGATCGTTCCTGATGAAGTTAAGTCCAGAAAAGAACTGATTTGTTATCATATATATTCATGACTAAAACTTACATAGATATAAGAAGATGTGGTATGAGTGCCAATGAGACAACTCTCCATCCAAGTCAAAATTTATAAAAGTAAACCATTATAGGTTACAGTACGGTCTTCAACACGGAGCATTGGCTCACACCGAACAGTAAGCTATAAAGGGCCCCAAAAAATTACTAGTGTAAAACCATTCAAACGGGAAAACCAACGGTCTAATCTATATAAAAAACGAGAAACGAGAAACACTTATGAACCACATCAACAAACGACAACTACTGAACATCAGATTCCTGACTTAGGACAGGTGCAAACAAATGCAGCGGGTTTAAACGTTTTAATGGTACCAAACCTTCACCCTTTTTCTGAAACAATAGTGTAACATCACAACATAGAAAGACACACAATAAAATATCAACTGAAATAGCTTAACTCAATCAAAGGACATATTAACACCATTGAACATACACTGAACAAATAAATTTGACCTATGACACAATGTAAATACAAAATAAATAAACTAACGGAAGAATTATAAAAGTAACATGTTATATCGGTAAGAAATGTTAAACAATTAAAGAAAAACAATATGCTCGAACAAAAATACCATCCATTTGCAATAACGTTAAACACAGGTAAATGAAAATAATTTTGTTGTTAGGTATACCTGTACAGTACCAATAGAGAAAGGAAATATTTTTACAAAATAAATAATTTTGAATACAAAATAAATAAACTAAGGGAAGAATAATAAAAGTAACATGTTATATCGGTAAGAAATGTTAAACAATTAAAGAAAAACAATATGCTCGAACAAAAATACCATCCATTTGCAATAACTTTAAACACAGGACATGTTTGTATGGAAGTTTTTCAAAGTAGAATCAGAATTTCTCAATTTTGTACTCACCAATCAGGACAACGTTACTTTCTCTTTTACCTTAGTTGAAAGCCTCTGGGACCTCTCCAGTTTATATAAATTGTGGTGTTGATCATCTGAATGATATACCATTAGAGTTAAAAAGGCTTAAATTAAGGGTAATATAAATAACAAAACAAAATCATCAGTATTAATTAAAAATGAATGCTGGTATTATGTCTACTGCAACAAAATCTTCATACTACAATAAATAAATTGACATTTGCCAGTAACCTCGCATTCAAGTATGAATTATATGCTTTATCAAGATGCGATTGAAACGACATGAATGAAAGAAGATATGCGATAAACGTCACTGAATGATACAGCTAACCCACCAAATAGGTGAACCGAAATTAAGTGAGATGACAGTATTGGAATATTTTTGACAACTTGGACCAAAGAAAAGTCCAATCAAGGCAATTCGGATCAATTTTAAGACAACTCGGACCACTGACGAAGGTAACAGACATGTTTGAAAGACAACTCGGAACACTAACGAAGGCAACACTGACATGCAAATAAACTCATCATAGATACAATGATTAAAATTGTGTATGCGTATTTGTCTACAAAAGACCCGTCAGTGACGCTCGAATAAAAAAAGATTGAAAAAGGCCAAATAAAGTACGAAGTTGAAGAGCATTGAGAATCCAAATTACGAACTGTTATGCCAAATACAGCTAAGGTACTTTATTCGTGGGGTACAAATTCCTTGATTTTTTCGAAAAATTTAAAAGTAGTAAAGACAATTCGGACCACCTTCGAAGGCAACACTTACATATTTTGAAGACAATTCGGACCACTTACGAAGGCAACATTTAAATGTTTAGAATATAATTCGGACCACTTAAAAAGGAAACTCGGACATGGTAGAAAAACAATTCGGACCACTTACGAAGGCAACACCGACATGTTAGAAAGACAATTCGGACCACGTACCAAGGCAAAAAATACATTTTTGAGAGACATCTCGGCCATTCATTACATCAAGAAAGACGAATTTGTTTTCATATTTTCATTGCATCTTAAAGGGGCATTAGCTGTCAAATTCATTATCACCGATTAGACTCAAATTCTCATATTTGATTTATAACATACAAGAACGTATATTCAAATATAAAAAGTCTAAAATAAACAATTAATAATACATGGACTTCATAATATGTATCAGGATTTTGTGTGTATTTTAGTGTACACGCCATCTTGTTACCATCGAGATGAGCTCCGAAGACTGCAGACAGTCATATAACCCGATATAAACATAAACATAAATATAGATAGATAGCGATCACACGCAATTGCATTTTTTATGTCAATTTGATTCAATGTTATATTAGGTTAAAAAAATGATAATCATCATTTTACCTGTATAAGAATGCTTTTTTTTTGGTGGATCGAATTAGTCAACGAAATGACTCAACTTTGTTTCACTTTCAATGTTGACATTCTTCCCTTTCAATAGTTAAACATGCCTAGTACATGCGTAACACATCTCCAGCTAAGGGGTTAAATTAAATGTCACATAAATACGGATTCACCTAAGGTTGAATTATTGACTTACAAGTCAATAATACATCAGCGATGTTTTTGAGCTTATTTTGACAAAATCGGAATAAACTAATAGCGTATAACGAAATATTTTTTCAAAATTCCCCTTTTATTAATACTTCAAACAAAAAGAATCGTATTATAAATTTTTGTATAAATCGTAGCTAATGCCCCTTTAAAAACATTTGTTGTTGTATTATAGATGTATCTGTTCGTGTGACTGTTTCCATAAAAATGTAATAATTAAAGGAAAAAACATCATAATCATGCTGAATAGTTTTTAGTTGGTCATATACAACTTTTAGTTAAACACATGATATAAACAGTTAACTCTATAATCTGCAACTAAATTAACCAAAAGTAATTATAATTTTCATCCAGTCTATGAGATGATCAACCTATTCCAATATGAAGTTCTTCTTTTGCTTTGGAAATAAAGCCATGTTCTAATTCAAATAAAACATGGCCTGCGCGTGATTGACTTCACAATTGAAATTGCAACGTCAGTTGTATTTTAAACAACGCCGGAGATCAAAATTGACATTTGTGTTGGTGTTGCTCGCTAGGAAATTAAAAAGAAATTATTCTAAAAGTAAGTTTACATGCATCTGTTCATTTTTTATTGTGTAACGGTTGATTTTCTGTACCGTTTTGGCTTCATCAAGTCAAAATGGCTGCTTTTCGAACGTGTTTTATAGGTCCGCTTCACAGGATAAAAGTTCTAAATTTTCCTATTAGAATCGAAATAATTCTATCATGCCATTCTCTATGCTCATTGTAACATGTGTAGGCATTAAATTTGTCAACATTTTATACCTCGCTAACGCTCGGTATAAAGATATTGACAAATATAATGCCTACCCATGTTAAAATAAGCATAGAGTATGGCATGAAAGAATTGTTTCTTAATTGATTTCGGAAGGCATACATTGATTGGTAGTAACAGAAATATAATCAGAACAAATTACCATCGCCTAATATAATGCAGCAAAGAAACTCAAATCAAAGAAGGTGTCATACTAGTGAGTTCAACTTTACATTAACTAACAGTTTCATATGCTCAACAACTATTTCAGTAAAACATTATTTTAAGCAGGTCTTATCATTGTTAGTGATCTGAAATAGTGCAAGATTTAAATAGAAAAATGAAAATAAGTTATTTCTAAATGCAGAAGATCGCAAACAGTACTCACAAGATGCATTTTGTAAAGTAGACAGATGAAAAAAATGATAAAAGAGAAGGAAAAATATATATATATAAAAACAAATAATGATCATATAGCACGTTAACTTTAAGTTTTCCTAATTGGGAGCCTCAAGGAAGGTTCTTTCTTCAACACGCAACAACATTTTAATTTTTTATGTTGTCCCTTGAATCTGTCACAGTCTCACAAATAAATTTCTACAGGAATTCTTTAAGGCTGGTCCGAACTGTCTTAAACACAGAGTTGTCTTGAATCAGATTAGAAGCGTCCCTTTTGGCCCAATCAGTGTTTCAAACTAGTCTGAGTTGTCTTTTGTATGACTTGTCCTGATTCCACGAATGCATTTAATGTGAATGAAATCTTTAATCCATTAGATGCCTCAAATCGGAGTTTTTTGCATTTGCTGTGAAAAATAATCATATACTGCAGAACCTAATGCGATTTGTAGATTTCTCAATGCGTTTTTAATAAGCAATTTCAATCTAGGTGCTCAAATATTTCTAATTTTCAGAAAAATAAATCATCAGAAAATATTGATATTTTTTGCACGCTAAATCTACGGAATAGAATGAGTTTCATAACAGCGTGGACATAGACACATGGTAATTAAATGTTATCGTGTGTATCACTGGCTGTCGACAACAAAGACTTCACGCAATTACAGTATGTCAGGGGCCTCTCGATGGGGATATACATAATTACTATCTTTACACATGTCCATTCATAAAATAAAACTTTTTGCATGAAAGTTTATATGAATTTGTTTTGAATATATTTATATACTCACAAAAAAATATTCAGAGGTGATATCACCAAGTAATCGAGAGAAAAAAACGTTATGTTTTTTTCTCACACGAACGTTCTGTGGCTCCTTAAAAACTAAGAATACATTTATTCGTACGAGTTGATGTAGAGTAATCTACGACCAACTCTTATACTAAGATTATTTTTGTTGGTAACAAGAACCACGGATCTTCATAAAAATCATTTAAGTCCTTGGGCTGCATAATTTTTTGCACGGAACAAAATTGAATTCCGATCGAAGACTCCAACGATCAGATTTTCGTGATCATTTAAATATCATTCTAACAAAAATAGCTCGTGAAAATATCAAGAAGCATATGAATCCGGTCTTGTGTGCAAAAATTAAGTTGATTGGAGTCAGAGTAGCTTTTGTGGAAACATTGATATTTATTTTAGATATTGTTATACCTGAACACGTTTAACAAAAGTTACGGGATCTATATTCTTTTACTACAAATTATGCTGGTAATTTCAATGAATTTGGTCTTACTCAACTTTTTTTTTGTTATTTGAGGACGCATATTTGAGACAATTCTGCATAAATGTTTATTTGCAGTTTTATTCATGCTGATTTCAAAAGCCTCTTGCATAGCCACCCCTCCCTTGTTATAACTGAATCAATCGACCCCTTACAAATTGAAATTGTACTCACTCCTTTTTGGTTTCTGTGTTTCAATATATATCCATGAATTTAATGATATGTTCACAATACATCTGTTTTGGAAAAAATAAATCATGTGCACAAGACTAAGCTGGTCAACTGTAACACGAGATAATGTACAGGTTATTATGTCAACATAACAGTAACAGTGTAATAATTACCTTTAAACTGGGTGCACTCGTTTAATTATTCTAGTATAAAAGGTATTGTAAACATATTTAGTTCATGGATAGATACTGAAACACAAATTAAAGAAAATAAGTACAATTCTAAATTAAATCGATGTGATCCTTCCATTCGTTTTTCAAATCAACAGAACAGCTCCATTTAACAGGTCGGACACATGTCCTTACACGGACATGTATTATTTAGCATCATTATGCCCCCGTCAATGCATGTAATAGTGTTTTTTTACAAATAAAGCATTGTTTTGGCGATTGGCCATTCCACTGAATGAATTGCATCATTTCTTGATTGACAACATATTTGTTACGTTTGGAGGACGTGTTTTTCAACAGACTGTCGGAATTCCAATGGGAACCAATTGTGCCCCTCTTCTTGCCGACTTTTTTCTTTATTATTATGAGGCTGATTTCATACAGGAACTTCTTAGGAAGAAGGATAAGAAGTTAGCAATATCCTTTAACTTTACGTTCCGCTATATAGATGATGTTCTCTCACTAAATGATACAAAATATGGTGACTATATTGAACGAATCTATCCCATCGAACTAGAGATAAAGGATACTACAGATACAATAAAGTCTGCCTCATATCTTGACTTACATCTAGAAATTGACAATGAGGGTCGGTTGAAAACAAAACTTTACGACACAAGAGATGATTTTAGCTTCTCAATTGTGAACTTTCCATTTCTATGTAGCAACATTCCAGCAGCGCCTGCATACGGAGTATATATCTCCCAATTGATACGATATTCCCAGGCTTGTATTTCCTATCATGATTTCCTTGATAGAGGATTGCTGCTCACAAGGAAGCTATTAAACAAAGAGTTCCAAATGGTGAAGTTGAAGTAAATTTTACGGACGCCATCACGAGTTGGTTGACCGTTATGGAATAACCGTTTCACAGATGATATCGGATATGTTCCTTATGTCGTAACTACAATACCCTTCCCTGTTTACGAATGTGTCCTACCGAATTAGACTATTTACCGGATTTGTAATAACATAAGCAACACGACGGGTGCCACATGTGGAACAGGATCTGCTTACCCTTCCGGAGCACCTGAGATCACCCCCAGTTGTTGGTGGGGTTCGTGTTGCCTAGTCTTTAGTTTTCTATGTTGTGTCATCTGTACTATTCTTTGTCTGTTTGTCTTTTTATTTTTGTTGTCAGTTTGTTTTTGATCTGTGAGTTTGACTGTCCCTCTGGTATCTTTCGTCCCTCTTTTGCAATGCATGATGGACTACTTGTCTATAACTGACATTCTACTTAATTTTTAACTTATTGCCGGAAAAGAATTTTTCTAAATTTTTTTCTCTCGATTAGTTGGTGATTTCACCTCTGAATAAACTCATTCTTTCAAAAGAAACTTTTTACTGTGAGTTGATAAATATATTCAAAAGAAATTCCTATAAACTTTCATGCAAAAAAAAATTTATGAATGGACATGTGTAAAATAGTAATTATGTATATCCCCTTTGAGAGGCCCCTGACATACTGTAATTGCGTGAAGTCTTTGTTGTCGACAGCCAGTGACCGACACAATATCATTTAAATATCATGTCCATGTCCACACTATTATGAAATTCATTCTAATTGGTCGAAATAAAAATACAGGCACGAATTGGCATCGCCTTAGAGTTTCTATTTCCTTTCATGATTTTGAAAGATAACAAATAACTTGTCATGTTATCTATACTCATGTATCTCCCTCATGCATACTTTTTGGTCCTTTGTTTTTGTTTTTTAGTAAGCTTTGGATTTTTAAATATTTTGGCATCGAGCATCAGTGAAGAGACATTGATTGTCGAAACGCACATCTGGTGCAAAACAATTGGTACCGTTTATGTTATTACTATACAATATAAGAGACAGTTGTAGTTTATCGATATTCATATCTCGGTAATCCAAGCTGTAAAATATAAGAGGCAGTTGTAGTTTATCGACTTTCATATTTCGGTAAACGAAACTATAAAATATAAGAGACAGTTGTAGTTTATCGACTTTCATATCTCGATAAACGAAACTATAAAATATAAGAGACAGTTGTAGTTTACCAATGTTTATGTCTCGATAAACCAAGCTATAAAATATTACAGGCAGTTGTAGTTGATCGATGTTCATATCTCGGTAATACAAGCTATAAAATAGTGTTTACCAATGTTTATGTCTCGATAAACCAAGCTATAAAATATTAGAGGCAGTTGTAGTTTATCGACTTTCATATCTCGGTAATCCAAGCTATAAAATAGAAATTCAAAATAACAAAAAATGAGGAAATTGTATGAACTCCACAACGGCTATGCATGCATCACCCACCAATATAATCCAATCGGTAAAAAGGGGCCTCGGTGGTCGAGTGGTCTAAATAGATAACCTATATGAGAAAAAAAGTATTACATTTATCACTAGCCAGTCAGCTCTAAGTTTGTGAGTTTAAACCCTGCTCCTGGTAAGGTGCGTTTGACTCAAATCTTAATTGAAGAAGCTTGCTTATTTTCCTGCAGTAGTTTTGTGGTTCTTTGCGGGTACTCCGGGTACCTCATCCATTAAAAAAGGGCCGCCATGATATAGCCAAGAGTGCTGACAGTGTTGGTGATCACCAACAATCATCATTATCACAACTGGTAAATTTACAGATCAGACGACTATACTGGTATCTAAAACATTATTATAAATTTTGTATTAATTAGAGTTATACGACTTTTTTTCTTTGTCGATTTGGTTTTTTTTTTTTTTTTTTTTTTATTTGATATTTATCGAAAATGATATATTTGCGTAAGACTTTAATCATGACATTTATCAAATTATTATGAAGTATTTTATGCATTGTACCAAATACCGACGAAGGTTATGTTAAACTTATATATGTTGAAAAGTACAATGGCCTCAGAGAGAGCATCAAAACTTATTTGAAGCATTTTCATTATAAACAACGGAAAATAATTTTAACTGCAACGCTTACAATTTCCTAAACGATGAACGGTCGCAGTTATTTATATATGAAGCTGCATTTAACGCAAAAGTACTATTGCTTATATCTATGATGCATGTTTGCTGCTGGATACCAATCATTGTCACGTAATCCAAATAATACTAATTTTGTTAATATGACGGAACTATAAACAGCTGTCATACAAGTAGGAGGGGTAGCTAGCTGTAAAACCAGATTCAACCCACCACTTTTGTCGGCAAATATTTCTGTACCAAGTCAAATATATGACAGTTGATTTTAATTCGTTTCGTTGGTTGATATATTAATTGATCATTTGGTTTTGTCAGTTGTTGTGGACTTCACCTTTATGTTGATTTACCTTGGAGTTCGGGTTTTTTTCATACTTTTTAAAACTGCAATGTGTTTCATATGAGGTTTCTTACAGGTACATAGATGGACAACAATCATGTGTAGTTCCGGAAATATTTATATCAAAGGACAACGATTACATAATCTTATCTTGGGTTACTATAAAATTAATCCTTACTACTGATTAATCGATTGATTGTTGTTGTTTAACGCCACTTTCAGCAACATTAGCTTTATCGTGGCGGTCAGTTTTTTTGGTGGAGTGAGCTGGAATGTTCGGAGAAAACTACGGACCTTCGGCAAGAAAACTGACAATACTAGTTAATTAAGATTAAAGTCGACCGTACCTGTCACGTGCGGGGTTTGAACTCACAACCGAACTGTTAACAGGCTAGTAATACAGAAGTAGAACTATTTAGACAACTCGGTCACCGATGCCTCCTTACTACTGCAAGATACGCTGATTTTAATAAGAATACGAGAGAAATAAGAATTCAAATTTTGACAACACAAAGAAAAACTCAACTTATAATCAACTAACCAACAGCAAACGCATACAATAAAGATAACTGCTTTTAATAAAAAAAAATATAGTAACAAAAACCTAAATAGGCTAGATAGCCCAAATCAATACAGGTCTCGGTACAAGAAGTTGAAGGTTAAATTAGTCCTCCAAATACCAAGTCGTCCATCAAATACGTACATTGTAGACCTTATGTCGTTAACGTTAAACACAAAAACCACTCACTGCGTAGCAAAATTAGAGACAAATATAATTAAAAAAAAAGTGTGTCAAAATTTGATCGCTTCTATACATAAAATTGGTAGCTACCAAACACAGGAACAGGGCCGTTGATTGAATCAACTTTCGGTACAGGAAAACACATTATCTTACCTCCCATAAACTTCGTATAATATCATTGGTAACAAGCGAACACGTTGAAAATCAATGGTTGTCGTTTTATGCTGTATATCATATTTGTCTTTCGTTCATTATGTTTTACATAAATCAGGCTGTTAGTTTCCTCGTTTGAATTGTTTTACATTTCTCATTTCGGGGCCTTTTATAGCTGACTAACACACTGTGTAATTGATAAAATGAGTGACAGTTCCCCTTGCTTTAAGTTTTTAACTAGGTTTTTTTTTGTACAGAATGGAAGAAATTGGCATTACATGAAAGAAAAGGGGGATGTTAGCAACATTTTGAGACCAATGCAAAAGAATAACAATTTTGCCAGAAAGAGTTTAGAGTTTGAGAGATAACTTGGTTTAGGAAAACTTAACGCAGATACCATTTTCTAGTCTAGGTCGATAAATAAATCTACTTTGATATGACCATACTGATTCAAATACCAGAATACATTGCCGTAGAAATTATCAAAACATTCGACTGTAAATCATAAACATGTTTGTTGAGTCTGGTGGATAGACATTCCAAAAGTCGAAATCTTAATAGAAAGTAAAATCGTGAGCCCCTGTAGCCGACTTAGATTTGCACTTATAAGAAGCAGTAAGTATACAAAACCTTCATAAAAACACGAGGAAAACAGCTTGCGAAATGCGCAAACTGCCCCCCCCCTCCCCCCCCCCCCCCCCCCCCCCCCTCAGTTATTTGATTGTTATATTTTCGTTCAATAATCCTGAAAGTTTATACTAACAAGGTTGTAATTACCAATTGGTTGATATTAACATTGTCTAAGTGTCTCCACATTCTACAGATATATTTAATCAATCAAAGTCCCTTCGTTCATGTGAAATTGTTGCCGGGTTTGTCATGTTACAAGCCAACACATTAGCTAAAAGATATAACTTTTGAAATGCATGTTTACAACAGGAGAAGAATACTATGTCGAAGGCATTTGGGCTTATGTGATTAAACTTTAATCATAATCGGAGTACAAGATTTATGCTCGAAACACCAAATCCAGTACTTTGATTAGTTGATTTCTGTGTCTGAGTACGATAATCGTTCTCCAAATATCTATGACTGTAAGGACTGGTTTCAATTCTTCGAAAGTTCATGCGACTCAGATTGTTTTCATCAAAATGTTCGTTTCTTTATAAGTCATTATAGTTAAACAAAATGTATGTGCAAGTAAACTTTGGAAACAATGACAAAAAAGACGATATACAAAACCAATATTCATAATAATAAAACGTTAACTCTATGGTTTTTTTTCTAATTGGGAAACTCAGGGTGGATTCTTTCTCCAACACACAACAACCTAGTTGTTTACGTTGTCCGTTGAATCTGTCACTATCTCAATTTCTACAGTAGTAGTTGTCTTTAACAAATCGCCAGCAAGACGTCTGTATTGTCTTTAAAACTGATAAGACGTGTCCTTAAATTGACCTGACCAGTGTTTCAACTGGTCCAAGTTGTCTTTGATCCGACGTGTCTTGATTCCACTAATGTGAAATCCTTAATCCATTAGATGCCTCAAATCGGAGTTTTGTGTATCTGCCGTAAAAATAATAATATACAGCTTACTGCAGAACTTAATGTGATTTGTTGATTTCTTATTATGTTTTGAATACACAAGGTCATGTTTTCACTGACTGTTAATAAATCCATTGGAAGTTGGATATTTACTGATTGATAATTTAGTCTCAGATAAATGATTTTTTTTATTAGTTGTTATTGGCTTTAAACTAGCTGTTAGTAACTGCGAGTACTCTCAGATCTGAACTTAGAGTCCTATTGTTGTTAGGGATTAGGGATGGATAAATACCCTGCCACGTCCGGTCGGTGTTTATCAGGCATGGGCAAATTACATTGCAATGTAATGCATTATATTACAATTACTTTGACAAAGTAATGCATTGAATTACACATTATATTTGGAAATGTTATTATTTAGTGTAAAAAAAGCAAACTTTTTGAAAAACAACATGGAGGCATAAAAGAGTCTAGCATATGCAATACCTGTTCTTTCATGTGCAATAACTGTTCTGTATATCTATTAAATTTAAGTAAAAAGTCTATTCAATACAACTATTACATTTTAACAGCATAAGGGTTTCAAGGTTTGATCTCTGTGTTTTCTCTAAACAGAAATTACAGAGATGAAGTTTAATATTTATTTTAACTAATGTAAACTTCACTTTTATATAGAATAATAAATAATGTTTTATTAATTCCAATCAAAAATATTTACTGAGAATTTCTTTCCTAATTATATTATAAACAAAGAGCTTAATTTATGACCAAGTGCCAAAATGGTAAAAAGATTGATTGTCAAACAAACTAACTAGTGTATGAAAATGGTCAATTTTCTGTTATTTAACAACAATAAAACACTTTTATAGTAATATTTTTCAGATAACAAAATGCAATATCTAAATGATATGTTCTGAATTAATCCAAAAACCTTAAATTCTGCTTTAGCTGAATCTCCAACAATCTGTAAAAGATATATAGTATGTGAAAAAGTAAAGCCATGTAATGCAATGTAATGCATGAAATTACACAATTTTTTTCTCAAGTAATGCATTAAATTACAATTACATGTATTGCAAAAATTGCTGCATTACACATTACATGCAATTACTTAGAAAAATGTAATGCATTACCATGCATTACAATTACAAATTTGCATTACCCCATGCCTGGTGTTTATGTTGATGTTTTATCTGCTTTGTATCGATCTGATGAGTTTAGCCTGTTTCAACTAATTGTATAGTTTGTTCTTATATGTTGTGCTGTTACACCACTGTTCCGGATTAGGGGAGGGTTGGGCACTCACAAACATGTTTAACCCCGCCACATTCTTTATGTGCCTGTCTCAAGTCAGGAGCCTGAGGTTCAGTGGTTGTCGTTGGTTCATGTCTGTCATATTTGTTTTTCGTTAACTGTTTTCTTATAAATTTAATAGGCCGTTAGTTTTCTCAATTGAATTGTTTCATATTTGTCATCTCGGGGGCCTTTTATAGCAGACTATACGGTATGGGTTTTTCTCATTGTTGAAGGCCGTACGGTTGCCTATAATTGCTTACATCCACTTTATTTGAATTTTGGTGGATAGTTGTCTCATTGGCAATCATACCTCATCTCCTCATTTTTATAATATCAATTAAGGTGCCATCTCCAGATTTCAAAATTTATAATTTTCAGAAAAATATCAATACAAATCGATAAGTACTTGCCTGTTACATATACGGAATTATTGATCGAACGAAAATATAAGGCCACTAATTGGCATCGCACTGTAGTTTTTATTTCCTTTCATGATGTTTCAAAATAACATAAAACTTGTCAAGGCAGACAGTTGAAGTTTTCCGATGTTCGTGTCTCGGTGATCCATTTAGAAAATACAATTCAAGAGAGAAAAAAAAGGGAATTGCATAAACTCCACAGAGGCTATGGTAGAAAAGAAAAGGATATGTGGTTTCATCCACGGCACAAATCAGTACATGCACAGCAAAACACACAAAAAGAACAGCGCTTTTAATGTTTTTAATCTCAAAGTCACAGTGAAACCTTCAACACGGGGAAAAATCTCTCACCTCACTGCAAGTTTAAGACGACCCCTAGTATCGGTTATGAGCGGATTTATTGGAAAACTGACGAGGCATACATCACCCGCCAATAAAATCCCCCCCCCCCCCCATAGATAAATATTACACGACAGGGAATAGAAAACAATCAGTAAAAAAGGGGCCCCAGAGGTCGAGTAGATATTCTATATCAAAAGACAAGAAAAGTATTTCATCTATCTAACCTGTCAACTCTAATATTGTGAGTTGAAACCTCGTTCGTGGCAAGGTGCGTTTGACTCCAATCTTGTCAGATTTCCTGGAGATGTTTGTTGGTTCTTTGGGATACTCAGGCTTACACAACTCATAAAGAAATGGCCGCCATGATATAGCCAAGAGTGCTGAAAGTTTTGTTAACACCAACAACAATCATCATCATAACAATTGGATCTGTTTACAGAACAGACGACGACTATACTGGTATCTAAAAAGTATAATTACATTTTTGTATTAATCAGAGTATTACGACTCCTTTTCTTTGTCGATCTATTCTGTTTATTTGTTATTTGATATTTATTAAAACTGATCTATTTCCGTAAGACCTTAATCATGACATTAATCTAATTATTATGAAGTATGTTATGTATTGTTTCATATACCATCGAAGGTCGTGATATAAACAATATAATTTTAAAAGTACATTGTTTTTGGAGAGAAATTATTTGAAGCATATTCATTATTAACTCCAACAGAGATTCTGTAATCAAATCTTACAATTTTCCAAACGATGAACTGTTGCAGTTACATATCTGAGTCTGCATTTAACGCGAAAGTGCTATTGCTTATATCTGTGGCTGCTGGATCCAAACTATTGTCACGTAATTTAATTATGTTTGTTTTTGGGTTGTTCACACAATTTTGTCAATATGATGGAAATATAAACAGCTGATCGGGATTTTTTTTTTCGCTTAATCGATTTATGACTATTGCACAGCGGTATACTACTGTTGCCTTTCTTTATTCAGCACTGTTGTCTATGTCGTGGCGGTCAGTTCTTATTGGTGGAGGGAACCAAAGTACAAGGTGGGAACCACCGACCTTCGGCAAAAAAACTGACCATTATAGTCAATTAAGATGTCAGTACTGACAGTCTAATGATACAGTATATCAACTGCATAGACCACTGAGCCACCGAGGCCATCTTTACTATTGCAAGACACGCTACGTTTAATAAAGAATACGAAACATATGAGATTATAAGTTTACGACGCAAATAAAAACTGTACGTATCATTAACAAACCAACAGCAAACGCGTACAATAAACAGAACCGAATTTAGTAAAACTTATAGTAACAAAAAACTATATAGGCTAGATAGCCCAAATAAATACAGGTCTAGGTCAAGAAGTTGAGGGTAAAACTAGTTCCCAAAGTACCCAGTCAGTAGACCATACGTCATTAACGTTAAAAATGAAATAATAATAACAACTCATTGCAACATCTACCAAAATAAGAGACACGTATATATTTAAAAACGTGTCAAATTTGCTCGCAACTATACATAAGATGAGTAGCTACCAAAGATTCAGGGCGTTTGATTAAACACCTTTAGGTACAGTAAAATACAAAATGAGCGACATTACCCCTTGCGTTAAGTTTTCCCTTAGTTTTGTTGTACTGATTGATAGAAATCGGCATTACATGGAAGAGTCAGAGATGTTAACAAAATCTTGCGACCAACGCAAAAAATAGCAATTTTGCCAGAATTAGTTTTAAGTTTAGATATAACATGTTTTTGAAATTACAAGATTATATATAGGAAAGATGTTGAAAGAATTATTTAAACTATTCAAACGATTTATTGACACATGTACCTTTGACCCTGTAAATGTAGCGGATATTTTAAAAGTTACTTTCATTACAATAAGAAATATTAGAACACATGCTAGAAAACCGAACAAGCAGAAGTAGAAATATCGCTTTCCCAATAAAAGGAAACTAAATGAACAAATGAAATCATCTTTTTTGCAACGAATTATATCAGATTGAAAAGTGCAATTTATTCTGAGCAATGTTTCGAGAAAAAACAGAAGAAAAAAATCACAAATGAATAAAATAAGTAAATAAATAAAGTTGACCATAAACTTGTATAGATGTTTATTTAAACTTATTAAATTGAAACAGGAAAAAATATTTGTTGTATCGATTTGATAAAAAATATCCGATGAATGTAAACAAATATCGGTTTTGTAATGTTCTTTTATCTTGAACTTGAATCACAGAATGTAAAGAACGTTACATAGACAAAAATAGTATTTAAATTTTCTACTAAACCATGATTCTTATTAACGGTACCAAGTTTACTGCACCCGATGCGTATTTCGATAATCAAGGTCTCTTCTAGTGATGATCAAGGCAAAAAAAGTTGATAACACAAAAACTAATACATACGTTGAAGGGCTGATAACACCAAACGGACCATAAATAACTATCTATTCCAATCGTATACAAAGAAGGCATTCAAAAATATTGATTTCTTCAATCATGGTTACCAACAGTTTGCAGCAATATCAAAAGTTTCGACTTGGGTTTTTCTTTGTATTCACTACGTCTTCCAATTAACTTGATGCTTTAATAAGAAGACAAAAACCGCAGATACCATTTTTTTGTCTTGGTAGATAAATAAGTATACTTGTATATGATCATACTGATTCTAATAACAGATGCATGGAAGTAGAAATTATCAAAACGTTCGACTGTAAACCAAAAACATATTTGTAGAGTCTGGTGGATTGACACTCCAATAGTCGATATTTCAATAGTAAGTAAAATTGTATGCCTGTGTACCCGACTTGTTCTTTTACTTATGTGAACCAGTATCAATACAAAACCTTCGTAAAAATATAAGGACAACAGCTTGTGAAATTCGTAAACTTCACTCTCAGATATTTGATTATATTTTTTCGTTCAAAGATCTTTAAATTTGTGCATACTAACAAGGTTGTTATTTCAAATTGTTTGATATTAACATTGTCTAAGTGTCTCCATCTTTTACAGACATATTTAATCAATCATAGTCCTTTCATTCATCTGCGATTGTTGCCGAGTTTGATACATTCCTAGCCATCGCATTAGCTAAAGGATATCATGACTTCGGATAAGCATGTTTACAGCAGCCAGGAGAAGTAAACTATGCCGACGGCATCTGGGCTTATGTTCATGAAACTTTATTCAGTGCTCGGAGTACAAAATTTGTGCTTGAAACACCAAATCAAGTATTTTGATTGGTTGATTTCTCAGTCTGAGTACGATAATCGTATTCCAAATTGTCATGACTGTAATGACTGGTCTCACTTCTTTGACAGTTCAGACTATTTCGATTGCTTTCATCAAAATGTTCGTTTGGTTATAACTCACTATAATAGTAAAACACAATTTATGTGTAAGTAAACTTATTTGTTTATAAATGGAAACAACAAATATGATCAATTAAATCAATTTCATGGAGATTTTTTTTTCCAATTTTCAGCGGCTTTAAGTACAACAAAATAAGACCATGTTGCTACCTTCTGTAAGAAAGCTTTATAACAGATAAAGAAAGGCATTCATTTCTGTTTTACTTTGTGAATTATGTCACAGGTGATATGTTACATTAAGTAAGACTTCATATTATAATTATGTACTTATGTCTTTCCATTCAAGATTTAATTACTGACAGACTCGTACAAATGAATGTGAAAGTAATCCAGGTTAACGATGTTTAAGCACAATCAAAATAGATATAAATACTCTTTCTTAAATATCAATGAATAATAACTGCGAGGATATTAGTTTTATATTTAGTTATTTATAGAGAAGCGTAGCTATACCTGCCCTTGAAAAAGGGTCATACGGTACCATACGTTTTGCCTCACATGAGATCGCCGTCGACGTTGCCAAGGCGAGGGAAAACAACTATAAACATTTGTATGAGGTGTTTAACCTAAGGGAATGCTTAAAGTTATTCAATTAAAAAACGGGTTGTCTATGGGTATAAACAGTAATGTTGTTGGTTATTGGGTTTTTACAAATATTGTTTTCTGTCTGGAAAAATTGAATGAACAAATTGTAATTGCACTAGTTTTACTCAATCTACAATTTTGTCATTGCTCATGGCACGGCTCACGAGCTTAAGTCGAAATGATTATTTGAGTGGTTTATGCAGATAAGCAAAGATAGCTAACATACAAACACTCCATTGTAAAAGAGAGTCGAAAGATACCAAAGAGACACTCAAACCGATAAGTCGAAAATAAACTGACATCACAATGGTTAAAAAAGAAAAAAGCAAACAAACAACAGTACACAAAACACAATATAGAAAACTAAAGACTGAGCAACACGAACCTCACCATACTTAAGGGTTATATCAGGTGCTCCGGAAGGGTAAGCAGATCCTGCTCCATATTTGGCACCCGTGTAACGTTGCAAATATATTTCCTTTTATTTACAGCACACTCTTCGGCAATTATTAAGGAATGACTTTTGATGCCATACCAAGTGAGATCTTTGTTTCTGAATTGATGGATACACGATGTTCGTTCCTTGACTGCTTCGAATTCTGTAAGCGTAATTATTGTAGTATTAAAAAGTTCAAATCACCATTATTTTTTTACAAAATATTGAAGTACTAGAAATAAAAACCAGATATTGCGTGGAAATTTGAAGCAAATATTGTAGAAATCATTGCAAACATTTTTTTTCCAACAATAACAACAATTTAAATAGTTTTTCACCGAATAACTAATTCGATATAATAACACCAGATACATGTCTATGAACGTGCAACAGTAAAAAATGTTCCAAGATTTTAATGAAACACCAGCAAACTGTATGGCAAAAGAATTAATCTACGGTTTAGTAATTTTTTTCTTATTTACCTAAATGGTCGTTTGAAAATACGGGTGCACATGTATTTGCTGCAACTCATATACGGCGTTCTTCCGTAATGAAAAGGGTAAAATGCTAGATATACTTTCACGATGTGTGATGAGTTCAAAAGCGTTTAATTTCGACTTGACGATATATATATACGTTTCGGCAATAAAGTTTATCGACATATATTGTGGGTATTACTTTGGGAACCAATAATGCTTCTTTGATAACTGACTATTATTATTATTATATTGTAATTAATCACAGTGTGTGGTCAGACTCAGAAAAGACCCGTCTAGATTATATTTATTGATAAATTCATCAACACTTACGCATGTCATTGATGACATTTTTCGTTAAATAAACAAGAATTTTCAAAAAATTTATGTACTACCGAAATTTACTTAAATGAACTTATTTTAAATAAATCAGATATAAACACCATTAACTGCCCTTTCCTACATTTAAATATTTCAATTCAGACGGGAAACTTCCTATTATTAATTTCTTTTTTTTTTACTGTGGTGTTCCTTTTGTACCATCTTATGATATTTATATATCCCAACTTGTTTGCTATGCCCGTGTCTGTAGTGACGTTATAAATTTCAATGAACGTAATCTACAAGTATGTATCTCTGATAAATTATTAGAAACATAACAGCGTGGACATGGATACATAGTAATTAAATGTTATCGTGTGTATAACTGGCTGTCGACAACAAAGACTTCGCGCAATTACAGTATGTCAGGGGCTTCTCAATGGGAATATACATAATTACTATCTTTACACATGTCCATTCATAAAATAAAAGTTTTTGCGTGAAAGTTTATAGGAATTTGGTTTTGATATTCTTATATTTATATATAGATAATTGGCGATGACTTGCATAGTGTTGCTGTCGAATGGTCACGATTTTGAATCTTTATTGACAGGAAATTGATCCATAACGAGCTTTGAAGATTAGTTTCCATCTAAACTTTTCGAAAAATAATAATTCATAAAAATTTGTTCAATGTACATGTATTTCAAAAAGTTGTTTTGCATATTTGCCATTTTTCTCTGACCTCTCCATAATTGAACAATATCATTGTACTTGATACATTGAATACTGTGTACACAACACGTGGTTCTTGAACAACCGACACCAACTCGGCAAGTAGGCCAGAGTCCAATATTTTTGAAAAACCAAATACGTAATACGTACGTTCATGAGCAGTAGACCTAAAGGGCATAAGCAGCCAAATGTTTACTTTGCCTAATGGAGTTGCAACCACAGTGTTCGTACAATTAGATAATAGCATTTAGACAGCAACAAACGTCTCCAATATTGAAGCCCTGTGGTACTTGTTACTTGGCAGATGGTACTGTCAAAGGCTTACAGTCCACCAGTAGCGACCCGGTGGCATATATTCAAATATAAACGTATGATATCGATTCTAGTTCGTACAACACGTGGTTTAGGAAAAACGACATCATTGAGGGAGAGTAATGGCAATCACAAATACATTCGTCGGGAAATTACCCAAAGAAATCCATTCAAACTTTACAAAACGACGCGAAACTAAACATAGGAAACAAATACAATAAAAGTTGAAAAGCAAATAAAATAGAATTTTACTAAAATGCCGTAGCAATTTAGAGAATACTTGCAGTGTAAACGGAATTCAATATTTTGCCTTAGATTACTGGTCTAGCTGTAGACTTCCAAGAAAACGGACTATTGTCTACTGTTTCAGATTACTGCGTCTATGTAGGCTGTAGACTTCAAGTTTGATGTCTACAGCCCTTTTCCTTAATAGCATGTTAAATGAAAATGCATGTGTTGTATATTTATATTTGATGAATGAGATGTTTAGATTATAAAATCATCAAATATACGACGAAAAAAAAACTTGGTTGTTTATTATGCAATGTTTCAATCATAATATAAAATTTAATGTTCTATATAAAACAAGGATACGGGCCTTTGTACGTGCTTATACTCTAAATCTGGATTCATATTGTGTAAACAGTCAGCAATAAAAATGATTGATGATTTCGAAGATTGAAATATTTACCCCTGAACGATGCAAATAATTTTTACTGCCATACGACATCATTACAAAAGTGCATGGGTCTTAAAAATTAAAAATGTGTTTCTTTGTATAAATTAATTAAACCAGCTATATTTGAAACTGCATAAATTTGATTTGTTTCCTGAAATATTGCGCTATAATGTGCAATCACTTTGAAAATATTTTATGATTTACACGGACAACCTTGTAACCTAATTAAATTACTTACCATCTGAATGGCAATTATTGGGCTTTTTCAAACATAAAATTAGAGTAAATGGAGAATGTGTCACAGATGATGCCCTCGCTTGCATATAATGTTATAAAGGGGTATAACGCGAGAACGGTAAAGTGACGCTACCCAAATTCGTATTCGATCTGTGTTTTTTGGTGATAAGCATTGTGTATAAGTTTTATAACATTTGGTTGAGGCAAACTAAAGTTAGAGAACGGAAACCAATTTCGGGACGTACGTACGGACGGACAAGGGTAACACTTCATGCCCCCTCAAGTGACGGCGGGGGCATAAAAAGTATAAAAATCTATCAACACTGCAGTTTGAGTCATCTGTAAGCATTTACTATTAATACTATTCTGCTTGTTGTTGTTAGTGCTGAAAATACGCATGAAGCTGTGACAATTTGAATTTAAGTCAACACTGGTTCAAAGGTGAAAGAAATTGAGAGCTCGAGGAAATTGGCCCTACATGTTTGCTAAGGACTAGTCTTGCTCATATGATTTAAGGCTTTTTTTTTAACATGATCTCTTATATTTAGTTACATAACATTTTCAAATTTGTAACCCATGATCTTACTTTACAGCATATCTTTTCTCATTAAGCCATTAAACTCACTCACTACGTATAAGAAAACAACAACAGAAAAATAAAATAATCTTAAAAAGTAATACACAATTTTTCTCTAATATATTTCATTGTAAATTTTCATAATATAACAAATGATGAACTCTTAGTTTAATTGTTTTCCGCAATGATCAGACAGAGCATATCTTGAAACAGTTTGTCACATTATCAGATGAAGATATCGATGAAAATCGTCTTCAGTTATTATAGTAAAGTCTTCTCCTGTTCGATGTACCACCAGCTCTGTCTAGTCTGTTATTGTAATTGGTCATGGTGTAATAAGACGTGTCTCCTGAAATTATTTTGAATTTTGTACTTAGTAAATACACAATTTGTTTCTGTCATATCAAGATAAAAGAAAACTAGTTCAAATAGTTTCAAGAGGAAATAAGTTTAAAAGATAAACAAAACTCAAAGTTCAAATTCTTAAGAGTTCAACGTGTATCTTTCTGTCATAACAAATAAAAAAGTGTCAGCCGTCATACGAATTAAAAGTCAGATCTAGTAGCAGGAACATAGCTAATGCAGAGTTATGTGATGCCGAATTTAAACTGATGCATTATATTAGAATTTCGAGTTTTTTTTCTCGTCAAGGGTGATCGAAACGAAATGTAGAAAGTATCAAGTTTTTAAATTTCAAGAACAACAAACCATAGAAAGCACACACCCCACACCAACAAACACGCACAAAAGAAAACACAATCGACATCTTCACACCACGTACAAAGCAATTTTTCGGAAACAAAATTATACTTTGAATCAGTAGTCCACAATTATGACAATAAAGTAAAGTACATTTGCCTCTGATAATAGTAGTATGTTAATGTAATTTTATAAATAACAATGTTTCAAGCATCACCGCAATTCAGGATTTATCCGACAGCACAGTTGAACAGTGTCAATTTGTCAAGCCTTCATAAAATGATATTCTCAGCGACATATATAATTCTTTTATACGGGTGAAAGATAATCGTTAAAATGGTCAAATGCATACTATGCATCGAGGGATATATGTAATCTTGAATTTTATAAATTTATAAATTTTAAAATAAATCAAAATATTTGAATGCTTCAATGTCAAAGTATCAACGCATATCAGTGTAAAAGCCAAATAGAGCTTGTGTCGCCAATTTTTTTATCATGTACTGACAATAAATGAAGCTTTTTGTTTGTATCTGTATCATGCCAGCACAAAAGCACTAACAAGCGGGCATATTTACCAACAAGGACTTACAGTTCCCCAGCAATGTCATCTACACAAAAGTAGCAATGTAAAGTTACAAGTAATTAGATGTACCATTATCTGTGGATTTCCACAATGTACATTGTATTTGTCATCAACATATAAACTAATAGTAATGTTAGATGGACATAAGTGGACACTTTGTTCAAAATTTAAAGTCTGCATTTTTATTTCTTTAAGGGAACTGGTTAAGAAACAGAACGACTATAAGCTGGTTAGATAAAAGTGGTTTAAGCTGCAGTGTAATTAATCAATTATACTTACTCTGGCGAAAGAAGTAGTCCACGGGGTTAAATGACTTCATATTCATTGGCGTTATAAAACTGCAATGGCAAAATAACAACAAAAAGATTGAAATTAACACGAAACGTCCCATTCTTTTTCCTTGTCTGAAAAGAAAACGTATTATTTTTTAAGAACAATGTAATAACTGTGCAAAAAAAAAAAACGTAATGCAAATATATAATAAATTTTTATATATGATGATTGATTCAGATTTCATAAAACAAAAAAAAACAAAAAAACACAGCATGATGTTCCGCCTGCAGTTTTCAAGGTCGTCATTCGGTTTACCGAGGACTCAGTCCGTTGATCCACATTTGTATGGAGTTACATAGCAGACGTGTTCATTGATGAGTAGTATTGGTCTGTTGATTTATCGAGATAAAAACCATTTCAAAGTCAATTGCAAATTTTACAGTATTACAATTTGAATAATTCATGTCATACATTGTCACATCATCTAGTTTTCTTAAACAAGGATTTGAAGAGTGATTATACAAAAACCAAAACAAAAGTTTATGACAGATTAGACAATGATCGTCAATTGAAATATTTTATTGTAACGGTAAGGATACGGCTATAGGTTTGAAAATAGTTTGTTCATGCTATTCAGTGAACAATTACTTCTACTTTTAGTTTCGTCGTTTGCTGGTAGCCAAGTAAAATCGTATGCAAAGATATTGATGACCGTTTTAAATTGTTTTAATTTGTGTTTATTTTGTTTTTAATTTTTCTCAGAATGATAACTTTGAGTTTGTCTCCATTGTTTTACAACGGAAGGTTTAAACTAATTTTGCTGCATAGTTTAAAATCAAATTTGCTTGTACGCTATTAAAACTTGTAAGATAAGCTGCAAAAGTTTTATATCAGCCTCTGATTTATCACCAAGAGAGCAGCACGCATGATGGAGCTAATATAATTTCCCTATTGCGTGGATCTGTATAAAATATAACAAGTATTTAGGGCATAATAATTTGCGCCATTTTGAAAAATATCAAAATTTATATTTGCGCAAAAACAAAGTTTTCATTTGCGCCATTCTAAAATCACCAGGTAAGATTAATTATATTTTTATAATCAACTGTTACATGTGTTAGGGAGTTTATGTTCACGCTACATATGCATGTATTGACACGCTGGGAGAGCTCATTGCGTTAAACACTTTGGTGAGACATGATGGATCTTTTGCACATGCGGCGAAACTAACAGAGGAATTAAGTTAATACTATTGATGGATACTCATATCGGCAATATAAAAAAAACAAGTCTAGAAAAGAGAAACTAATATGACGTCAACAACTTTGTTGTTACATAGTACACACAATGTAAAATATTGTTTTAGTAACGATGTTAATAGATTTAGAAACCAAAAAAAAAGTATTTTTTCTATCTGTATTAAGTTATTTACTTCTTAAGACGCCTTTTTGAATTTGTATTTATTATTTAGCTGAAATCTCATTTTATTCACATTATCAGTCTCGCTCCTTTTGAAATGTTCGTCAGGTTTATTTTATTTGATTTGGTATATTATTAGTCATAATTGACTAACGAGACTCGAGCATTGGTAATAAACTGCAGTTGATCTGATTTGAATCTTGTAAACTGAAAGGTGAGCTAAGTGATAGACAGACCCGATATACTGTATTGGAAATCAGTCTCAAAAACGTTGAATAATTTTGTGAAAAATTGTAGAAAATCAAAATTCTCCCATATGCAACTCTTCAGTATATAACCAAGTGTTCTACAAAATAAAAAAAGCTCTACCTTGTAAAATATGAGAGGGGTTCTATAGAAAAACTCAATGTTCTCCTTATTTTGGAAATTTCCCCATACATGACTCATTTGGTCATTGGTAATTTTAGGGAAATTGAAGAAAATCGAAATTCTTTCCTCAAGCATAATTATCTTTATTATATATAAAATTGTACTACAAAATAAAAAAGATTAGATCATTCAATTTATATGAAAAGTTGACAGACAAGACTAAGTAATTAAACTGGCAAATTTACATGATCATGGGGACCTACACACAATATTTATGCAATGCTTTGTTGAAATAAGGATTTTAATGAAAGTTAAATTTGATTACTGGGGAAAAAGTTGAATTTCCTATAATTACTATTTTGTGTCATTAAATACATGTAGTTTTTGATTGATAAAACGGTTATCTTGAACTTTATTTACGTCACGGTTTTGCATATATAGATGATGATCCCTATTCAAACTGTTATACATTATGATCCATAAAGAAAGTAAAAGATACGTTTACAAAAAAAAAGTCAGGATAAAAAGATAAATCATTTTAGAAAAACATACTTTAAATTTTACCTGTCATCACTTTTTTGAATAAATCGCATATAAAAAATGAACAAACAATAAGAAAGCACATTTACTTTTAATTTATCACCAGCTTGATGAATTAATTTTGATCGCGATGTTTATAAGAAAAAACAAATAAACATTCTATTTAATGAAGAACACTTATTTTACATACTATTTTTTAATGAGCTCCATTTGAGGGTTTAACTGGAGGATATTGATGGGAACCATCACACGGATGGTCCCGCTCAGGTTAACATTAAAATTGTGATGCATATTAGAAGTAATCAGGGTTATCCGATATAAACATAGCTTATATGAGCCAAGGCTCCGTGTTGAAGGCCGTATTTTGACCTATAATGGTTTACTTTTACAAATTGTGACTTAGATGGAGAGTTGTCTCATTGGCACTCATACCACATCTTCTTATATCTATATACCCCCGAAAGGCAGACATTTCCTTAGTCACCATTTATTTATTTCTAAACTCCGAAGGCTTTTAAAGTTAAAGAGCTGAAAAATGTTTGTACTAGACACAATGATGGCTAAGTTGAACTAAGATTTTGACAATGACTTGCAATGTTCGTTTTTCTATCTATCACCTAACACACCTTTTAGTAGTGGAGAATAATCATGCCAAGTTTTAGTAATGGTGAATAATCATGCCAAGTTTTAGTAGTGGAGAATATCATGCCAAGTTTCAGTAATGGTGAATAATCATGCCAAGTTTTAGTAGTGGTGAATAATCATGCCAAGTTTTAGTAGTGGAGAATAATCATGCCAAGTTTTAGTAGTGGTGACTAAAATGCTAAGTTTTAGTAGTGGAGAATAATCATGCCAAGGTTTAGTAGTGTAGAATTATCATGCCAAGTTTTAGTAGTGGTGAATAAAATGCCAAGTTTTATAGTTGAGAATAATCATGCCAAGTTTTAGTAGTGGTGAATAATCATGCCAAATTTTTGTAGTGTAGAATTATCACTGATGCCAATTTTGAGTAGTGTTGAATAATCATGCCAAGTTTTAGTAGTGGAGAATAATCATGCCAAGTTTTAGTAGTGGAGAATAATTATGCCAAGTTTAAGTAGTGGAGAATAATCATGCCAAGTTTTAGTAGTGGAGAATAATCATGCCAAGTTTTAGTAGTGGTGAATAATCATGCCAACTGAAGTTTTAGTACGGTACTCGAAAGGTCTTTGGAAAGTTTCATTGCGGAATCGACTTTTGTACAAATGTACCAGGGTGACAAAGTTGATCAAAGTTTTAGACCATGACTGTACGGTCTTGTTTTTTCTTTACCCAACACACCTCTTAGTTATGATTAATTATCATGCCAAGCCAGTTTTATTCCCAACTCAATTGGGTTTTCGTGTAAAAAAGTGGAAATCATGTTGTACATATTCACTTGTTTGACTAAGCTGATCTTCGTTTTTGGCCATGAATTTCACTGTACGGTTACCTTGCACGTACGAAACACACCTTTTAGCAGTTAAATTATCATATCAAGCTACATGGGGAAGGGTTTGTGACGGACATCTGGACGGACTTGCGGACGGACGGACGGACAAGATGATTTACGATTAATGCAACAAATATTACTTTTCTTAATTTCTTTGAAATGAATTGTACGAAGGAGCACCAAGTTGAAACAAAAAAGAGAAAAAAGAAAATAGATAATAGCCAACAGTCTTATATTTAAGAGCATTAATTTATAAACTTCGATCGTCAAAACTATGGAGGATCATACATTTGGTGTTTCTTTTGTCTATCATTCAATATAATTGTATTTAGTAATCTACTTTTAATATTTGAATATAACAGGCACAAAGATGCACGAAGAATTATTCAACTATAATGATGAAATAAAAAAAAATCACATAACATTAAATCATATCATATTTTTACAATTATTCCATTTTGTCCAAGGCATTTGAACAAAGTGTATGTAAATATTTGTGACTCTATCATCTAACACAAGACAGTATTAAATAATCCTTCACAAAAAAAAAAAAACCAAGCACACAATGATTTATATCCATTTATCGATCTTTTTATCGAAGCATTTATACTTGTATAATAAAAATGTTATGCTCTAGAGTTTTTTTCTTCGGACATATTTGTACTAATCCTGTTTCTTGCACATTGTCAAATCTGTTCTTACTAGTCTTGTATATATTGCACTTTTCCTTAACTTTTAAGTAAAACTTTTGTCTAGAAACATTTTCTATGTACAATGCTTGGTCCACTTTCATCGTATTCTTGCTTTGAAATCCACATCTGTCCGAAAGTGGATAGAGAACCAAGTATAGATCCTCCAATCCAAACTGAATATTTTCTTTCTGGAGGTGCAATAATCTTAGTTTTCATTGAACCAGGAGATATGGCTTCCATTTCTTTCTTCAGACGATCAGCAATACCTAAAAGGAATAATTTTAAGAATATAATTTTGCATCGTATATATTCCATGATTTTTTTTAAAGCTTCTTTACTTCTTTGAATTTCTGTTTTATATGAGCAATCTTTGATATGTGTTCCATTTTCCAATATGAAAATGAGAAGATGTTGTACAGCTAGCTACCAGAGACAAATTGACGTGAATGTTAAAAGGGGATGTATATTTTCCTTTGCTGAAATAAGATACCATATGTGCACTGTCTATAGATATAATTCAGGTTCCTGCTCCAACAGTAGCACCGATCCTGTTACTCATCGCAAACTGAACAAAATAAACATCAAACTACATGAGTGCAGTAGGTTTGCAAAGAAAGGCGACATAAAAGGCCAAGGCTTTTACTTGTGTAATTCCATAATTTTGTTCATCAATTGTATTACCTACCAGGAAACATTGTGGAACCTCCTGATAACACAATATTACTGTACAGATCTTTTCTAATATCAATGTCTGACATCATAATGGAATTGTGGATCATTTCATGGATTCCACTGGGCTCCATTCCTGCAATTAATTATAAACATGAAATTTTAAGAAATGAATGGTTTTTTTTTGTAATTTTATTGGGGTGTAAAAGTATTGACTGAAGCAAATTTTGTATGAAGCGCGTAAGCGCTTCATTTTAAAAATGTGTGCACGATCAACACTTTTACACCCCAATAAAATTACAAAAAGAAGCATTCATTTCTTATAATTACATTTTTATGCTAATAAGACCACGAAAAAACTTTTATCAAGTTTTTCTTTTATTTACCTGTGCACTTTTTGTGGAAGCACGTGTCATCACGAATGTAACATAAAGGTTAATTTTTGAATGACGCGCGATTGTTGTTAGCCAATCAAACTAAAGGATTCTCGTGAAACATACATGTAATGTAATACTATAGTTATAAATGACTCTTGTGAAAAAAGTAAGCCATAAAGGACTTATGTTTTAAAAAACTAAGTATATACTAATTCCCTTTCTAGTAAATCTAGCACATACGGAAACAATTTAAAATTTCCACAGAATGTCAACTTAATTTTTCAAGGAGCTATCGTTGAGAATAATGAAAATGATATGACACTACTTTTCGAATTTCCTCAACATACCAATGAATGATGGCTGAAATAGGACTTCTGCGCACCGGAAGCGTTCATTTCCGATGGTAATGACAGCACCATCTGGTAATTCGTATGACTTTTCCAGAGATGATGACTTGACTGAAGTGTCCATTTCTTGTTCAAAGTCGAGACCAACGTAGCACATTTTCTCCTTGATATCTCTCACTATCTCTGCTTCAGCTGAGGTGACAAAATTGTAACCCCTTTCATGCAAGATTCTTTGCAGATATGCGGTCAAATCTCTTCCTGCGAGATCTAGACGTTTAATGGCGTGTGGTAAAGCATATCCTGAAAAAATATTTGAATAATTTTGAACAATAATCATTTTAAAACGAGGCTGCAGTATTGCGTAAGATGTACAGCAGTTATCTGACGTTATTAAGACAGTCAAAGTTTAATTCTGTATTGTATTTTTTGCCTTGTCTAGTACCTAAGTTTTAGGTCAACAAAACGTTATAATTATCATTACACTCGATTTTTTGTATCCAATTTTCTACTTGTGTTTAAATTATTTCATTTACATGAACGCTGAATATGATGATAAGGTGACAATTGAAGTATTACTGTTTTCTTATTATCCAGTGGCGAATATTACATTAAAATTTTGAAATTATAAAATTTATCAGTTATATTGAGAGACATTATGCGAATAATTTATGTGAAGAAGGGATTGATTTTGTAAATCTTTCATGGACACTTCAACTGGGTTTTTGAAGTCAAATGTTAAAAAGATTATTTTGTAGGAAAATCATCCTTGTTAAATTGTCCAAGTCTGATTAGATTTTTTTTAATACCTCGCGTTTTCATTTAGTGTTTATTTATATTAGACACCGGCTCATTGTTGATTATGGTAAGATTGCTTATTAATATTAATAACAAAGCATAATATTTTGATTAAAAGATTACAGTCTCGGAGACATCTAATTAAACTTTATAATCATACTATTCATCTTTATATATACAAATAACAGCTTTATATAAAATTTCAAGAAAATTCCTTAAAAAAATAAATATATTTATATTTTTACTGATGAATTTTATAACAACTACTTAACTAAAACTCCTGCAATATACAATGAAAGCTATAGGTTGCACTTTGTAAATACAGCTGTTTCTCAAACCACGCCTCTTTTGGTAGAATATTCATAGATAATTAATTTTGTTTACATACTGGTTCCTAGTTATGATCTCTATGTTTCATCTCATAGAGACATAACTTGGGAATGTTACCAGTAAATATGCATATGCATATTGTTTATATTGAAATCTGTGGTAATCCTTCAGTCAAGGTAGGGATAGTTTAGAAATTTAGTGTTAGTTTAAACTCTTAGAAGTTCGGGGCATATAAACGTTGAAAATATGCCGAACAGCCCTATATTTTGACCTTTGAAAAAAATTGTAGTGCATATGAACTTTCCATTCTAGGATATGATTTTTTCAAAACTTCATAGTAAAAGTGGTACAGTTTTAGCCGTAAAAGGAGTTCCTATGGGAAATTGCATTGTCAATATTTACAGAAATGCAACCTATAGACACTGTGATTCGTTTTATTTGTTTACTTATAGGTTTACCTTCGTAAATTGGTACAACGTGGGACACTCCATCTCCAGAATCAAATACTATTCCTGTTGTTCTCCCAGATGCATACAGAGATAAAACGGCTTGTATGGCGACATAGAAAGCAGGAGCATTAAATGTTTCAAACATTATCTACGAATAAATAGATAAATAGATTGAATGGTCCTCAAAGATTGATTGATTTTTTAATGTTTAATGTCACTTTCAGAAAAAAAAGTGTAAAAATATAGCATAATTTATCTTCATATTGAAAATTTGATTGCAGAACGAATTTGAATTTATCAAAAGCAAAATAAAAATAGAATAGATTAAAAAAAAATGTCTTAGTAGACAGTCTTTCTATGAAGAACGCTAAAATAACTGATGTCAGTTTAATATGTAACCAGGGCCATACATTATTATGCGTTTATTGTAATTGATTGATTGATTTTTGGAGTGTAACGCTACATTCATCGCACTTGATTGTATAATGAAGGCCAGTTTTTATTGGTGGAAAATTTCATATATAAGTAAGTACATGTAACGTGTCAAATTTAAAAATATGTTAATCTAACAATGTTATTGACAATGTTGATAATAACAATAATGATAATAATATCTTTAAATAACAAAATAAATAGTTTCGTTTAGTATATACAATGTTACGACTACTTACTTGTGTCATTTTTTCTCTGTTAACTTTTGGGTTTAGTGGAGCCTCTGTTAACATGACAGGATGTTCTTCTGGAGCAACTCGGAGTTCATTATAGAATGTATGATGCCACAGTTTTTCCATATCATCCCAGTTTGTAACTATTCCGTGTTCAATGGGATATTTCAATGTTAGGACGCCACGTTTACTCTGTGCTTCGTCTCCAACAAAACAGTCCTTCCCACCCATACCTTGCATTACTATCTGTTATTAATCAAACAAAACTATCCATACTATTTGCAGAAAAACAAAACTAAATCTAAAAATCAAATTTAAACGATGAAACTAATATATTGATATTCCTAAATTCTGATTTGCTTGAAATAAATGTTAAAAAAAAAGAGTAGCAAATGAAGGCATTTTTTTTTTTTATAAATAATCGAATAGTTCATGATTTTATTTTTATTTTTGGTATCCATTAATCGAAAATTATTCTTCATTCTGAATTATACCTGATGTCTTGGGCGTCCAGTTATTGCAGGAAAAACAGCTCTCGGTGCATCATCGCCTGCAAATCCAGCTTTGACCATTCCGGAACCATTGTCTATAACCACGGCTGCAATATCATCATCATAAACGGGAGAAGACATGTTTTAACTGTATTTCAAATCTAAAAATTAATTATTATTACATTGTAGATACACAAACAAGTAGTCTTCAAAGTATGCAGCATAAGACATAATTGGTTTTATTTGGCCCCTTTATGAAAATTTAATATATAATTATAAACAAGACACAAAAATATACTATGGTAATTATTTTTTTTTTAAATAAAAAAATCAATTTAAAATATACTCACGTTTTGTCTTTAAGATAAATTCTCTTTTTCGTGAACCCTCCTTTAAATCTGTATGCTTGGTCATGTCAAAATTGTCGTATTTTATATGATGAAAAAAGTTTTCCACGAATTCAAACTGTATTCTAATGAAATTCATAGATTTTTCTTTATAGTGACCATATATGGAAGTCTCTACACTCCACGTACGTAAAAGGGTAAATACAAACTTCATTACTTCTACTATATTTAAACATGAGTTATGTCCCATTGATTTTTTACCTGACAGAATGTTTATTAATAGTATTATGTATATATCTAGTAGTGGTGAACATAAGTTTGGCAAAAAACACCATATAAGGAATATTTTATGATAGAATCATATCTATATTTAAAAGACTTATTTACAATCGTATCTGCAATTAATATATATTGTGCGTGATCTACAAGGAATGAAGTTAATAGATATAACAAGATGTGGTATGAGTGCAAAATCTGATAAAAAACTCTAGACAATTATTGGAATAAAATTATGAATACTGTTAATATTCGTATATCTCATTTTGAAAACAATTCTCAAATTAGTAATAGGGTCCATGATATTCCCATTTCTAGAATAAAAAATAAACTCCAAGTACTCGCAAAGCGGTTTGTGTTCGTACCGACAGACAAAGCAGCAATTAATGTCGTGGTGGTGTGACGCATATACTACAAGGAATTTCTCCAAAACGAGATTACAAATTCATCTTCATTCAGGTCCGTACGCTCCACAGAGAGTCAAATTGTAAACAAGCATATCACTGCCACTACCCAGCTTAAAGCCTCTTCCAAACATTTGAAAGTCTCTACTATGTACTGGTTACCTAAATTGCACAAAAAAACATTTAAATTCCGTTTCATCTCCGCATCTAGTAAGTGTTCTACTACCAATCTATCAGTGCTTGTAACTACCTCCCTTACTACTATCAAAGAACTTGTTATTAACGTTTGTAATAAAGCGTATGAAAATAATGGTATTAATTATTTTTGGAGTGTTAAAAATTCTTTAGAGGTTTTAGATAAAATACATGCTTTTAATGGTCCTTTTAATTCTGTTGACAGTTATGATTTTTCTACTCTCTATACTACACTTCCACACAATCTTATCAAGAAAAAGTTTTCATATTTAATTAAATGGTTTTTTGAAAAATCTCATTACAAATCTATTTGATGTAACTCATTTAAAGCCTTTTTCTGTAACGAAAAAGGAAAGTATGCTAGATACACTTACTGGAAATGTGAAGATATGATTGAACCTTTAAATTTTCTCCTGGACAACATATATGTACGTTTCGGCGATAAAGTGTATCGACAAGTAGTAGGTATTCCTGTGGGCACTAACTGCGCCCATTTAATAGAAGATTTATTCCCGTATTGCTATGAATCTCAGTTTATGACCAAACTCAGTAAAGACACGTCATTGTTACATTTGGTTGATACATTCAACAATACATTCCGTTATCTGGATGATATTTTTTCGTTAAATAATCCAGAGTTCTCTAAATATACTACCGAAATTTACCCAAAAGAACTTACTTTAACTAAATATAACATAAACAGCAGTAGTTGTCCTTTTCTAGATTTGGACATTTCAATCTCTAAAGGAAAACTCCATACTAAAATTTACGACAAAAGAGACGACTTTTCATTCCCTATTGTTAATTGTCCTTTTTTAGACGGCCATGTTCCTTTGGCTCCTTCATACGGTGTTTATATATCCCAACTCGTTCGTTATGCCCGTATGTGTAGTGATGTCATAGATTTTAACGAAGGTAATCAATGCATCACTGATAAATTATTAAGTCAGGGATTTCGTTACCATAAATTACGTAAAACTTTTACTAAATTCTTTCATAGATACAAAGATTTGATTAGTAAATTTGGATGTTCCTGTAGAAAACTGATTAAAAACGGTATTTTACATCCTAAATTTTACGGTAATATTGTACTTAAAGCGCGGAAATCACTATGTGATCCGTGTAAACTCATCGAACCTTTAAACAAACTTATCAGTAAAGGTTATCTTACCAATGTTGTAATTAGATCTTTGAATATAGTTTACATTGGCACTAATATCGATTTTGTCATCAGCAAATTAAAACATAACTAAATTTGTATTCTTTTCAAACGGGATGTATAAAGACACACCCACGTTCATTTTGATCTATAAAGAGGTTAACTCCTAACTATCCTTCTGCCTGTCGATACATTTATTTTGGCATTGCACAAGTCATGTCTTCTTTGACTGTCCATGACGTTAAAATACTAAATCCCTGGGATGTGTTTTAGTTGATTTTAGTCTCTGATGCATGATTTTTTATTATTAATTGTTTTTGGCTTTTAACTAGCTGTCAGTAACTGCGAGTACTCTCAAATTGTACTTTCTTGTTTATTTGACCTGTTGATACTAAGTGTAATGCTTTTTTGTGATTTAATGTTATTCAGGGTTATATCTGGTCTGTATACCAGCTTTGATAAGTGTTTGGTATTACTATAAATTTTCACATCTTCGTACTATGAACATCAAAACTATTTATTTTGTCAAAATATTTCCTTTCTCTATTTGAACTGTACACGTATACCTAACAACAAAATTATTTTCATTTACCTGTGTTTAAAGTAATTGCAAATTGTTTTTCTTAAATTGTTTAACATTTCACAGCGGTATAACATGTTACTTTAATTATTCTTCCCTTAGTTTATTTATTTTTGTATTTACATTGTATCATAGATCAAATTTATTTGTTCAGTGTATGTTCACTGGTGTTTATATGTTTTTGATCGAGTTAAGCCATTTCAATTGATATTTTATAGTGTTATTTTCTATGTTGTGATGTTACACTATTGTTTCAGATAAGGGTGAAGGTTTGGTACCATTAAAACGTTTAAACCCGCTGCAATTGTTTGCACCTGTCCTTAGTCAGGAATCTGATGTTCAGTAGTTGTCGTTTGTTGATGTGTTTCATAAGTGTTTCTCGTTTCTCGTTTTTTATATAGATTAGACCGTTGGTTTTCCCGTTTAAATGGTTTTACACTAGTAATTTTTGAGGCCCTTTATAGCTTGCTGTTCGGTGTGAGCCAAGGCTCCGTGTTGAAGACCGTACTTTGACCTATAATGGTTTACTTTTATAAATTTTGACTTGGATGGAGAGTTGTCTCATTGGCACTCATACCACATCTTCTCATATCTATATTCAAAACAAATTCCCATAAACTTTCATGCAAAAAAAAAAAAATTTTATGAATGGTCATGTGTAAAATAGTAATTATGTGTATCCCGATTGAGAGGCCCCTGACATACTGTAAATGCGTGAAGTCTTTGTTGTCGACAGCCAGTGACCGACACAATATTATTTAAATATCAGGTGTCCATGTCCACACTGTTATGAAATTCATTCTAAGTCGGGGATTTCGTAACCACAAATTACTTAAAACCTTTACGAAATTCTTTCATAGATACAAGGATTTGTTTTGGGTTTGACTCTACATGTACCTTTAAAAACTTGTTACAACCGGGAGATCACATCCTAACTTTTACGGTGAGGATGTTTATAGAGCTCGGATTTATTTATTTGTTCGATTCGGTCATCATGTTGTCTGTCTTTATTTCATATGTGATTTTAATTGTCTCGGCTTCTCCTCTTTTGAGTTTTAATGGTTTGAACCTATGTATACATGCATTATTGAACCTCGTTAGATGTTGAAATATGTCTTAATATTTTATTGTGTTTCGTTATTGTGAGAATTTGTTGTCTTTGTTTGTTTCTGCTAAATTTATTCGCATCGTTAATAGACTCAGGACGACATATAAAAAAGAGACTATCCATATTGAACAGACGTCTAATGATGAAGTATGTATGTTGCCATCTAGATGTCTTTAAAATAAAACTGATGTTTAGCATATAATAGGTCCTTCTATAATTTCACACACAATACATGTCAACTTGATATGAACTAAACATCTTCGTCACATTCATTCAATTCTTGATCTTGATGCTGATAATTAATCAAATTAAATTAAAAATAGTCTGTAAAGATGTAATATGGTGTATGCTTTTAATAAAAAACCAATTAAGATCGTAGTTGACATTTCTTACAGGAAGTAGAAAAGTTCTAATGATTTGCCGTCTTTCAGCTTTGTCTACAATGAAAATAAAAAAAAATAATAGTTAAATCGTTAACCGAAATCCCCATGTTAAAGCCAACAAGTCGGTGAATACAATGTAAGCTTTAATATTTTGTTCAAACTGCTTTCGGTAAACCATAATGCATATTTTATAATATAGTGTTGTGAATAGTCATGAATATAATTATGGTAATTGAGCAGTTGTTGAATTGCTTAAATCTGAATATCTCATGTGATGTATGTACCATGGAAAGATATGGCTTAGAAACTGAACAAAATGATCTCGGATCTTTTACCTCAAAATTTATATTCTATAAATTTCTTACTGACCGAAAGAATAAGAAATTCAGGATGAACAAAAAAAATCATAACTCATTTTGTTAAAGTTAACTTTCGCAACACAATAGTAGTTTTTTACTAATTTTGTGTTGGTGGATTTATAATTTTACACAAAATTTCATCTCAATATCATCCGGAAATAGTAGGAAACTCTAAATAAATGCTTACTTTTAAATATTGAAGGCGTTCAACTAATATGAAAATATCTTTTTGTTTGACTAACTGTCATCTTCATCCGTTTTTTGAAGTTTAAAAACGTCATATCCAATCGGAAGTCCAAAATTAGAAATTAAGTGAACTAATACAAAAACATGTATTATAAATTACTTTAAAAAAAAACATTTCACCAGCTGACTTTTAGCTGATTCAGTGACACACCGGACAGAAAAGTATGATAAACCGAGAAAAAGAAAAAAAGGTAAATCCGGAAAGAATTTTAAAAAGGTAACCGTTAATAGCTATAGACAAAACTAAATTTAAGAATAAATATATGCACACACACGATAGCGGAAAATTTCAGTTCAGAAACAGTTAAAACCGAAGATGAAGAAAAATCAAGATAATCTCCTACTTCCTTAAAATAAATTGCTTTCTAACATGTAGACAGAAAATATATTGTAGTTGTTGTAAGAACAGATATATAGGAGCATCAAGTATAAAAGATGAATTTCTGCTTGGAAACTTCCTCTAGATTATCTTACAATTGTTTCTTTTCTTGACGAAAAGTGAATAGAAACGAGCATTTATGTTGTTGTCGAATTCATCTCTATCATCATTGATCTGCATGATCTAAAGCAAATCTCAGACCTAAAAACAATTACAATAAAGTATTTTACTAAACGAAGTATAACGTGTACGAGCTTTAGAAACAGGATGAACAGCGAGGCGGCTCGCTGAGCTTTCCTCAGGTTTCGTAGCAAGTACAAATAAATTTTATTTTTTTCCGACAATGTACAGATAATCCTGCAATTCAATCACTTGAATGTTTTAGTTCTTTAATTACAAATCGCTGTTTTTTTTATGGAAATCGTCATGGCTTAAACGCAAACAAGCCGCGAAGAAGAAACCAAAAAGAACTCTTTCGTACACATTAAAATTCACATTAACGGTTGTTTAGGATGAATCGTTTATGCTATCAACTATTTAGACTTAGTTATGAACATTTTTACAAGCCATGAGCAACATGATGTGTGACACAAGAGGAGAAGGAACTAATACAACTTCTGGAGCACCTGAAAGTCGTGCTGCTCATTCTTTAGTATTCAGTGTAGTATGTATTATGGACTGTAGATTGTCTGTTCGTCTTGTTATTTTCTACGATTGTGGCTTTTGGTTGTCTCCATGGTTACTATCCCTCCTTTTATTTTAAACAATCTTATGTCTTCATATTTAATATAATGAGTAAATTTACTGAAGAGTTGTGCTGGTAAATACTATGTCATGTTGAATCATTAAAATCGTTTATTCCGGAATATTCGTTTCAAGTTGTCTTTGAATATTTATCGGTACAACTATTTAAATGATTTTGTAAACTTGCAAAAAAGTACACATGCATGGTTATTCTATGATGGATTGGTGGTGCTTGAATAGATTGAGATGCTTTCCTGTCCAAACTCTAATTAGAATTCATGCTTCTTTATCTGTTTTTACCTTGATTAGTGGTAGATAGGCTACCTATATGTTTGGATTTCCTTTTAGGCTTATTCCCTAGATGCATATGTGCATGTATCTCTGACCGTCCAAATACCCCTTCTGATTGTACCTGATTAAGGTACACTGTAAATGTAGATGATGATGATGGATGGCTGCTTAACGTCCAACGGAAAATTAATATGCATATTCAGAACGAAAACATGTTAATGTAATATAAATATTAAACCTGATTTTTACTAGACCGACACGCTAAGCCGGATTTTTAACGTGCTAGTTCACAAGTTCACAGTCCGCAGGAAGACATGTCACCTTACCCGGACACATTATTCTGACTCCGAGCCGACCAGTCTTTGCTCTTACTCCTTAATGCCACGTGCTTAGCGGAGAAGCAGCAAATACCAATTTTAAAGTCTTTGGCTTGAACCGGCCGGGGTTCGAACCCAAGACCTCCCGCACTCGAGGCGAACACGCTACCACGAGACATCCGAGGCTGTTCTCTAAATGAAGAACTGCATATCAAATTTAAAAAAAAAAAAAAAAAAAATCATTTAGAGTAATGTAGCGACGTTCCCTATTGTCACTGAACGTGTCCTAGATGTTTAAACCATGACATTAATTTGAGATGTGCACGTATAGCAATGATTTATCATTGAGGTTAGACGCAGATGTTCCAGATCCAGAAATTACCACTTGAATCAAGCTATTTTCAGAAATCTTTATGAAATTCAGAGCCAAAGTATAGGCTACATTATATGATCAAACTAGAAATTTCAAAAGATAAAAATGATATAATTAATCTTCTTTTCTAATTAAAGAGGAACAGCCTTAGGAACGAATTCATATCTTAGAGTTACCCAAGAAACTAAAAATTTACTAAAATTTATCATTCTGCATGTATTTTTTCTTCAGGATCCAAAGAGAGTCGTGTGGGATCAGCTTATTATACATGACCAGTGTTATATAATGTCAAGGCATATTTTCGTTTTTTTTTCAATGAAACACTTATAAAGTTTTTTATAGATATAGAATTATTAATGACCTGACGTTTTCAGTTTTATCATCAATATCAGGCAGATGTCACATAGAGAAGAAAAATAATTTAAGCACCATAAATCATTCTGATTGTTGTGATATTCTGTCTATCTCAACTAGTATCATTGACTCTATCTTGAGTTGCCCACTGTTGTCTGAAATTTTATGTTCATTTCAAGGCTTGATGTAATGCAGGTATGTCACTTTGTGATCTGTATCTTATGTTGTTAAAATAATACTGTTATTGTAACAAACTGTTCTTTGAAGACGACTTAATGAAAATGATTGAGTGTTTTGATTGATACCATAATTGATATATGTTTTGGACTTTTTTTTTTATACGACCGAAAAAAAAAATTGCAGTCGTATAATGCTATGGCGGTGTCTTCATCGTCCGAAGACATTTCGTTTCCAGACAATAACTTTTTGATTTTGGGCCCAGTTCTCAAGTTAGTCCAAATCGGGTTCCAAAATCAAACTTTGTTTGATTTAACAAAAAATAACATATGGGGTTCTTTGGTATGCTGCACCTAACCGTGTATTTAGATTTTGGATTTTGGGCCCCGTTATCAAATTGGTCTCCATTGAGGTCCAAAGGGTCCAAAATTAAACTTTGTTTGATATTATCAAAAATTCTTTGGGTTTTTGGATGTGCTGAATCTAACCATGTATTTAGATTTTGGATATTGGACCATAATAGGTAAATGTCCAATTTCAATTTTTTAACTTCTTAGACTACATTCATTCTGTGTCAGAAACCTATGATGTGTCAAATATTTAATCGCAATCCAAATTCAGAGCTGTATTAAGCTTCAATGTTGTGTTTATACTTGCCCCAACTGTCCAGAGTTCGACCTCTGTGGTCGTATTAATAGTTATCAAAGGTACCAGGCTTATAATTTGATACGCCAGACGCGCGTTTCGTCTACATAAGACTCATTAGTGACGCTCAGATCAAAACAGTTAGAAAGCCAAAACAAGTACAAAGTTGAAGACCATTGAGGACCCAAAACTCCAAAAAGTTGTGCCAAATACGGCTAAGGTAATCTATGCCTGGGATAAGAAAATCTTTAGTATTTCGAATTATTCATACTTTTGCAAACAATAAATTTATAAAAATGACCATATAATTGATATTCATGTCAACACCGAAGTGCTGACTACTGGGCTGGTGATTCCCTCGAGGACGAAACGTACACCAGCAGTGGCATCGACCCAGTGGTGTAAATAGTTTTCAAAGGTACCAGGCTTATAATTTGATACGCCAGACGCGCGTTTCGTTTACATAAAACTCATCAGTGACGCTCAGATCAAAATAGTTAGAAAGCCAAAACAAGTACAAAGTTGAAGAGCATTGAAGACCTAAAATTCCAAAAAGTTGTGCCAAATACGGCTAAGGTAATCTATGCCTGGGATAAGAAAATCTTAAGTATTTCGAATAATTCATACTTTTGCAAACATTAAATTTATAAAAATGACCATATAATTGATATTCATGTCAACACCGAAGTGCTGACTACTGAGCTGGTGATACCCTCGGGGACGAAACGTCCACCAGCAGTGGCATCGACCCAGTGGTGTAAATAGTTATCAAAGGTACCAGGCTTATAATTTGATACGTCAGACGCGCGTTTCGTCTACATAAGACTCATTAGTGACGCTCAGATCAAAACAGTTAGAAAGCCAAAACAAGTACAAAGTTGAAGAGCATTGAGGACCCAAAATTCCAAAAAGTTGTGCCAAATACGGCTAAGGTAATCTATGCCTTGGATAAGAAAATCCTTAGTATTTCGAATTATTCATACTTTTGCAAACAGTAAATTTATAAAAATGACCATATAATTGATATTCATGTCAACACCGGAGTGCTGACTACTGGGCTGGTGATACATATAATAGCTACGCCCTACGGATCGTTTTATTTAACTACTAAATATTAGTAAACAATGAGCAGCTAAATGGAAGTTACTAAACAAAGGTCCTTTATTTTAAAAACAGAGCAGAAAACAGCCTAAGGTCACCAATGGGACTTCAACACAGCGAGAACATCCCGCACCCGGAGGCGAGCTTCAGCTGGCCCCTAAACAATAATGTATACTAGTTCAGCGAAAATGGACGTCAAACTAAACTCTGAAACATATAAATGAACCAAAATTTAAAAAAAAAAAACATTCAAGACTAACAAAGGCCAGAGGTTCCAGACTTGGGACAGGCGCAAAAATGCGGCGGGGTTAAACATGATTTGAGAGATCTCAATCCTCCCCCTATACCTCTAGTCAATGTGGAATAAACAAACACACAGCAGTATGCACAGTAAAATTCAGTTCAAATGAAGTCCGAGTCCGATGTTAGAATAGGTAACAGAAGATACTCAACAAAATGACAATAATCAACATTTATTAACAAAGGACTACTAGCAGTTACAGACATGCCAGCTCCAGACCTCAATTAAACTGATTGACAGATTATGTCTTTATCATATGAAAATCAAGCACAATCCCTCCCGTAAGGGGTTTAGTATCACACCATCATAAAATATACGAGAAGAACATAACCCGTATCATGCCAACAACTGGGTTTAGAATAAATGTGTTTATTTCCGATGCAAAGACCCTATGAGTGAATCAATATCAATTCCAAAAAATGCCATCTTTAATGACCTGAAAACAGTATCGTAACTATATCCCTTCTGAATAAGATGGTTAAAGGTTTGGTTAGCTTTTGAGGTGAATGACGACATTTTTGTGCTTTGTGTAGAATATTACCATAAAAGATGGGATGTGAAATACCTGAACGTATAAGATGTCTGCACATTGATTTATATTTACGAATGATGGCCTTATACCGATGACAAAATTTAGTAAATGTTTTGACAAGTTTGTGGTATCGAAAACCCTGGTGTAATAATTTTTCAGTAATACAGAGATTTCTTTCGTTAAAATCAAATACGTTGTTACATACACGAGCGAATCGAACAAGTTGAGATATATAAACGCCATTGGGTGGTGCCAAGGGAACGTCACCATCTAAAAATGGATAATTAGCTATAGGAAATGAAAAATCATCTCTTTTATTGTAAATTATAGTATTAAGCTTTCCGTTAAAGATATAGATATCAAGATCCAGGAAAGGGCAGTGTTCATTGTTAGTATTAGCTTTATTTAAAGTCAGTTCTGCAGTATATGCCCATTTAATAAGGTATGTGAATTTTTTTAATAGAATTATGATGCAAAGTGGTATATAGGGTAGAAAAAATCAAAACTTTGAACAGATTTAAAATTCCAAATATGAGCATGCAATTTATCAAGTACTTCCAACGAATTTTTGACACTCCAAAATTTATTACTTCCACTATTTTCAAAGGCCTTATTTGAACAATTTATTATCAGGTTTTTGATTGTATCAAGTGTACTAGTAAGTAGAATAGACAGTTTAGTGGTGGAGCGATGGCTTGAAGACGAAACAAATCTATATTTGTAAGGTGTACTTTTTACCTATTTTGGTACTAATATCAGCCAGGACAACGGGACTAGCAAAGATATAATGGCTAGGATCAACAAAGCCAGAACTTCTGTCTGCAGACTACGAACAATATGGAAAACAACATCAATATCCAGGTCCACAAAAATAAAAATCTATAATAGCAATGTGAAATCAGTTTTGCTATATGGTGCAGAGTCATAGAGGGTTATAAAATCTGACTTCAACAAACTGTCATCATTCCATGATACATGTCTTCGTAAAATTTGCAAGATCTTCTGGCCAAAAACCATATTTAATAAAGACCTATAGAACCTAACCTTACAAAGAGACATCAGAGCAGAAATTAAAGAAAGGCGATGGAAATGGATTGGCCATGTTCTAAGAAAAGACAAACATGACATAACAAAGATAGCTCTTCGATGGACATCTGCAGAGGGGAAAAGGTAGAGGGAGACCGAAAGAAACATGGCGACGCACAATAGAGAGTTTACTGAGAATCATGGGAATAACTTGGAGAGAGGCAGAAAGAAAGGCACAAGACAGGCAACAGTGGAGGGCGTTGGTAGCGGCCTCATGTGCAAGTACGCACGAAGAGGATTAAGTAAGTAAGTAAGGTGTTTTGTGCTACTTCGGAAGCCAGTATATAGTTGGAACTGTCATATTATTCGGTTCTGCTTGTAAAGAGGTAGCTAAAAGTTTATATTTGTTACAAATGTCATTTCAGAAAATTGAGTCAGTTGAAATGTTGGTGAATTCGTGATTTCCTTTCGCAGAACCTCAGTATAAAATTTATGTCAAACAATAATGATATTATTGGCAGCCGGGCCAGGACAAAAACAAATTCCTTGGTGAGATTTTGGTTGTTGTTAGCAGTAAAATGTTCTTTAAAATGCTCAATACGAATATCAACTATGTTCATTACTGAATTAATAAAAAATCTAAGGATTTTTTATCAGCTTTTTCTCGTTCTATCCTCTTCATTCAGTAAGTACGGAGTGAGTCGTTGATGATGTTACAACACTCATTCCAATTGATAATTGACGGGACGATATTTAGGTCTTTTACTGAGGAATGATTTCAACTCTCGGTCCTGGACAATGTTAAGGTCTCCTGTTATAACATGGGAACTGGGGCCATAAATGTATTTTGAATTACTGCAATTTCATGACGTAGGTGTATTGTCACTGATACTAACATCTTTACACACCTCGCTATAATTAAACACATATTTCCCTGTCGATTTTTTGTAAACATAACAAATAAGAGGGAGCTCAGTATTATCAAAATAACCAAGAATTTGTTCTTTTACGGAATGATCATTAAAAATACCGGCAATACTTATAAAATCAAAGCCTTTATTGACATATTTGATTTTAATGAAATGTTCTTTATGATCTTCAGAGCGATCAGTTTTGGGAAACAGTTTAGAATAACAATATGCAATTATAATTTGGACAATTTCATACTAAGGACTGTATATCTCATTCATTGGTTCAATAATTTACTTAACATTATAATTTCAAGAAACTCGTTTCATATGACTTTAATGCACAACATTTCAAAGTGTCTTTTGAAATAGAATTCGTCCCAACCGTGTTATATTGTGGCCACTTATGTGGCTTCTAAGCTATGAATATTGAAAGGAAGGGCGAGTAAGAAAAGTATTTTGAACAGCCAGAAAAGTATGGAATGTTACCATGTTTAGGGATTTTGAAAGCCAATATATTATATCTGAAGTTTTCATAACAATTTGTTTGGTCGAAAAGTTATGTTTTCGTCACTATCACTTTACCTTTGATAATTGAAGGAAAATTAACGTCTGCCTGCCTCTCGATAAAACGTAAGGTATTATATTTAGGTCTTTCCACTTTTCCGTGGAAAGACCTATTGATTTTGTTCTGATTATTTTTTTTTTTCTTCCGCCTAATTTTTTTTCTTTCGCTGTTTGGTTGTTTCGCAAGATGTCAATTTGATGTTTGGTATATGATATCGAACAGTTTATGCGCTTTCAAAACTGACCCTGCTTAACCAAATACTTTTTTTGTAAGAGTTATCTCCCCGAACACTGTTTTTCTTGTGTATGTTACTCCTTCCCAACCGTTAAAGATAACATTTGCTCGTTATATCTTCAGGATGTTGAGATTGGTTTGGATCGAAGCGTTCCGGAGACTCCATATGAGAGTTATTTCCCCTTATGCATTTGATATAAGTGATATGCATTCGTGATTGGTAAACCATAGGTGATAGAGACCTAGGGTCTTCTGATTTGGGGTCCTAGGTCCAAAAAAAAGGAAATTTGGTCAAGGTCAAAGGTCAAGGTCATATTCTAAATTTCGATTTGGGGTTATTTTCACTTCTTTTCATCAACAGTATAAGATAGCGACAACATATTTTTACTAAATTGTTCATAGCGACATGTCGTAACACATACATTTTGGTTTAAAGGGTACGCTAACAGTAAATTAGAGTTTTCTCTCCTTTTGTATTTAAAAATTAGGCGTATGGTGATATAACTCATTAACCATATATTATTAAGACCTAGGGTCTTTTGATTTGAGGTCCTGGGTTTATGACCTTGAAATTGAGCTCAAGGTCATAGGTTAATTTGACGTTCTAGATTTTGACCTTTGCTTTTACCTCATATGTATACATGATAAAGCCTTGGGATTTTTTGCATTAGGTTGCAAGCAACCTGACCTTTGAGAAGCCAACCGGAAGTAATGTGTAAACCGGAAGTTACTATTATTTTGTACATATTACATATAAAAGTATATAAAACCATATATTTTTGGAAGCAGTGTGAAGTAAACTTTCAAATAATACCGGAAGTGACATTTTCAAAATCGGAAGTAACAAATTATCTCCCTTATTTAGAAAAAAATGTATAGAAATCATATATTTTTGAAATCAGCGTACAATAAGCTATCATTTGACGCTGGAAATTACATTTAAAAACGAATTTTATTAGTTTGATATTAAAATAGATGTTTATGGGTGGAAAGACCTTCAATTGTTCTCTGAACAATTGGTTCTTAATTTATATAATATTTGTTCTGTGGAAAGAAATACAGGTAAAATAAAACAAATTTCTTAACAAAAAGTGAAAAAAATACTACAGCAGGTTATATTGCATTTTTAAAAAATGCTGCAATTAAAATGCTCGAAAAAGAGAACACTATTTTACTACATGACATATTAAGTGAAACCAATATACAAATACTTTTTATCCATAATTAATTTGATGGTGTTTTTCTTTAGTACTGTACCGTATAACAAAGTTTAATCCTATTAAATGATCAATTGCAATGAACACTTGATCTTTGTACGAAACCTAATCGTCTTTTACCTTAATAATGTGTTTTCATATTGTGAGCACGATGCCAGGAAATGTGACATTGAGAACATTGCACCAATGCAAGTCATTAGAATTGGTTAAGTTTGCGGTTGTTTTGTTTTATCTTTTGTTTGTTTTTGTGTTTTTTGTTGGTTGTTTTCTTGTTACCCGTGATATAATATATCTCGAATCATGAAGAACTCATCCAAAACTAAAATTTATCATTAAGGCATTTACTTTGAAAAAACAATTTGACTTTGAAGAAAATATAGTATTGAATTGTTGACATTTAACCAAGCCTCCTGCGCATTTTGATTTATTTTTGATAACACAAGTTTAAAAATTGTCTAGGTTACCTCCATGAACTGATATGCTTCTATTTTTCTAATTAAAACATAGAAATATCTGTCATTTCCTTTGAAGTTGCACCACCATATATAAATTGTCTGATTAGCTACCAAACAAAGGAATATTTGTGTTGTCGGCAGTGAAATATGACATTATCAATCCGTTCCGTTTGATCGTTCTATTTAGTGTTTATAGGATTTTATTAAAATTCTTTTATTTGCCTGGAAACTTAATAAAGATACCAGTGAAGTATATAATGTGTTGTGCCAAACATTGATGAGAAACTTTAAACATTTATCACTTTAAAGTACAAAAAGCTTTATAGAGTACTTCTGTAGTTACTTCTAGGGTATAACTAAATATAGAATTCATTCTGTGTGATTCATTTGATACTGCGGGAAAGTGTCGAGGTGAGGAAAAATATCGTATCATCGTAAATCGGAAATGCAAGATCTAGACACACGGTCCGAGAACATAGTTGTGATTTTCGTTGTCAATATAGTCCCAAGTTTGGACAGCTGATTAGATTCCTTATCTTATCATATTACACCTTCTCCATTGATCTGTTTGACTTTATGCATGAAGTAACAAGTAAGGATGTACTGTAAAAAAGAAATGAAAAGATTAAGAATTTAGAAATGATTTGGTTAAAAAGTTGAACTAAAAACTGTGTATAACAAATCTTATAGAATTATTTGATAATAGAATGAATTTCATAACAGTGTGGACATGGACACCTGATATTTAAATGATATCTTGTCGGTCACTGGCTGTCGACAACAAAGACTTCACGCAATTACAGTATGTCAAGGGCCTCTCAATGGGGATATACATAATTACTATTTTACACATGTCCATTCATAAAATAAATTTTTTGCATGAAAGTTTATAGGAATTTCTTTTAAATATATTTATATACTAACAGCAAAAAGTTTCTTTTGACAGAATGAGTACATTCAGAGGTGATATCACCAAGTAATCGTGAGAAAAAAGATGAAAATTCTTTTCTGGCAATAAGTGAAAAATTAAGTAGTGTGTCAGTTATAGACAAGTAGTCCATCATGATCCATCATGCATTGCAAATCATTCAGTGGAGTGGTCAATCGCCAAAATTAAAAAAAGTGCTTAAATTGTAAACAACCACTATTACATGCATTGACGGGGGCATAAGGATGCTAAATAATACATGTCCGTATAAGGTATAAGGAAATGTGTCCGACCTGTTAAATGCAGCTGTTCTGTTGATTTGGAAAAAAAACGAATGGACGGATCACAGCGATTTAATTTAGAATTGTACTTAATTTTTTTAATTTGTGTTTCAGTATCTAAGATAATCCATGAATTCAATATGTTAACAATACCTTTTATACTAAAATAATTAAACGAGTGCACCCTGTTTAAAGGTTATTATTACACTGTTACTGTTATTTTGACATAATAACCTGTACATTATCTCGTGTTACAGTTGACCAGTTTAGTCTTGTGCACATGATTTATTATTCCAAAACAGATGTATTGTGAACATATCATTAAATTCATGAATATATATTGAAACACAGCAACCGAAAAAGAAGCGAGTACAATTTTAGATTGTAAGGGGCGACCATTCCTGATTCAGTTAAAATAAGAGAGGGTGTGGCTATGCAAGAGGAATGAATAAAATTACAAATAAACGTTTATGCAGAACTGTCTCAAATATGCGTCCTCAAATAACAAAAATAATAGTGGAGTATGACCAAATTCATTGAAATTACCTGCTTAATTTGTAGTAAAAGAATATAGATCCCGTAACTTTTGTTATATCAACGTAAGTTTTGCACACACGACCGGATTCATATTCTTTATATTTTCACGAGTTATTTTTTGTTAGAATGATATTTAAATGTTCACGAACATCTGATCGTTGGAGTCTTCGATGGGAATTCAATTTTGTTCCGTGCAAACTACAACTTATGCAGCCCAGAGGACTAAAATTATTTTTTATGAAGGTCCGGGGTTCTCATTACCAACAAAAATAATCTTAGTATGAAAGTTGATAGTAGGTTACTCTACATCAACTCGTACGAATAAATTTTTTCTTATTTTTTTAAGGAGCCACAGAACGTTTGTGCAAGAAAAACATAACGTTTTTTTCTCGATTACTTGGTGATATCACCTCTGAATATACTCATTCTGTCAAAAGAAACTTTTTGTTGTGAGTATATAAATATATTCATCAAAACAAATTCATATAAACTTTCATGCAAAAACTTTTATTTTATGAATGGACATGTGTAAAGATAGTAATTGTATATCTCCATTGAGAGGCCCCTGACATACTGTAATTGCGTGAAGTCTGTTGTCGACAGCCAGTGATACACAAGATAACATTTAATTACCATGTGTCCATGTCCACGCTGTTATGAAACTCATTCTAAATAAAAAATATAAAGGATGTTTAAAACGACCTTATTTACGTTTTGTATTAATTATCACTGAGAAGCATATATCTACTTTCATCAGGACTTTGATTGGGGTTTACAGAATAGAGAACAGTGGGTAAATGCTACAGAATAATGGAACAACAAAAATAAGAATTGAGAAAAATATGCGAAAAAAATAAAAAATAGATAATAATGGGGTGTAAAGATATAAAGAATAGAGAACAATGGGCAAAATTTATAAAGAATAAAGAAAAATGGTTTAAAAAATACAGAATTGGAGGACCCCCAATCCAGACCCTCTTTTATGTTACAGCCTTGCTGTTATGTTCTGTTTTGTGGACTAATGTTTGTCTTCGTGTCTCCTTCTTTTGATTTTATCTTTTGGTCACTGTTATGTAATATGATACAGCTCCACATTAGGGTGCAACCTATGTCATAGTCGTTTTTAGATTTCAAGATTGACTCATTATTTGTATAAAACTATTTACAGCAGATCTCAGTTTAAAATTTTTGTCACGTGTTATCGCATACAACAGATCTCGGTTTAAGATTTTTGTCACGTGTTATCGCATACAAAGTTGCAGACAGCCAAAAATATTTTGTGCAAACTTTGTATATATCTTTCTAAAGAATGTTACATAACATTTATAAGAAAACGTGAATGAATTGCACAATGACCGCCTACTTCAGAGACACTGTAGTCCAATATCCTTTGCTATTGATTGCCTTTTATTTAGTACTGACTGTTAGTCCCCGATGGTATTAACTTTTAAGTTGGCATGCAGATCAGTCCTTGTGCACTGGTATAATATATTACATGTACAAATGTATTCATTATCCCTTTTTTGTTCGTCTCAGTTTTGGAAATTTCAGTTGATAAATGGCTTCAATGTTGTATAATGTTACCAATTTTACTGCAGTCCGTTTTTTGCTCCTTTTGAATCCTTTTATTTGTTTTTGAAATTCTGGTTTTTCCGATATTTCGCCTATAGAATTCTGCTGTAAGTTATCCTTAAAAAAACCCTCTTCGAATGCAAAGAACTTTATTATATTATTAAATTCAAAAACATATTTATATAGCATTCATATCTTTGAGGAAATTCCAAGTAGAAAATAGTTTTTTTGGTTTAAAAGTCATTAAAATTCATGTAATTAAAAGCTTTAAGCTGGGAGTGATTGAAACTTTTCATTACCGAATGAGACTCATCACCGAATATGTATTTTCCATAAGTAACACGACGAGCGCTATAGTGGCGCAGCATATTATTACCCTTTCGGAGCACATGAGATTTTTGTGGGGTTCGTGTTGCTCAGTCTTTAGTTTTTTATGTAGCGTTTTGTGAACTTTGTTTGGCAGTTCGTTGTCTTTCATATTTCACACTACGTTGTCAGTTTCTCTCGACCCATTAGTTTTTGAATGTTCACTTTGTATTTTCCACCTCTTTTTAAGAGCGATTGGTGTTTTTTTTTTCTTTTCTTTTAATTATGAATTTAAACTGTGTAAAATAAATATAGATGATAACACGAAGCTGTTACAATGCTGATACTCATGTAGGCCTCTTTTTACTCTATGGAGGAAGTTGATGATGTGAAGCCTCATAGTGACAATTGAATAATAGTTTGGCGACTGAGATGCAAGGACATTGTCTTAATATAATTTCCATAGAAAGATGTTTTCATAACGCCTGTTAAGGTAGGAAAGCTGAATAATTGTTTGATTAGTATGCATGTGTTAACTACAATTGAACAAACGTATTTCTTGAAAGAATTATAAAAAATTCCTCTTCGCTGTACATTTGAATTTTTTTTTAAAAAGAATATCGCATCTGCTTATTCTGTTAAAGTAAAAAGAGATTTTTTTTTCTAAACTTTACAATAATACGACCCCTAACATGCATGAATGAAGGGGAAGCAATAGAATTTTTGGAAGCTCGGCTCACAGTAACTCTTGATCTATGATTGTTTATTATGCATTTCTAATTTATATATCTAGATGCATGCTACATGTATAATACCAAACCCACTGGGAATATTTTAAAATATTTCTTATATCTTTTACAGATTACTTGTGTTACATTTTTATGCTATAGTCATTTTCTTTTATCACGGATGCTTAAAGGCCTGGTAATATGACACTTCCCGTGGCAGCATACATTTGATACATTCCAAAATGGTGATAACAGATGACAGTTTGTCTGTAATGCGTTCAATCTAATATTAAACCACTATTTACAGTATATGTGTACTTGTGTTTTATACGCCGTTAATGGTATTTATAACTGGCGCCGTTAGCCTTCTATTCATCATGCATTCCCTTCAGAATACAATTAAAGCAGCAGAACCTTTATTTGCACCATTGCTTACAGGTATCAATTTAATATATCTGGTTTGATTGCTCAATTTAATAAACCTTGAACATTTATCAACATTGTTTGCTCGGCTTCATAACTTTATAAAAAAAATACCACTGAAATAGCTGTAAGTGCGCAATCTCGGGCAAAGATATAATATATCAATTCTTTGAAGTCTCGCGAGAGGTTCATAATATTGGTAATTCAAAGGATTATATCTCAGAGAATATACATTACAGTTTACCAGAAGGTCTAAAATTTAATATTGTTTTCATAAACAGGTTTTTATTAATACTATAATCAACCATTGTAAAAAAAATGAAGGCCAAGTTTTGTTATTGAGCGTTGTTGATGAAGATTATTCCAGGAAATAAATTCGGCCAAATCCTTCCTTTATACAATGGTTGACGACTTAGAATTAACAAATACCATGCCATCCCCATATTTATTCTCATATTTGTGCTGATGAAGATCCCAAATTAGGAACAACTCAATTGTACGTAATGATTATAGCAAAATTACTTAATGATGCAACTTTACGTTTTTATTTGAAGGAACAACTTTACCTTTACATTTAAAAAACAAACAACCTTTGTATTTAAAACAACAACGTAATTTCTGTATTTGACCTTTGTGTTTGAAAGAACAACTTAACCTTTGTATTTGAAAAAAACTGTAGTACTGTAGAATTAAAGTCAAGCGCTGAATATTTAAAGTCCTGGGGTGGTGTTCTCGAAGCTATCTTAGGATTAGGACGTGTCCTAAGACCATTTTACGACAAGTCTTTGTCCTAAGTCGTGTTCTCGAAGCTCTCTTAACTTAGGATATATCACATTTTTCGTCCTAACTTTAGGACACCTAATTAGGTGTCTTAAGATCATCATATCTTCATCCTAACTTTGTGCATGCTTTTTTCTCATTTTTTTACGTGAAGATGAACATGAAATGAAACGCACCATCGGTTATTAACTCGTTTAAAGAATTTGTGCATGATTTTAAACTTTGAACTTCGTGTTTTACGATACGATGACACTACGAATTAAATATTTTCATTTCAAAACAAATTGTTTTCCGGTTTAAATCACATTCCTTTTTGATATTATTTTATAATTACATTTGAAATCATGCATTTAATTAAATACATGTAATTTTAAAATTTCGTAAACAATTTTATTAATTGGTTTGGCCTTTGATAAATGTTTTATCAAACAATTACTTTAACTATTTAAAATTTCGCATATAGGATATGTTTAGGACGTCCTAACATAAGATGCGTCTGAGATAGCTTCGAGACACAACTTAAGAGTGTCCTAAGATGATCCTAAGTCCATCCTAAAATTGGTCTTATCTATGACTTAGGACGAATCTTAGGATACTTTCGAGAACACCACCACTGGGGCCGTGTCAATGAAAGTATCCTAAGATATGTCTTAGGACATTATTTAGGATGGTCTTAGGACGTATCTGAGACATGTCCTAGGATGTAAAACAAAGCTATCTTAGGACAGTCCTAACTACGATGATCCTAAGACCATCCTAACATATTCATTTAATTAATAAAATATGTAGCGAATGAAATGAAATAGATTTTAATGTATTTCATTATATATATAAAGGTTTTTTGTTCGGTTTTTTGTTGTTGTTTTTTTTTGGGGGGGGGGGGGATTTCATCTGTTATGAAAATAAAATACACAAAAAAAGGTTTTTACATATACTAATAGATAAATTATTATATACTGTTAAAATGAAAAAAAATAGATTTCTTTCAACAATTAAATTAATTGTCACAAAACTTTTTAGAGGCTATTGTCGTGCTGCAATTTAACTATATAAACTAGTTTTGTACTTAGGTCCACTCGATTTCATTACGTATATTGAATCAACATGAACAAGAAGAGATCTCCAAATTTTTCCGAAATCGAAATTCATATTATGCTGGCCGAAGTTAAAAAACATAAGGGAATATTATTCAGCAAGTTGTCAAATGTTGCGACAAATAATATTCAGAAGAAGACATGGGATGGCATTTGTACAAAGATGAATTCTTCAAATACCCACCACCAAAGAACATTTCGGGCCGAGTGGTCTAAGTAGTTACTACTGTAATCACTAGCCAGTCAACACTGAGGTTGTGAGTTCGAACCCCGCTCGTGCGGGTGCACTCGACTCCAATCTTAATTGACTAGGATTGTCAGTTTTCCTATCGAAGGTCGGTGGTTTTCTCCGGGCATTCCGGCTTCCTCCACCAATAAAAACTGGCGGCCACGAATTAGCCCAAAAGCGGTGCTTAAAAGTGGCGTTAAAACACCAAAAATCAAAAAAATCAAACCAAAGAACAGTTGAAGAAATTCGGAAGAAATGGACAACGTATACGAGCAACGCAAAAAAGAAAGTGGCACACAATAGACGTGAGGCAAGAAAGACAGGCGGAGGTCCTCCCCCAGAAGACATTTCCTCGATGGAAGATCAGGTGGTAGGGATTATTGGAGACACACCTATAGATGGAATAGACGGAGGTATGGATACAGCCTCTTTTACAGAAACATCAATGGATTTGACAATGCCTTCATGTTCATCTTCAAGAAGGAGTTCCTACTCTTCAGCAGACGAAACAAGTAATTTGTTTATTTTCTTATAGTTCTTGACAGAGCGAAAAGGGGGGGGGGATGACGACATGATTGGTTCGACATTATTCTTTTGAATTGTACTTTCCATAAACTTTAAGTATTATCTAATGAACTATCATGTTAAAAATCCGGCTCATCGTGCCTGTCTTTGCACTTTCTCCGGTCGTGATATGCTTGTAATGTTTTCCACTGGAGGTTTTTTTTTTTGCCATGTCTTTGTCAGTTTGTTTTCTACTTGTGAGTTTGGGTGTCCCTTAAGATTCTTTCTGAGTCCTTTCTTTTACACCTATAAATTGGTAAATTCCTTTGTACCACCAAATGAAATTTTATTGGTTACATGTCAGTGAGACAGTCATCCATGTATCAGAATACAAGAATAAATGCAATGAACGACCCATAAGTGATTAAAAAAAGAAGGATAAGAATATGTTTTTTTATTAATTGTAGAATCTATTATTAACCAATCTTGTACGAATAACTGCACCGTCATTTTGAATACCAATATATTGCTGCCCACCAATATTTCCATGATCTGTTGGATTATCGTTTCCTGGAGGCAATGGAATTCTATTGTCAATGCACATGTTGTGCAGAACAACAACATCTACTACAATGTCACAACATCTATCTGGGCTGTACAACAATGTTCCTGCAGTGGTATCGATACATCGGAACCGAGATTTCATCACTCCAAAACTCCTCTCAACAGCACATCTTGTTCTCATATGGGAACTGTTGTAACGTTGGTCCCGTCTTGTTGTTGGGTTCATGACTGGTGTTAGGAGCCAAGGTCGAAGGGGATATCCACTGTCCCCAAGAAGCCATCCATCGCTTATGTCTCCGTCTTCAAACATTTCACATAGCCTTGAATTGCGCAACGCAAATGAGTCATTTGTACTACCAGGCCACTTAGCCACTATGTTTAAAAACTTCAAGTTCAAGTCACAAACTCCCATTACATTAAGCGAGTGGTAATTCTTTCTGTTTACGTTTAAGTGTTCATCAACAGCTGAGCTTTCGATACGCACATGAGTACCATCAACAGCACCAATAACATTTGGAAAATTTGAAATGTCATAAAAACCTTGCCTTAAGAGATGCTTGATCTGTGGGCATCGAAATGTATTGATTGCAAACATTTTTTAAACATTGTGTGACGTCACGTGTAATATTCGAAACACTTGCTCTTGAAATACGATGGACATCAGCATTAACCAGTTGAAAGCTCCCAGTTGTATAAAATCTTAAGGCTACCATTATTTGTAATGGCACAGGAATTGCATGGGACCTTTTAGTCGGCCTAGCGAGCTCATTTTGAAACATTCCACAAAGTTCTAGAATCTTTGGTCTAGAAAGTCAGTTTAGTCTATATTTACGAACAATATCAGCATCGTCCAAATAATCTAATGGATTGTCTCTGTCCCTTAACACTCTGTTTCGGCGAATGTTATTCGCTCGTCGTCTTACATGAACATACACAGCGGCCATATATGTTGTTTTTATTTCAACTAAAGACATCGTAACTTTTAGGACTATCCTAAGACCATCCTAAGACACCTATTTATATATCCTAATTTTAGGACCAAATCTAGGACATATTTTAACTTAGGAGACTTTCGTTAACCTGGCTTAGGACTAAGACGTACCCTAAGACCATCCTAAGACACGTCCTAGTCCTAAGACCGTTCGTTGACACGGCCCCTGTGTTCTTGCCAACCTAGCTAACATATGTTGGCTGGTAAACTAGTCATATAATTTGATTTTTTTAAAACAAAAATGAACTACTCACTTTATTCCTCCTATTAAAGGTTTATCTCAGGCTAGAAATTAAGATATCAATCTTAATTTTTATTTTTGTATTTTTTTTTCTTCTTTGTCTGACGGTTGTTAAAATGATCGATATTGTGTGCATATTTTTTTCTTATTTCGCCATTCTTTTGTTGTTTTTTTGTTGTTTTTTTTTGTGACAATTTACGATAAATGTGTAAGCATGTGTTCTGTTATTATGAATCTAGTTGGTGCACATTCGAAAGCGAAAAAGTAACGTCAAAATAAGTTCTGTAATTTCAGCAGATTCGCAAGGACACTGTGACTGTACTTGTCAGCCTGGCTGACATATGTTCCAATGTCAAATAACAAAGACAAGTAATAAATCTGTTGATCCAAAAATGTCTGAAGGACATTGTATTTGTGGTAACATATGGTATTATTTTTCCTGTTATATTGAAAAAGAATTATTGTTTTTTTTATCTGTACGTGGGTTTGACTTATTGGAAATGTCGAAATGATTTCTGCGGCTATTCATTTTAAAATAACAATTCAGAACTATGAAAGAAAAACATATTCGGACTTTCTTGTTCTAATAGTTATAATCTAGGGGAGACGGAACCGTTACTTAAAATAAACTGATGTAATGATTTTTTTTATTATCATCAACCGTACAGTGATATAAAATATAATAACATGTGAATACATAAACAGATGTTAATTCAGCAAATGAGCGCTATGACCTTTGTCTGCTTGTTTTTTCAAATGTCATTTGATTGTAATACATGTAATCTATGTTTGTTTGTTGGTATTAAACGACACTTTTAGCTACATTTATCATGGTGGTCGTGCAGACTGAGTTATAATGTTCGTGACGGAAGTCGGAGAACCCGGACGGGTCCACCGACCTTCGGCAGAAACACTAGCAAAATTAATAGTTGAGTCGAACACACTGTGTCATGCACGACCTGGGTTCGAACACACTTCGTCACAATCGGGGTTCGAACTTACATCCTCTGAGTTGACAGGCTATGATCACTGTAGATAAACTACGTACATCAGGGTTCGAACTTACAACCTCTGAGTTGACAGGCTAAGGATCTCTGTAGATAAACTACCTACATCAGGGTTCGAACTTACAACCTCTGAGTTGACAGGCTAGTGATCTCTGTAGATAAACTACGTACATCAGGGTTCGAACTTACAACCTCTGAGTTTACAGGCTAGTGATCAATGTAGATAAACTACGTACATCAGGGTTCGAACTTACATCCTCTGAGTTTACAGGCTAGTGATCACTGTAGATAAACTACGTACTATACAAGGCCACCGAGGCCCACAGAAATAATAATTGGAAAAAAAAGAAGAGAAAAAATGAAGAATAAAATCAATTCCCGTGTTTTTAAGTTCATGCAGTTCTTTGAGTATTGTTTTAATTTGTCGTGCTAGTATTCTCGATCGATAACCAATAGTGAAAGCAACCCATGGCATATTTTTGGGAATCTTTATTCTGACACAAAATTTAAAAAATTGGAATCAAAATAAACAACTCTAACAGCCAAACACTGAATACAAAAAAGGCCATTAATTTTGTCTTGTTTGTAAGAACTGTAAAAAAAGTCAATTATATTTTGTTGGAAAAATATGAAGATGCTATTAATAACGGATCCCTGTGATAAAAAGTGAACATTCTTTAGTTTGACGATTAATGTAACAACCTGATAATTTGTTACCTTAAGATATTACCCGAGAGATGCAACATTTTAACAAGATTGACAATAATCTGAATATTATTAAACAATTTCAGAGATAAATACTAATATTCTATTTTACGATTTATCTTTTCGATAAAGAAAACTTCAATTCTCTCCTCCACATTCAAATGAAATTTAATACAAGTATACATCATAAGTGTGTGTGTGTGTGCGCGTCACCATAATGTGTGAGTGGATATTTGTTTGGGCCTCAAATGAGATCAATGGACATATCATTTTGTTTACAAGTATTTCCAAAAGTTAATGATACCTTTAAAGGTTGGTATAAAGCACCCCCGCTTTGTAACCTATTTGTGTCTATATTGTTACTGATCTCATTTTCGTCGGTAATTGTCTTAAATTCACTGCTTTTATTCTTTAGGGAATATGATGTTAATGTCAGTTTATTGATAGTTCCGACGGAGGACATTTTAGAGAGAAAACAAATAAAACATCTTCAATTTGATAATATTTATTATACGCCATTTGATTTAAATAATGCCTCATGTTCTCGTCATAGCTGTTCTAATGGAACCAGTTAATACGTAAAGAAAGACGAGGAGGTTTTTAAAATATTTTAACATGCATTTTTTCCTTTTCGTTTGAAATAAAAACAAAATACGAGTATCAAATCTTTGATGCTTAACATTTGCGGCTAGCAATCATTTGGAATTATATATATTTTCAATTTTAATTATTGAAATTATCCTGTTGAAAGCCGATAGAATTTCTCTTTAAAGATTACTTCTCCAGTGAACAAATTGCTTATTTAGCCGAATAATGGACGGTTATTTATCCTACATGTAAAATAATGTCAGCAGACCACAGTCTCGACTGACAAAAGTGCTGTAGAACTGTTACACTATATCAGTGCCTTTTTACAAAGAGTGAACAATGCAGACTGTAGAAACTCAATAATTATTTCAAACTATTTCAGGAAAGAAATATAATTAGAGATGCTATGTGTAGTGATATCAAATCTACTAGGCAAATCAAGATTTATAGGCATCAATTGTATATGCTTTTAAAATTCTACATCCAATTTAAAGTACTTGTGCATTAACTCATTTCAGTGTTGCTTTGTATTTGAATTATACAAAAACATCTGTTTGTGATCGGTGAATAAGATTTGTTCATAATAATCTTAAAAACAACGTCCTTGAGTATCTATCTTAAATGCCTTCCACATCCTTATAAGGATCTAACATGGATATCCAACATACGTTTTTCGTTTTTTTTATATTCCCAAGCTTGAATTAAACTTTGAAATGTAAACAAAAATAGTTGAAAAGGAAGGAAAATATATTAGCTTGTCTAGATAGAATCTCTTGAAGAAGAAAACTGATAATCTATTAATATATATGTTTAAAACTACAGCTGTATTGTAAAATTTTCACACATGCTACTCGTCTCTTCTGACTTAATCATTTGAATCTTATGCATTGAACCACAATTTTGAAAATAAGATATAGAGGTCAGGGGAGAAAGATGAATAACAACGACTTGTGCGAGTTTGATAAATAACTTAAGAAACTTCAAACTCATCTCGTTATAGCATCGCGACCATGTGAATCTCGCGATATTTCAAATATCATTTTGTGTGCCAGAAGTGATCAAAATTGTTACACAATTCCACATGTCAGTAGGAAGAACTACTAATCAGACACTCAAACTTATTTCCAGTTATTTGGTTTGATAAACATTTTTTAAAATAAAAGTCTTTGAATTGATTATATCGTATAGATAAACATTCTTATTTCTGAAGCTGTTTTTGTTCTGTTTTATTTGATTTTAATTATTTGTTGGAGGGGGGGGATTATATTCTCATTCTGAGTTATGTACTTAACCCTCTGAATTCTTTGTTTCGAGCATAACTGTTGATGATTATATTACCAAAAACAAGTTTGATACACAGCAACTTTTATGTCTAAACTCGTGGATGTGTTATTCCCATATGGTACAGTTCGATCTTAATAGAATTCATTGTTGTTTGCCATCAAGTTACTTACAACTAATAAATGCAAATTGGCCAAATGAATGCAAATTGAGATAGACGATCAGTTTGTTTGTGTTGTTCTGTAGATTTTCAATAAGACTGTATGGTTTTGTAGTCAATGAATCCATTTCAATAATGACCTGTTTGCTTTAACAGCTTACATTAATGGCCGGAGATAACTCCAAGATTACTTTTGGTGCGTAACTTTCATCTGATTCAATTAAGCTAATGCCTGATGGCGATAAAGAAGCTATTTATCTACAATAAAAGCTAGTATGCTCAGTCAGATTCATTATATTTGATACCTAATGTTATAAAATATTATGGAATCTGTTAGCTACAAACAGAACTTGCTAAGGTTAGCTTAAGTGTATGTTCATTTTTGCACAATTCATCCGTCTGCCGTTAAGATGCAGATGTATAATAATTTCAAATTTCTTTTTATCTGTACTTATGACACGCACTTCATGGCATGAAGGAAAGATCACTGTACCACGTGTCAGTTGGCTTTTTAAGAGAAAAATAAAGAATTCACATAATATCGTAGAAGTCAGTGTCTCGTCTTCATAGTGGGAATTTTTTAAATGGAGATTAGACCCCGGATATACTAAAATAGAAGTTGTTATGACATTTTTTTTGTAAAAATTATTTGTCCAATGCAGTATTAAAGGGGAAGACATTACATGTACACACAAATATTAAATACAGGTCTTTATTCACACAAATTAGATTTTGTCTTTGCAATTCCTCGAATAAAATCAATCAAAGTGATAAATAAATATTCATAGTTTTAAGATTTTAATATACCGTATTTTCAAACAAAAGAAATTTCCGAATAAAGATTCCTCCTACAAAGCGTAGATTGAATATACATGTTTGCTTTTAGTTCCTGTTAAAAACATCTAACTAAAAGTACTTTCTTTCACGCTTCCAAGTTGCGGAATATACATTATGATAACCAAATTATCAAATAAATTGATAAACCTAATGGCAATCAAATTTCCGCTTAACAGCTCTAGAGAAATTGAAACAGTTTCATTCAGACATGGGAAATATATTGAGAGCTCTATTTTTTAGTTGCAAAAGTGGCTTAGCTTAGTATTAGAGATCATAGGAAATAAATTAATTGAAACAAGCTTAATTCAATCTTTCCAAGAACCCGCCTTATGTCTCCTTTTTTCCAATTATCAAAAAATGAAACAAAAGCAAGTTGACTATCATACACTTACCAAAAGCATTTCAATCAAATGATATCATCTAATATGCACAAAATGATTTGTTGTTAAACCATAATTGACACAAACCGCAAAGTTAAGTTGCGTAAGAACAGATTGGTTATGACAGTAATTTTATTTTGCCAGATTCAGCAATTTTAAGAACATGGTTCATGTAATGATATATGTAATGTTTCGACTGTTTGAACACAAGACATAAATAAGTAGTCATGTCACTGTAATATAATATCATTGGCATTCCCTTTAAGTATCGTTCGTTATTGCCCTATCTAATCAAATTTCTCTCTTTATTGGCTTATCTCATCTAATATTGCACTTTCCCAGTGACATGATTTGTAGAAAGTTTTTTTTCGGAAAATGCACTTTTTCATTCATAGAGTAATTTCGTTCAACCTGCAACTGTGGTGATAAGGTTGCATGTAGATGAACATTTAAATGTCATTGTGGCGAACCGCATTGCGTAAGAGCGTTTTTTACAATTAGTCGTGTTTTTTCTTCTTCGAATTAAATACTTGGATCAAGTAATTGATAGTGAATAATTGTTTGCTTTGTTTTACGCAGAAGGTGAAAATTCAATTAATTATAAAGCAAATGATAGACAAATATAACTTGAATACAACAATGTGGACTAGAATAGAATTCATGACAAAATTTATTGTATTGCTGATATTTTTTTTCGGTTTTCGGTTTATTTTCTTTAGTTTCTGCCCAAAACAAAAAAAAAAAAAACAGTAAAACAATATCAATTCAGGCAATCACTCCTATAGAGTAAACCAACAATTTCAGCAAAATTTGATTAATTTGTAGATATCGTCTTGCTGACCATTTTTGCTATTTAAAGTGTCTATCTATCTTTAATAGTTTTCAAGATAGTAGACAAACACGTAAAATAATGGTAAAAATCGTCACTAAAGAGCAAGTACTCCTATAAGGAGTCGACTGATGATTTCGGCTATTTGACTTACTTGTAGATCAAGTCTTGGTGATAATTTTTGCTTATTTAAGTTTCTATCTATCTATTATAGTTTTTTTCAGATATTAGGCAAAAATGCAAAAAAATGGTAAAAGTAATTATCAAAGGGCAATAACTCCAATAAGGGGTCGTCAGACGATTTCAAGATTGTAAACTTATTCATAGATCTTGTCTTGCTGATCACTTTTGCTTCTTTAAGTTTCTATCTATCTATAATAGTTTTCAGATATTAGTCAAAAACGCAAAAAATTGATAAAAATCGTCATTAAAGGGCAATTACTCCATTAAGGAGTCGTCTGACGATTTCGACCATGTAGACTTATTTGTAGATCTTATTGATCATTTTTGGTATATAAAGTTTCTCTCTATCTATCATAGTTTTTCAGATACATGTATTAGGCAAACATGAAAAAAAATCAGTAAAATTCGTCATTCTAGGGCAATACGGTAACACCTATATGAAGTTGCCTGACAGTTTTGAAGTAAATAGACAATATGTATATCTCATCATTCTGAAAATTTTTGCCCATTCATAGTGGTTTTCAAGACAATTATACACCAAACTTGCATTTTACCCCAATGTTCTATTTTTAGCCATGTTGGCCATGTTGGTTTGGCAGGCAGGATCATCGAACCTATTTTTTAAACTAGATCCCTAATGGTGATTGTGGTCAAGTTTGGTTAAATTTGGCCTAGTAGTTTCATCAAAGAAGATTTTTGTAAAAGTTAACGACGGACGCAAAGTGATGGCCAGGTGAGCTAAAAAATAAAAGCTATAGATATAAGAAGATGTGGTATGAGTGCCAATGAGACAACTCTCCATCCAAGTCACAGTTTGTAAAAGTAAACCATTATAAGTCAAAGTACGGTCTTCAACACGGAGCCTTGTCTCACACCGAACAGCAAGCTATAAAGGGCCCCAAAAATGACTGGTGCAAAACCGTTCAAACAGGAAAACCAACGGTCTAATCTATATAAAAAACGAGAAACGAGAAACACTTATGAACCACATCAACAAACGACAACCACTGAACATCAAGTTCCTGACTTAGGACAGGTGCAAACAAATGCGGTTGGTTTAAACGTTTTAATAGGCGCCAACCTTCACCCTACCTGAAACAATAGTGTAACATCACAACATAGAAAGACACACTATAAAATATCAATTGAAATGGCTTAATAACTCAATCAAAAGACATATTAACAAAAACAAGTGAACATACACTGAACGAAAAAATTTGATCTATGACACAATGTAAATACAAAATTAATAAAACAAGGGGGTTAGATGTATAACAAATGCCGCCAAATAAAATAACGTACACAGGTAAATGAAAATACTTTTGTTGTAAAATATACATGGAGTACGGAAATAATGTTTACAAAATAAATAATTTTGTTGTTCCTACTACGAGAACAAAAGTGAAAATTTATCGTCATACTAAAGACTTATCAAAGGTGGTATATATTAAAAATAGTGGGACTAGATATAACACTGAATAAGTAAACATTAAATAACAAAAATACATTACAAATTGTATCAACAGGTCAAACTAACACGAAAGTGCGATTTGAGAGTACTCGCAGTTACTGAAAGCTAGTTAAAGCCAAAAACAATTAATAATAAAAATCATGCATCAGAGACTAAAATCAACTAAAACACATCGCAGGGATTTAGTGTTTTAACGTCATGGACAGTCAAAGAAGACATGACTAGTGCAATGCTAAAATAAAAGTATCGACAGGCAGTAGGATAGTTAGGAGTTAACCTGTTAATAAATATGTATAATGTAATATATATATAGAGTAATCTCTTATACTATATATAAAATGAACGTGGATGTGTATTTATACATCCCAAGAAACCGTTTGAAAAGAATACAAATTTAGTTATGTTTTAATCTGCTGATGACAAAATCGATATTTGTGCCAATGTAAACTATATTCAAAGATCTAATTACAACATTGGTAAGATAACCTTTACTTATAAGTTTGTTTAAAGGTTCGATGAGTTTACACGGATTACATAGTGATTTACGCGCTTTTTGTACAATATTATCGTAAAATTTAGGATGTGAAATACCGTTTTTAATAAGTTTTCTACAGGTACAGCCAAATTTACTAATCAAATATTTGTATATATGAAAGAATTTAGTAAAAGTTTTAAGCAATTTGTGGTAACGAAATCCCTGACTTAATAATTTACCAGTGATGCATTGATTACGTTCGTTAAAATCTATGACATCACTACACACACGGGCATAACGAACGAGTTGGGATATATAAACACCGTATGATGGAGCCAAAGGAACATCGCCGTCTAAAAAGGGAAAATTAACAATAGGGAATGAAAAATCGTCTCTTTTGTCGTAAATTTTAGTATGGAGTTTCCCTTTAAAAATTGAAATGTCTAAATCTAGAAAAGGACAACTACTGCTGTTTATGTTAGATTTATTTAAATTAAGTTCCTTTGGGTAAATTTCGGTCGTATATTTAGAGAACTCTGGATTATTTAACGAAAAAATATCATCAAGATAACGGTAGGTATTGTTGAATGTATGATCAACCAAATGTAACAATGACGTGTCTTTACTGGGTTTGGTCATACACTGAGATTCATAGCAATAAAGGAATAAATCTGCTATTAAAGGGGCGCAGTTAGTGCCCATAGGATTACCTACTACCTGTCGAAACATTTTATCGCCGAAACGTACATATATGTTGTCCAGGAGAAAATTTAAAGCTTCAATCATATCTTCACATTTCCAGTAAGTGTATCTAGCATACTTTCTTTTTGTCGTTACAGAAAAAGCTTTAAACGAGTTACAGCAAATAAATTTGCAATGAGATTTTTCAAAAGACCATTTATTTAAATATGAAAACCTTTTCTTGATAAGATTGTGTGAAAGTGTAGTGTAGAGAGTAGAAAAATCATAACTGTCAACAGAATTAAAAGGACCATCAAAAGCACGTTTTTTATCTAAAACCTCTAATGATTTTTAAACACTCCAAAAATAGTTAATACCTTTATTTTCATAAGCTTTATTACAAAAGTTAATAACAAGTTCTTTGATAGTAGCAAGGGAGGTAGTTAGAAGCGCTGACAGATTAATAGTAGCACACTTACTAGATGCGGAGATGAAACGGAATTTAAATGGTTGTTTGTGTAATTTAGGTAACCAGTACATAGTCGGGACTTTCAAATGTTCGGAAGAGGCTTTAAGCTGGGTAGTGGCAGTGATATGCTTGTTTACAATTTGACTCTCTGTGGAGCGTACGGACCTGAATGTAGAAGAACGGATAATTTCGTTTTGGAGAACTTCCGTGTAGTATATGCGTCACACCACCACTACATTATTGGCGGCTTTGTCTGCCGATACGAACACAAACCGCTTTGCGAGTACTTGGAGTTTATTTTTTTATTCTAGAAATGGGTATATCATGGACCCTATTATTAATTTCAGAATTGTTTATGTTAACATATAATAGCTATTACCAAAGATGGTTTTGATGGGAGCCACAAAAATCTTTTTCGTCAAAAGAGTTATAGGCACACTTAATTGTCATTGCTGCGAATTTTTTTGCGTTAAAGTGTGCGATTGAATGTGGCTTTTGATCGATTCAATATTTTGTTTGATATTGTTAACATGAGTGTTTTTATTTTACACAAAATACGAAAAACCTGTTGATATCATGGCTAACATAAGAAGATATCTTGTGTCCTCAAATGTGACAACCACCCAACAATACAATAAAACCAGAAAAAGAGGTCAACATACAACAGTGGCGATCAGAAAAGTTTTTGAGGGGACAAGAAAAGATAAGAACCTTCTGAAAATTTTTTGACGAACAAAATTTAAAAAAAAAAAATTAAATCAAACTCTTCGAGATTTGGAAATGGGGTTGTAATTAATTACCGCCAATGATTAACGGTCTCAGCCTACCAACGTTGCTCAAGTAACTGTTATTTTTTTGTGCGTTCATGTAAGGTGTATTGGCTTATTGTATTATATGTAACTTAAATTTAACAAACAAGGTCATAAGTAGGACAGATGGTAAAGCCTAGTAAAATTTGAATATCAAAGTGAATAAATAACTCTTATAAAAATAAGAAGCATTTTTTTTCAAATGTTCATGAATTTCCACGTTTTTTCTTTCATATATGAAACTATTGCAAATTTAATATTTTGCATAGTAGTTGGGACATAATATATTAGTATAATAGTCCGAGATGGAAGGCACTGGTACCTCGATTGATTGATTGTTGTTTTCTTTTCGTAGAGTGGCAGATAGTTCATACTTATGAGGGACGAGAACTAATCAAGAATAGTACAATAGGCTCTGGAAATGGTCAACCGATATGATTGAAGAATATTTAGAGTGGTACTGAAAATGGTTCTATCTCGGACATGCAGAAATTTTATCTTGAAGCATGCCACCTCCAAAACTCTAAATAGTTGTTTCAAGGTTTGTTAGACATTCAGAGCATGATTACCTCCCTGCTGGATTTGTCGTCCCAATTCCGACCCGATGTGGCTGCGTATTTATAAATTCCACACATGTACAGCCAAAAGCATGCGTTAAATGTCGGAATCCAAGATGAATTAATTTGTATCTGAAACCCCAATATATATCTTTACTTAAGGTAGCTTAAAATGATGAAATAGTTTTGCACTTCTTAATTGGTGAATATTAACGTGACAAATGGAACTTTGCCGTAAAGGTCCATCAAGTAAGTTTTAAAACTTTTCGAGAAACAATAAAGACGTAGTTAGATATGTCTTGAAAATGATATCTTATATTTTGATACTCCATATCTCTTTCTCTGCTGCATTGACATTGTTCTCTCATATACTGTTTTATGGTGTATGCTCTTATGTTTCTAAGCTATGAATTGGAATATCTCATGATTATGCTACATCTTCAAGCTATTTAAAGCAGTTTATGTTTTAAAATTATTCAAACAGTCCGATGTTGACACTTAATTTCCATTTACAAGTCTTCCTATATGAATATATATGGTGCCTTGCGATTGTTTAATAATATAGATTTACACTGTGTTGTCAGGAAACGAATGACAGTATTTGCTGGAAGGCTTCGACAATTAATTATATAAATTATGTATGCCTCTTGCTCATGTTTCTTTCAGAAACATTTGTACATGAGTGTAATCTATCAAGGCTGTTAGTGGGTCTTCATCTTGCTGTAAATTGACCATTGAAAAAACATCAAGTATTGTATTAATAAAAAAAAGCAATATAACTCTATTCCTGTGAAGTTTGGTTATTTACCAATATAATTTTGGAATTGTTATATACTATATATATTGTATGATCATGTATTATAACTCCTTTTCCAATATATCCAATTAGTCTGTTCTGCAAAGTTAATCGACCGTGGTGAAGGACACGAAATTTGGACTGCCACTAGAAAACAGGATGTGTTGTATTGCATTGGCGCAGACAAACGGACCCTTAAGGTTGTTGCAAAGGAATTCTGCGACGTTCTCTATTCGGTGCATATTTAGTGTTCCTATTTCAATCGAGAACGTGCATTTTGATTTGTACATCCCGCACAACAAACGTGTGTTTTACTTCTGGATGAAAAAATCCAAGTTACCCTAATAGTTCAATAAACCAGTCCACTCTCGCGGTGTGAATACAATAAAATATTTGAGTTTGGTGCTACATTTATTGTACAACAATGTTTGGGTTAGTTTGACCAGATCATCCATATAAATGGAATCAACTGAATTAAGTTCGGGTTACTTGAAACTAGTGTGCATTGTATCAGAATATTTCTTGTTGCTTTTATACAAAAGCTTGCTACTTTCTGCACTATCTATGTAATAACGAACGCGTTCAATCATTTCAGGGTAAATTACAAGAACTCGTGCAGCGACAGAATTCATTGAATGTAGAATCAAAGCATCTCTCTAATTATAATTGTATTGTAAGTGAATACTCCTTGGATTACTACTCTGAAAATGATGTTTTTTACGTCAAAATTGAATTAAAATGCACTATTGTAATAGGTTAAGATCAATCAAGCACAGCTATCTATACATGTAAGTTATAATGCTAATGACGTTTTATTGCTGCTCTTGACAACAATCAATTTTGACGAGGTAATATTAATTCCATACATTTTTTTCAAATTATTAAATTACATTGTAGTAATATGTAAGACAAAGTTCGTTGATATCATTTTCTTGATTAAATCCATAATATCATCTTGATTTGTGACATAATTAAACTAGACTGACTCCATTAGGTGAAAATCTATCCATCTAATGTTATTCCTTAACAATGTTGATGTTATTTGTACCAGTCGAAGCTTGCAAAGCAAAAATAATAAAGAAACATCATTTAGAAAATAATGTCTGTTCAGATACATATCATGAGTAATCTTGTCTTCTTTGTTACACCGCGATAGTTGTAATAATTAATTGACAGGAAACATTTATAACCGGGCGTTTTCCGTGTTATAGTAATTCAAAGACGGAATACCAATACTTTAAACTTTATTAGCAAGGTCCGGACAGTACCAGACCTAAGACCTAAACTGACTACAAAATAACATACAAAAGCATATATAGAAAACAGTTACTATAGCAAAGGATTAGTGTCCAAAGGATTAACTTGTCATCGTCAGAGTTATTTCCATTACGACAAACATATATTTAACAATAGAATTAATTAAACACAAAGAAATGTAAAAGGTTTGATGAACGGATTAATAAATTGTCACTATAGCACTTAAAATATATTGTCGGAATTAGCTTTATTTCTATTTCACATTTGTCCAAATCTTCCTGGTTATATTCGCCACTACTCCACCTAAACTCGGTCTCCGAGTTTGCCGAATGAATTTTGTTATCGTCGTGGGTATCCTCCTCCTCGCCGATGACGTTGCTGCGAATTGCCACGCGAGCAAATTGCAAGGGTCGAACGCACATCTCGGTTTGAATGTTTTATATCTAGATGTTGAATCTCGTGTCTACTGTTTACGTTCCAGTCTTCCTTTAGTCTCTGAATTTCGTCTTCCATATCATTTAAGATGCGATTGTACTGCATGTCAGAATTTTTGAACTCCATTGTTAAGCGTTGTCTGGTGTTCGTTAAATTTAGGTTTTCCTCTTTCAGTTGAACTATTACTCTTTCCAAATGTTCATTTCTATCTGTATAACCACTTAATTTCTTTTTCAAACTTTTTAGTTCGACTTGTATGTTCGGCTAATTCATGTTCGATCTTTTGAATTATCCGGCCATGTTCTAAACGTTCCAAATTTAATTTGTCCAAACTGTCACTCAACATTACATTATCTTTCACTACAGTATCCAATTTAGAATTTTCACACTTCAGCACAGCGATTTCTTTGATGAAGTTTCGGTTAGACACTTTCAACTTGTTAATGTGTAGTTTCGCGGATTCGTCCTGTATGGAGCACGTAAAAGCGGAGAGTTCCTTGTCCTCGAGTTCTTGAAACGGAAATTGAGACATTTGTTTCTTCTCAATAAACGTTCTCATTCGGTCGCTGTCTCTTTGAATTTTTGACTTTGATTTCTTCTTCGGTTTTGGGTTTTCACACGACTTAACGTGAAAACTACACATACGGGCAAAATGTCCATGATGTCTGCACTTGTAACAATAAGCGTTAGCTGCATAACACCGATGGTAGGTGAAAACGTTCAATGTCTTACCACAATATTTGCACAGAAAGTCCAAATAGGTATCTGCTTTTCTCATCGGAAACGGATGTCCATTTCTGCAAGGCTGGTAATTCCAGGTTCCTTCCATATAGTTGCTTCTAGAGGTATGCATTACTAGTTTGGGGGAACTAGCTCAAATTCGTGCCGCGGGTACCTCAACCAATATATAACCGGGCGTTTTCCGTGTTATAGTAATTCAAAGACGGAATACCAATACTTTAAACTTTATTAGCAAGGTCCGGACAGTACCAGACCTAAGACCTAAACTGACTACAAAATAACATACAAAAGCATATATAGAAAACAGTTACTATAGCAAAGGATTAGTGTCCAAAGGATTAACTTGTCATCGTCAGAGTTATTTCCATTACGACAAACATATATTTAACAATAGAATTAATTAAACACAAAGAAATGTAAAAGGTTTGATGAACGGATTAATAAATTGTCACTATAGCACTTAAAATATATTGTCGGAATTAGCTTTATTTCTATTTCACATTTGTCCAAATCTTCCTGGTTATACATTCGTGACTTATTTCTTCATTTGAAATTATAATAAATATGCTTACAAAACTGTATAAGGATACAAAAAATGACCAACAATTATTAAATCAATTTTCCTATAAAACAGTCTTATTTTACGAACCTGCCATTTAAAAAAAATGCACGCAATGTAGAAACTAAACCGATCTGAGGCCTACTTATAGTTTTAATTTGATATGTATGTAGATTTCAAAGAGAATGCTAGCATATTTCAGATGGTTATGAATTTTCAACTTTAATTCGAACTAAATCAGCTATATATTTGATCAATAACAAGAATGTGTCCATAGTACACGGATGACCCACTCGCACTATCATTTTCTATGTTCAGTGGACCGTGAAATTGGGATCAAAACTCTAATTTGGCATTAAAATTAGAAAGATCATATCATAGGGAACATGTGTACTAAGTTTCAAGTTGATTGGACTTCAACTTCATTAAAAATTGCCTTGACCAAAAACTTTAACCTGCCCACTCGCACTATCATTTTCTATGTTCAGTGGACCGTGAAATTGGGGGTCAAAACTCTAACTTTGCATTAAAATTAGAAAAATCATATCATAGGGAACAGGTGTACTAAGTTTCAAGTTGATTGGACCCCAACTTCATCAAAAACTACCTGACCAAAAACTTTAACCTGAAGCGGGACAGACGGACGGACATAATGCCACTAGGTGGGGCATACAAATCAAATTCATCTGGTGGGTTCGAATAGTGACTTAAATAAACGAAACTCTCTTTAGAATAATGTGTAGAAACAGATTTTTTACATGTGCAATCTAATTGTAGCATTTTGAAAATAGTACACAAGTAAGAGATGAAACTATATTTAGGCATTACAAACAAATGCAAATGAAAAAAAAACCTTTATAAATTTGGTGCTTACGAAGCGCATTTGGAATTACCTTCACCAGGACGCCCAAAGCCATAAAATAGGAAAGCCAATTATGTATAATACCCGAGAAGCTTTTTAACCAAAAGGTACCGTAAAAGAGAGGCGAAGGATACCAAAAGGGACATTCAAACTCATAAGTCGAAAATAAACTGATAACGCCATGGCTAAAAAAGAGAAACAGACAAACATACAAACAACAGTACACAAAACAACATAGAAAACCAAAGACTTTGGTAAAAGCGCAATTATCATAGGTCTTCTTTGTAGGAGTTGGATTCTCAGTTTCCTAATAATTTCTCAAAGGTCAACGTATAATTTACGAAAATTTTGTTATATAAATCATGTCCGTACCAAAGCACTGACTACTAAGCCGATGATACCCTCGGGGTCCAAAAGTTCACCAGCAGTGGTACGTTGTAAAATGGTGATCAATGACATTTTGCATATCATATATCCAGAACACTGCATCTGAATACAGATCAAGGTTGCATTTAAACTTGTACAGGTTAAGGGAAAATATACTCTATTAAAATCTAGAAAAAAATGTATAGAATTCTCAAAAATACATTGACATTATCAACATAAAGTAATTAGAAATTGCCAAGCTAATCGACATCCATATATATTAAATGTTTCCAACCGGAGACTGGGTATTCGAATGGGAAGGAATCCGACCTACAAATTTCATTAAAATGATTCGTTGTTGCTACTTGAATAATCCATTTTAATGATTACAAATTTTCAAGGAGTCGCCAAATCTCACTGTCTGTCTGTCTCTCCCTATCTCTCTCGTATGTATTATGAATAAAACAGCGGTAGCAATAACGTATCGTTTACTATAGTCAAATGCATATACCTGACAGATATTTCAAAAATTTTGTTTACAGTAGTTTGTTTACTCTTTTTCTTATTATTTTTATGAGCAATCTTAACATTTGCACCTATTTTATTCATATCCGATGGTACATCATAGCAGGTATAATCGTACATAGTCGTAAATACAAAAGTCATGTCATTTTTATGATATTCACCTCTACAAACGAAATTGTTTAATAATACGAGAGAAGAACCTTAAACCTAACCAAGTTTACAAGTATAGGAAATGTTTAACTGATATACAATGTGTGTTTTTATTTTGAAGTTAATTCATTTCTTTAATCTCGGAACCATATATAAACCAGTTTTGACTTTATTCTGGAAGGAGGCGTTACGGTATATGGTATATTATAATAACTACTCATTTCATTATACCAAAAGTCAAAATAAAAAAGAAGTGTTCTCAAACGTCGATCCCCTGAGAAATCGGTCAAGTACCAATTTAATGAAAATGTGAAAACTAGCATGATCTACAAAATTGTTTACAAGAGTTCGATGACCTTGGGATATCAATACGTTATGTTGTTCGTAATCTATTTTTATAAATCTTTTAAAAAATATTGTCTGGGAAAAAAGGAAAAGTGTTCTCTTCGTATACTAAATTTATGATCATTATCAAATGACAAGTAATCATTTTCAAGGAACGTATTTGCGAATTTTTTTCTGACTATAGACACTTAAAGAAAATAAACATCGTATTCTGTCAAGATATAAAAAGATCCAACCCTGACGTGGAATTAATTTCTGTGATTTGCAAATGGCTTATTGTAATAATCAACGCCGAATGGAACCATAGTCAATAATTTAATCAAATATCAGTAAGCGATTTCTTAAGGGGTTCCATTTTGTATTCTTATTTTCTGACTTTCATGGATGGTTTAGAATGAAAACAGTATTATGTTTCAGTAAATATTTATGGATTTGATTGAAATCTTGTCAATAAAACAATATCACTTTAATATTGTTTACGTTCAAACAAGGATTCAAATAACAAGAAGTTATATACTAACTATGGATACTAGTCCAAAACATTCAACATTTTGTTTGTTACTTCATCGATATTTTATTTTGATACTTGTTTTTTTTTAATATATCACGAGAATAAATACCCAACATAATACAATATCCTTCAATATACGTGCACAACAACTGTGTTCATGTTTAAAATGAAGCAAGTCATCAGTGTTAGCAGAGACATATAAACAAATATTGTATTATATGTCTGTGCGATCGGATCATGTAACAATTCTTCTAGAAGATATTGTATTGAACATTTGTAAAAAAAAAAAAGAAAGAGAAAAAAAAAGTCAAAACAGATGATTCATAGAAAAGAGTAAATGTAACCTTATTTCCAATTCTCATCCAGTAGACACGAGTTATCTCCCATTCTTTGAATATTGTGCAGCGAAACAATAGTTTTGCATTTTTAATGATACATTATTATAAATTGCTCAATTCTGCCATCTACCTAAGCAAAATAGTTCATAATAAACTTTTTGCCAATTCAGGAGCCTGTTTTCCAGTGGTTGTCGTTTGTTGCTGTATGTGATATTTGTTTTTCGTTTATTATTATTTAGTACAGAAGTCAGTTAGTTTTCTCGTTTAAATTGTTTTGCATATGTCATTTCGGGACCTTACTATGGTAACTGTGCGGTATTGGTTTTGCTCATTGTTAAAGGCCTTACTGTGACGTATTGGCAATCATACCACACTTTCTTATCTTAGTATTATTTTTACAACAGATTGCACTTCACATGCAAATTTCGCTTTATATGCAATCTAAAATTTAGTATCATTCACTTAATCATGGTAGACAATTGACCGTTGCACAATCTATTTGGTCTTTCATTACACTAAGAGACATAAACCAAACATTTCAATTTGGTCCAACAGTTAGGTAATTAATTTATCAAATTATCTCAAATTGGTTATATTTTACAATTGCAAATTTGGTATTTTTTTTATCTGAATGCCACACTTACAGTTTCAACAGAGAAAAATAATAATGTTACAGATAAATAGCTAGGATAGACGAATGGTATTCTATATTTTAATTAATATTTTTCTGCAGCTATTTTCTGCCTAATACATGTAGCTTGTCATTCATCTGGGTGCTGTCAAGCTACAAATGATACAACGAGTTCGTAAACTTTCATTTTTTTTTGTGTTTCAAAGCATACCTCGTGAGATGTTGGCTGTTCGTTATGACTGTTTTGGTTTGAACATCCTCTGAAGTATTGTATGCTTATTTGTTCGGCTTCCCGAACCTTGGATTTGTCTCAAGCTTTATACGGCAAGTTATTCCAGTAACACTCGTCATGAAATCGCATTTATATTACTTTCATTATAGTAACCAATAGAATAATTCCGTTACACAATATAATATCAAGCTAAGAAACTTTTACTGCATAATAATTCTAAATGGATTGATGTTGATAAGCTAGGGAACAACATTATAAGGTACATTTAACAAATAAGTTCATTGCGAGGCTTACTTTGCCAAGGCAAAACAATCAAACGCCACATATAAAACGAAGGCCATACTTTCAAGATAATTAATTGGTCGGTTATTTGATATGTTGCTTTTCAAGAATAAATACAATACTTTACAAACAGTTTATTTGACTTGGAGTGGAAACCCAGGGAAAATACCGAAGTGAATGTTACAAGAACAATAAAACGTCGGATATATTATAAAGACCTATACCCATATGCATCCTACACACACACACACACACAAACTTTAATTAATTACATAGAAATAAACAACATACAACACAGACACACATTGGCATGGCTACAAATAGAGTAAACTAGAGGTTCCAAAGAGCATAGATCGACTTTAAAACTAAAAAATAATATTGAGAATGAAAACGGGGAATGTGTCAGAGACAACAACCCGACCAAAGAGCAGAAAACAGGCCAAGGCCACCAATGGGTCTTCAACACAGCGAGAAAACCCCGCACCCGGAGGCGGGCTTCAACTAGCCCCTAAACAATAATGATACTTGTTTAGTGAAAATGGACGTTACACTAAACAAACTCCGAAACATATAAATGAGCCAGTATTACAAAAAAGACATACAAGACTAATAAAGGTCAGAGGTTCCTGACTTGGGACAGGCGCAAAAATGCGGCGGGGTTAAACATGTTTTGTGAGATCTAAACCCTCCCCCTATACCTCTAGCCAATGTGGAATAAACAAACAAACAGCAATACGCACAGTAAAACTCAGTTTAAAAGAAGTCCGAGTCCGATGTTAGAATAGGTAACAGAAGAAACTTAGCAAAATGACAATGATCAACATTATATTTATTGATTAACATTAATACACTCTTCGTCTTATCTTGTTCCGTCTCCTTAATGCTCTACCTATACGTGCTCTACGTAACATTTGAGGACCTACTCGATAAGTGCCTCTGTGATTCCTTGGTAAAATCGTGTACGTGTCCATCATACCAGCAGACATATGTAATCCTAAATGACAATGAACAAACCACGTTCCTGGATTATCTGCAAACATTTCTACAGTTTCATATGATCCTGGAACAACACCAATTACATCATCCCGGAAAGATGACGCGGAAGTTTTGATAAAAGTTTGTCCATGAAAATGATTTGAATGTACACCATTGGAGTTACCAAATGAGTACGTGTACCATGCTATTGTATCTCCTTCTGTCATTTCTAGGTTCGGTATGTTAGAAAAAATAAATCCATTAATACTAAACTTATTATTAGATTGTTGGAAAATTGAGTCATCCAGATAAGTCCTGTTCGGTGCTCTTTCTCGTACATTCTCGTCAAAGTAATGGCTGTTAGCTTCAATGAATATAACAAACGCTAACGCAAATTCTTTGTTTGTTTTGTCCATTCTATTGCCATAAACATCCAAAACACCTCTTTTACAAATAAGTAGCGGTCCAATCAAACCCGTGGCAATACCCTTATGAGGATAAACAGGCGAATTATATGGATATCCAACACAGTTAGGCTCATTTCTACGAGGACCGGATCGTTCTGGAACTAGCCATCTGTAAATTTTCACATCTCCTGGTTTTACACCATTTCTTAAATGTTTAGACATTTCATTATCCAGTGGTAGATTCTTCAAGTATATAGAATTATCAAAAGACGCCATATTTTTGAAAACTACTTCAATGACGTCTCCAACTGCTGCCTTAATGAATGGTCCAAGTATTCCAAGATGGTTATCTTTTTCTGTACGCTGTACCTGTTTTGAAAATGATGCATCAAAGAATTCCCTGTACACAGTCTTTTTATACTGTGTGCCAATAAACGTGTCCGTATTACGAACATAAAGATTCCCCGGCCTAAAATAAAAACGTCATGTTAAAGTACAATTGGCATTCTTTATAAATAATCAAATTTACAATATAATCGGTGACTGAATAGACAAAAAAATTATTAAAGCACTGCTGTGTCTATTTATGATTGTTTCTTTGTAAAACGTCATTATATTATCTAATTAACATTGTTTTTTTTTCAAATAAATTGGGATCTAAGATATCAATATTTGTAACCAAAACCAATCAGTCATCATATTCTAAATTATTTTTCCCTAGCAGGTATAGTTTTTGGACATCTTCAAATCTAAATAGGTTGCCTACTTTAATGCACATGCACAGGTTTTTTTAAATCCATTTATCAATCTCAGTAGTCCGATAATATCACCCTACTTACGTATTTGGATCTCTAAGATCCCCCATTGTCACAATATTTATTTTTCTCGGTGCATAATCCCAGATTACATCTACAGCTGCTATATAAATCCTGCGAATTACAGTCTTCTCAAAGACAGGAACAGACACGAGCAGAGGGCGATTACACGTGTCTACATTAAATCTAGTTACCATGCCGTCTGTCTGAGTTTCTAACTGACCAGCATGGAGAAGCCACTTTCCTATAAATACAAAGAAATGAAAAATATAACCAGTCTTAAAACTAATTAAAAGCCATGATACCCGACTAATCATTTGGTAAGCAGGACTAACAATTATCATTGCCGCTCGGATCAAACACATTTGGAAGACGAAATGACTTAAAGTCGTTGTAAGCGTAAATTATAATCCCTTGCCTCCATCATTCGTATGGCTGCCTGATTCAGATTTTTATTGCTTAGTCTCGGAAATATGGAAACGCAAATATTCATTACTTATTAAGATGTGGGTAGAGATTCAACAAAATGTTTCACGCTGAAAAGAAAAGAAAAAAAACCATGCATAGGTTTTAATTCTAGCATCAAGAAATTCGTGCGACTTCAACAATGCGGTATGTCGTCCAACTGTCACAGGTAAGTCAGGTATTGATTATTTGTAAGCAGAATAAAGGTATGGTAAGCATGAATAGTTATTAACAGAAGATTGATAATGATTTGATAAAAAATCAACAAAATGTGTGTTGCGTTTTTAAAGCCTGTGAGTATAAGATAAGATATTTTATTTTTTTAAGATAAGATATTTTATTTCCAATTATGGGCCCCAAAGGGCATAAACATTACAACATCAATAATTTTTTCATAATACAATACAAACAATGAGATAAAAAAAAAAAAAAAAGTTAAACGAGAACTATTTAAGTTCTTAAAGAATACGTAGATAAAGAATCTATAGTATGTTTTTTTTTTTAATACTAATGCATTTTATTGCAAGTGTGGTTGATATAGATAACAAACAAGCAGCCCAAAAAGAAAAAGAAAAATAGATATCCACATATGTATAGTACACAAAAAGTTGGATCAATTAAATATATAATAATTAGCCAAAAAGAAAGTAGAAATTAAACATGTCCATGACTCATCCTGTGTCAGCAGCAAATAGGAAAGCATTATGGTTTCCTAAAGGCAGCTGACACCAGGGGGCGATACCTTATGGGCCATAGGCATGTAAAATGTGTGTAAATGTCTCTTTCCTACCTGTATCAAAAGCAAACAAGGAAGCATCATAGGTAACTTGAATGCAGTTGATACCAGGGGACGATGCCTCAAGGATATAAGAGAACATTTGAATAAATAATATATCTTAACAATTATTTTTTTTTTTAATCGGCTAGTATGTTTGTGATATTCAGATGAATATAATTTTCTATGTCCAATCAAATGTATATACACATATAGATTTCCTTTAACTAATCTTCACTAAGGAAGATGTTTGTATATAAAATTACATATTATTTTAAGTAACTCAACATTTTCTACACTAAATAACCAGATAATTTTGCTTTGACTGTTCATATGATTAAAATAAGAATTATATTGTGCAATACTAGCTAACATACAATTTCTATCATCCTCAAATTTGTTACAATCAAATAGAAAATGAGCCTCATCTTCGACAGTATTGGAAGAACATTTATTACATATTCTGTTAATTGGGGGAATACCCTGATATCTACCTAATTCTATTTGTAATCTATGAGAAGATACACGTAATTTAGTAAAACTTCTTCAAGTTCAAAATTCTTGATCAATGTTAGATATTTTTCAAAACCAAAATTTGTTTTATATAAAAGGTAGGTTTTCAGTTTACTGTCTGAAAATTTATCTATTTGATTTTTCCAACAGCTAATAAACAATATTGATAGCTTGGTTTGTATATATTTCTTAAATTTGTATAAGGATTCACAAAATGGAGCATTTATGGCATTTGTATAGTCAATACCAAGTATTTTAAAAACAACATTTATTGAACCATACCATGATGTTATATTCATGTGATGTAGTGTCTTTGATTGTGTATATGCCTCTTTTAATAGAGGAAAATTATTACCTAAATTCTCTAATCTATACCAGTACAATAACATTCCTTTTATAATATTAAAATATATTGGAAATCTTCCAAGTTCAGATAACACTGCAGCATTTGTTGTTTTCTTGTGTACCCCAAGTATAAATTTACAAAATTTTATATGAAGTTTCTCACAGGGTAAACCTGAATATAATTTTTCAAAAGATATATCTTCCTTCTTACATTTAGAGGAAAGAGAATTAAACATCCCCCATATTTCGCTACCATATAATAAAATAGGTTTTACAGTGTGGTCAAAAACATGAATACTTGTTTTTACATCAGGATTAAGTGATAAAAGATCTTTCCTTAATTTGAAATGAGCTTTCAGGGATTTTTTGTATAGTTCATTTTGAGCATAACTGAATGAACCAGATGAGCTTAAATATAAACCTAGGTATTTGTATTTTGAAACACATTCCAGATTTATATTCTGAAATGTGAATATCTGTTTTACATGTCTGCCTGCCTTGTTGAAAATCAGCACCTTTGTCTTATTAGTATTCACATTGAGACACCAATCTTTGCAAAATTTATCAAGCATTCCCAGCTTTTCTCGTAGTCCTTCAGCTGATGTAGATAATAAAACAATATCATCAGCATACATTAAACAATGTAGATCTTTGTCATTGACATTAACTGGGTCTCTAGTATCTGACAAATATCTGGGCAAATCATTTATGAATATCTTGAATAAATTCGGACTGAGGTTGTCACCTTGTTTGACTCCAATATCTAATGGGAAAAAATCACTTACTTGATTTTGAATTTTGACACATGATTTGCTAATTTCATGCATACTTTTAATAATGTTATCAAAATAAGACCCAGCCCCAATATCTAGTAGTTTAATCTTGATCCCTGTATGTATAACAGTATCAAAAGCCTTCTGAAAATCAACAAAACAGGCAAACAGTCTACCTTCTTTTGAATTACAGTATTTGTTAATAAGACAGTTTAAAATAAACATATGATCTGCAGTTCTGGCTTTCCTTGTGAATCCAATTTGACTATCATGTATAATATTATGTTCCTGAAGAAATTTGTCCAGTCTTAGACTTAATATTCTATTAAAAAGCTTTCCAATTGCACTTGTTATTGTTATTCCTCTATAATTGTTAGGGTCACTTGTATCGTTGCTTTTAAAAATTGGTGTAATATAACCTTCAGCCCAAGATGTTGGGTATATACCTGAAGACAGACAAGTATTAAACATCTGTTGAAAACTTTTTAAAAGGAAAGTCTGTCCATTCTTTATCATATTATTACTAATGTTATCCAAGCCTGATGATTTATTGCATTTTAAGTGTGAAATGGCTTTGGATATTTCAGACTCAGTGATAACGGAGTCCAACTCGTTGAAACATTTTGAGTTTTCTAACTGTTTCAGTTTTTCACATAGCTCTGTATATCTACTTTGAAATTCACCTTTCAGTTGTGACAACTTTTGGAAATGTGATATCAAAGTTGATGGTTGTACTCCACATTTTTTTTTAGTTTCATTTTTTTCCTGTAGTTCATTAATTAAGTTCCAATACAGTTTTGGATTCTCTTCGTGCAAGGAGTCCAGCTGACTAATCAATGATTGTTTGTATTGTTTGTATTTATATTTCCTTAGTTTGGAGTATTCACGATTCAGTTTATAAAAGTGATTTTTGATAATTGGATCATATGGAAATCTTGAATAAATTTTTCCATAATTAAGCAAGTTAGTTCGAGCTTGTTGTAAACTTGCGTCAAACCACTTTTTGTTTTTTTGTTTGTTTGTGTGTTTTTTTAAAGGTCGTTTAAGTGATAGATTTGCTGCTGATAAAAAGATGTTTGAAAGTTTTGATTATGCTTCATCTACTGATGTCTGAGTAAATTGAATTGTGCTGTTGTTGAATTCTAGTATGTAGTTTTGTAGTGTATCTGAAGAAAGTGTTTCTTGAAATTTTATTGCTGAACAGTCAGTCCAGATATAATTAGGTGTCATATTTTTCAACTGGATTGGAATATCATTTTCTCCAGGAACACAATATTTTGCAGATAATTCCCACTCAAGTTTACAATGACAATCAGATAATGTGGGAATAAATCTGGATACTTTAAAATACAGTACATTTTCAAGAATTTCTTCCGACACAGCAACATAATCAACCACACTTGCACCATTGGGGGTATAGCAAGTAAAATTACCAAATGTATCACCAAGAACTCTGCCATTTAAAATTCTTATTTGTTTACTAATGCAAAAATCCAAAACTTCTTTGCCTCTTTGATAAATTTTTTGGTCTCGACTTTTTCTTGTCATAATGTTTTTGTCAGTAGGGTATGTATCAAAAATTGGAGTAAATTTTGAATCATCGTTTACTATAAAGTCATTTTCAGAGCCTATTCTGGCATTAAAATCTCCACATAACAAAATTTCACCCATTTTTTTATACTGAAAGATATCTTTTTCTGTGCATTCAAAAACATCAGAAGAGAGTTCTTGGGTATATTTAGACGTAACAGGGGGGTTGTACAGTACACAAATAAATAGGTCACTTTTAAATCCAAAAAAGGATTTTTCTAATTTAATCCATTGATAATCTGGATTACTGTTAATCAATATTTTGACATGAGGTTTAACGTGACTTTTCTGTAGAATTGCTATACCCCCAAAATGACGGTTATTATTTGATAATTTTCTACATATTGGATGATAATGAAATTTACCAATATTGTGTATTTGGGAATTATATCCCACATGAGTTTCGACTAAAAAAACAATGTCGTAATTCTCTATATGTTTCAGAAAAAGGGGATCCTCTGCTTTATTCATGCCCTTTGAAAATAAGCCACCTATATTCCAATAACCAAATTTTACAGATGATTGGTTTGATTTTGGCATTTTGGTTGATACAATTAAATCTGGTATAAATAATAGAATAGATTTTCTATCTATAAAAAAAAAAATAATAAAAATTTGTCTCTAAATAAAAGGAAGAGACAACAAGGAAAATATTCAGAAATGTAAATATTTGAAATAAGTAGATTTATTTAGAGGAAAGTTTTTACAATGGTTTTCTAAATACAAATAGTCTATGATATAATGACAGATAATTTCTTTTCTATGTATCCTCTTTTAACTGAATAACTATTAAACTGATTTGGGTTGAATAACCTGATATCCTGGGTTAATTCAAGATCAAAAGTATGATTCAAATGTGAAAACTAAAAATAAAAATGAATAAAATAAAATAAAAAAGGCGAACTTTTATACCTAGCAGAGGTTACATATATATGACCATGTAATAGTGTGACTTCTTCACATAATGGCTGTTTCATTTGAAAAATCTATTCAAATGAGAATATGAATTTATCAGCCCAAAAAAAAGAAGAAATATATAAAGTTGTACATGTATATATAAATTATATGTAAATGACTTTAAACATGTTAAAGGAAGTCAACATAATGATATGGTAATATGTATAATATTAAAAAGCAAGTTATTCATGATGACCTCTGCCACGTCCACGTCCACGTCCTCTTGTGTTGTGCGATTTGGATCTACCTCTTGAATTTGGCATGGGAATGTTTAAGGCAGTGTGTATTCCACGCTTTAAGTTTGCCGATAGCTGAGACACGCCAGAGTCAGAGAGATGAAATTTATCTTCACTTAGTAGCTCTGCAATTGGGTTTCCATTTCGCAACATATTGCCATGATCAACAAGTAGAACATCTTTATTGTCATCATATATTTGTTTCAACAAGGCATTTATGATTTGTCCATTTGTGTTGAAAATTACACTGTCGAGTCGAGGAGTAGTAAGAGAGATGATGCAACCACTATTTTGCCATTTTTGAAGTGCAAGCTTGACAATATCTTGTATTTCTTCTACACATTGCTGTGGTGATTTTATTTTCAAATCATTCGTCAGGGAATGAAACACTACTAGATTTGGAATTATATCCGATATCTCCAAAATAGCTTGTTTAGTTTCTTCTAAATTTAAAGCAGTAACCTTATTGGTTGTAAATGATGGCGATAGCTTCTCTGCATTGATACGTTTGGTATTGGATGTACCAATTAAAATAATTGTTGGTTTGTTATCAATGTCAAGTTTAGATTTGTCAGTATATTTCGTGTCTGCATTAACAAGATGAAAATCTTCAAATCGAGAAATCATTTGGGAGCGGAGAGAGATATTTTCTTCTTGTAATTTCTCCAAGTGTTGAGTATGTCGTTTTAGAGTATCAGTTAGTTTGTCAATTTCTTCATTTTTGGTTTGTAGGCTTACCGATAGAAAGTCGATCTCAGAGTTTGAAGTAGTTAATACCTTTTTCATTTCTGCTCTAGTCTCCTCCAGTATTTGATTGTGACATTTCATTTGATCTTCATGTTGAGCTTTAATTAACATAATATTGCTTTGCTCGTGTTTTAATTTAACTTCCAAAGTCTGTTTTTCTGTTTGTACGGTTTTATATTTTAATTGTAATGTTGATATCTCATTGTCGTCTTTTCTACCTTTTCCCAAGACTAGAACATCATCATTGCATTGTTTAACAGCAGTTAATACTTTGCTGAAGTTTTCATTGTGACTGTGTTCTATTTTAGCCAGCGTGTCAACTAAATTTAATTCAAGCCTTTGAAAATCATCTTTTTGAGGTTGATCTTATATAGAATTACTATATATAAGGGGATATAACTGAATAGATAGGGCAACAAAATGTCAGAAATCGATAGATGTAGATAAGTTAAAGAAATAAATAACACTTCTATGGTTTAACCTTCACAGAGAACGACAAAACCGAATACTTGAAATTAATGAAAATATTCTTAAATATTTGAATACTTGTTGGAAAGATATAAAAAATTAATCGATTTAAAAGTGTAATAATATAAAAATAGAACATACAAATCCCATGATAAACCAAAGCGTCAACAAAATTTTGTATTGTTATACAACTTTTCACTAAAAAGTATCATAAAATATACTTTATAGGCAACACGGTAAAAGTATCCAATGGAAAACAGTCATTTGCAAACTAAATGCATATGAATTAGAATAATCTAACGAGTAAAATTGCGGCTGTCACTGTAGGAGCAGGACATGCTGATCATTCCGGGGCACCTGGTTGTACCGGGGTTAGTTTTGCTTAATTCTTAACTTTCTGTGTAGTGGTTTCTTGACTGTTATATGTCTTTTTTTGTAATTTTCCTTTTGAGAAAGGGTCTGTCTTATTGTCTTCAACTAATGGTTTGTGATTTCATTTTGAAAATTATAGTTTAACATTTAGTAATGGCAATTTAGTTAAAACATTTAAGATCATTTAAGCAAATTACCTGGATTATCTGGAGTCATATAAGCAGTCTGACTAGTTCCTGGTAATACAGACACGTGGTCAAGCATTCGGCCATCATACTGGACATTGTTTCCTTCAAACACTGGATTCTGATAATCAAATCTTTCACCAAAACCAAGAACATGCCAAGATACTTGGTCTCCAACACACATGTCAAAACCGCCAATGTTGCCGAAAACTCGACCGTTTATTGCTGTGACAAAATATATGCATGTTAAAAGTGTGCATTGTTAGAGAGACATACAAACGTACAATGTTAAGTGTAAAGATATTTGTAGATTAAGCTTGATGGATAGCGAGTAGACACGATATTTGGAATTTAGGTGCAAAATAAGTTTAGACAGTAACATGAAACTGAAGAAGTATAAAGTAACACAGTTAATTCTCATTATAGGGAATGTTTTAAAATGTGACGTCCTCATGTACGCTGTCTCATTACTGTTATCATATAATATCGTATATGTCATAGGATCAGTTAGACAGTTTTTGAAACTAGATTTTCATTTGCTTTTACCGTTTACGACACATTGATGGCATCAGATATTTGATGAAATGGCAAACTGAAATTAAGTCATCACACATGTTTAGATACCACAAATAATGAAATATTTCTTCTGTCTTGTTGTATTATTATGTATTTTCAAGGCTATAGAATATTTCGATTCAAAGTGGTGCCATATATGTTCATAAGCAGGATACATGCCTCTGAAAACGTTTACATCTCTAAAGATATCAGTTTCTTGGTCAACCATTTTTCATTTGACGTTTGTTGTCAGGATACATACCTCTTAAAGTGTTTACATCTCTCAACATATCGTTTTCTTGGTCAACCATTTTACCATTCATCATGGCCAAGGATATACTTTGATTGAAGTACCAGCTATCTTGTTCAAACCAATTCATCAACATTAGGAAAAATTCTTTGTTGACACCACGCTTTAAATCAAAGAAGAAAATTGAATTGACAAATCATATTTATTTGACATGGGGCGGTTTGATTTATTATTTTATAAACACACTTGCCAAAAACCATTACCATTAGACATGGGGCTTTCTATTTGTTGATGAATTATATAGACATTTTTCGATACACCATTACCATTAGACATGGGGCTTTCTATTTGTTGATGAATTATATAGACACTTTTGCCATACACCATTACCATTAGACATGGGGCTTTCTATTTGTTGATGAATTATATAGACACTTTTGCCATACACCATTACCATTAGACATGGGGCTTTCTATTTGTTGAGGAATTATATAGACATTTTGCCATACACCATTACCATTAGACATGGGGCTTTCTATTTGTTGATGAATTATATAGACACTTTTGCCATACACCATTACCATTAAACATGGGGCTTTCTATTTGTTGATGAATTATATAGACACTATTGCCATACACAATAACTATTTGACATGGGGGCCTTCTATTTGTTGATGTATTGTAAAACACCATTACTATTAGACATGTGCCTTTCTATTTCTTGATGTAATATATAAACACTATTGCCAAACAAAATTACCATAAGACATGGGGCTTTCTTTTTGTTGTAGTTTATTACGGAAAAAACCCCAATTATAAACCTAGTAGACAGCAACCAACGACGCCCTATGAATTGGTTCCTGACTTTCGACAGGCACATTCAGAATATGGAGATGTTCCATGTAAAGGTGAGCGCACAACCCTCAAATAACCTGGGAAAATGATGGAACAGCACAGCTTGGGCAAACTATACAAATCAGTTGCAAATGGCTTGACTCATCAGATTGACAAAATACAAAAGCAACTAACAAAAAAACTTAATACACAAAGTAATCATCTAAGAGTACTAAAAGATACTGACAAATAATTAATAAATCATGTTTCCGTGGCTCAAAACGATCAGTACACATCCAATGGGTTCAGTGAAAATATGTCATTAATAGTCTGACAAAAACATAACCTCATGCAATACCAAAATATAAATATTGGCAAGATGTTGGACCAGAAGTGTTCATAACTGTATTAAAACAATATTTTAAGCAATGTTTAAGTATAGCTGTATTATCATTGCTGTATTATCATTGCTGCATTATGTATAAGACGTTGGTAGATACTGTCTTGTCATTCCTGATTATGTTAAAGACGTTGGTAGATGTTGTCTTGTTATTCCTGATTATGTTAAAGACGTTGGTAGATGTTGTCTTGTTATTGCTGCATTATGCATTAGACGCTTCTAGATGTTGTCTTGTTATTGCTTGTTAAATATGATACGTTGGTAGATGTTGTCTTGTTATTGCTCATTATGTATAAGACATTGGAAGATGGTGTCTTGTTATTGCTGCATTATATATAAGACGTTGGTAGATGTTGTCTTGTTATTGCTCATTATGTATAAGACGTTGGTAGATGATGTCTTGTTATTGCTGCATTATGTATAAGACATTGGTAGATGTTGTCTTGTTATTGTCTATTATATTAAGGACGTTGATAGATGATGTCTTGTTATTGCTAATTCAGTATAAGACATATGTAGATGCTGTCTTGTTTTTGCTTATTAAGTATAAAACGTTGGTTAATGTTGTCTTATTATCGCTCATTAGGTATAAGACGCTGTTAAATGCTGTCTTTATATTGCTCATTATTACCAGGACGTAGATAGATGTAGTCTTGTTATTGCTGCATTATGTATAAGACGCTTCCAGATGTTGTCTTGTTTATGCTCATTAAGTATAAGTCGTCGATAGATGGTGTCGTGTTATTGCCCATTATGTTTAAGACGTTGGTCGATGGTTTCTTGTTATTGTGTCTAGTTATTGCTCAGCATGTATAAGACGTAGGTAGATGGCGTCTTTTTATTTTTCACTATTTATAAGGCGTTGGTTAATGCTGTCTTATTGCTCATTAAGTATAAGACGTTGTTAGATGCTGTCTTTGTATTGCTCATTATTGAAAAGACGTTGATAGATGTAGTCTTGTTATTCCCGCTATATGTATAAGACGCTCCTAGATACTGTCTTATTATTGCTCAATAGTATAAGACGTTGATAGATGGTGTTTTGTTATTACCGATTATGTATAAGACATTGATAGATGGTGTCTTGTTATTGCTCATTATGTATAAGACATTGATAGATGGTGTCCTGTTAGTGGACATTATGTTTAAGACGTCGGCAAATGCTGTCTTGTTATTGCTTTATATATATAAGACGATGGTAGATGTTGTCTTGTTATTTTTATTATTTATAAAACGTTGGTAGATGTCTTGTCATTGCTCATTAAGTATAAGACGTTGGTAGATGCTGTTTTGTTATTGCTCATTATGTATAAGACGTTGGTAGATTTTTTCTTGTTTTTGCTCATTATGTATAAAACGTTAGTAGATGCTGTATTGTTATTATAGGATTAAACGACTTTTTAAAGGAATGTATTGGTGTATAAACTGGACCAATTCACTCACAAACATGGAAAAGTCGGAAGGAAAGATTTGTGAGCGACTTCCCGCACTGAAGTCAACCATAGATACAATAGATGAAACGCGACGTCGTTACTCCCGCGGTATTCTCAATATCCTCAAATCCCGTAGCTGCAGTTGAAATTCTGCGTAATATAATGACGCTTGTGGTCATATAGTTTCATCGAATGCAAATAGTTGGAAACATTCACTGGTTAAATAGTTCAACGCTTGCAATTTAAAATAACAGTGAAAATATTGTGTATTCGTTTTATATAGAAAATGATAACTGAGGTATAATAAAGGTCCATATCCCATGTGAAAGGTGGACCAAGAGATATAAAACACTGACAACGAATTGTGAGCCCGTATCCCTTTTGAAGGGTGATCCAGGAGATATGAAACACTGATGAGCCCAGTATCTCATGTGAAGATCCCGAATGGTACATGATATGACCACAAATTACTTAAAACCTTTACTAAATTCTTCCATAGATATAAAGATTTGGTTTTGAAGTTTGGTTGTACCTGTAGAAAACTTATTTCAAACGGGATAGCACATCCTCATTTTTACGGAGATGTTGTTTACCGTGCCCGGAAATTTAGAAACGATCCTGTTAAACTTATGGATCCTTTAAATAAACTTTTTCTTAAAGGTTACCAATTCAACACTGTATTTAGATCTTTAAATATTGTTTTTATTGGTATTAATATTGATTTTGTTATCAGTAAATTAAAAGCAAACTAAATATTATTGTTATATACATATGCAAATTCATGGATCTACAATCTGTCGATAGCTGTATCTTGGCATTGCACAAGGTCATGTTTTTCTCTGACTGTTTATGACGTCTTTACATTAAATCCATTGGATGTTGGATGTGTATTGATTGATAATTTAGTCTTAGATGCATGATGTTTTTTATTAGTTGTTATTGGCTTTGAACTAGCTGTCAGTAACTGCGAGTACTCTCGGATCTGTACTTAGAGTCTTTCTGTTGTTGGGATGTACGAGTACCCGGCCACGTCCACTCTGTGTTTTTGTTAGATGTATTTCTAGTCGTATTCATCTGATGAGTTAAGACTTTTCCAACTGATTTTTATAGTTCGTTTTTATGTTGTACCGTTACACCACTGTCCCAGGTTAGGGGGAGGGTTGAGATCCCGCTAACATGTTTAACCCCGTCACATTCTGTATGTATGTGCCTGTCCCAAGTCAGGAGCCTGTAATTCAGTGGTTGTCGATTGTTGATGTGTTACATACTTGTTTTTCGTTCATTGTTTTTGTACATAAACTAAGCCATTAGTTTTCTCGTTTGAATTGTTTTACATTTGTCTTTTCGGGGTCTTTTATAGCTGACTATGCGGTATGGGCTTTGCTCATTGCCGTACGGTGACCTATAGGTGTTCATTTCTTTGTCATTTGGTCTCTTGTGAAGAGTTGTCTCATTGGCAATCATACCGCATCTTCTGTTTTATATATACATACATATAACGCTATACAAAGTTTCTTACTTGCCTGCCGCGGGCGTTTAAAGTGCCTGGTTTACAAATAAGAAGTGGGCCGACCAAACCGGAGTACTGATTCCGAGCATAATCAACAAATGATTGGTACGTTTCTGTTACACATTGTGGATCTTCTTTTGTAGGTCCATAATCCAATGGTACAGTAAAAATATAGCGACGTTGTTTTCCAGGCATTGCAGCAGCACCGGAAACTTCACTGCCTGAAAGATAAACAGTCAATAAAGAGATACATGTCATCTGTACGTCATTATAGTTAATAAAGAGATCATACCTTTCGTCTGTATGTCATTACGTTTAATTCATTATCACTGAACTAGTATATATATTTGTTTAGGGGCCAGCTGAAGGACGCCTCCTGGTGCGGGAATTTCTCGCTGCATTGAAGACCTGTTGGTGACCTTCTGCTGTTGTCTGTTCTATGGTCGGGTTGTTGTCTCTTTGACACATTCCCCATTTCCATTCTCAATTTTATACCTGTCGTCTGTATGTCATTGCGGTAAATGCAGATACACATGTAGTATGTATGTCTGTTTTTTAAAACAAAGCAAATACTGAAATTGAAATGACCGAATTTCAAAATGCATATAAAATATTATTGAACTACCATTTGTTGTTCCAATTAAACTGATCTAATCATAGGATACCAGCTGTTTTCAATTTGCAAAATAAAGAAAAATTCATGACGACTTACTAATCCACAAAGTACCAATGCTGATACTGCAGAATACATACTATCATTGACTTAATCATACTTAAGACTAATTTTATAGAACATATTGAAAAGTGTTGCTGCTCCCGAAGGTTATTAAACATTTAAGTTTTAACAGATACCAGATAATAATTTAAACATTTACAAGATATCTGATCATAATTTAAGAGTTACCTGATGAGCTCTTGAAGGTTATTGGTCAGGTTTGTTTTATTAGTTATCACATTTTTCGGCAATCAAATGCTCAAATTTGCGTGGAATTGTATGCCTCTTTAGTTTAACAAAAAATTCCGAAAATAAACATAAACCAGAAAGGATATATTCGTGACGTTGCTTAAGTGTTTTTTTGTGTGTTTTTTTTGTGTGTGTAACATGATAGAAATACCCACTACAGACCAACATCGATCCTTCTAAAATATTTCAGATTAAAATTTAACAGATATAACGATTTAATTTCACAGATAATCATATAACATTTGAACAGATGTCAGGGTTTGATTGAACATAAATCAGGATTTGATTCAGCAATATCTTTATAACTAACAACTATCAGCGTTTGAATTAACAGATATCAAATATTAATTTTTCAGTAAACCTTCAATAGTTTGTTTTCTAAGTGTATACTAGTAACTTGTCAGTCTAGTATAGATATTAAGAAGACTACCAATTCCTAAGGGTAAATTTAGTCCGGCATTAAGTCTAGCATAGACATTAAGAAGACTCTAATTTATCAAGGGTATAATTTTATAATTTATGAGTCAGTTAGTCAAGTATATATATTCAAAAGATCCCAATTTCTAAAGATATATTTCGTCAGGCAGTTATTCAGACGATTCTCAACTCGTCAGGGTATAATTCGACAGGCAGTTAGTCTGCCATGGACATTAATAATACTCTCAATTCCTCAGGGTTTAATTCGACAAGTAGCTATTCTATCATACATATTAAGAGAACTTTCAATTCCTAAGGGTATCATTTGTCAGGCAGTTAGTCTAACATGTATATGCAGAAGACTCTCAATTCGTAAGGGTATAATTCATTAGGTAGTTAGTCTAGCATTGATAACAAGAAGACTGAATTCCTAATGACATAATTCGTTCAGTAGCTAGTCTATCATAAATATTCAGAAGACTCTTAATTCCTACGGCTTTAATTCGTCAGGTAGTTAGTCTAGCATATATACTCAGTAAACTCTCGATTCCTAAGTGTATAATTCGTCAGGCAGTAAGTCAATCATGGATATTTAGACGACTCTCAATTCTAAATGGTATAATCGCATGCAGTTAGTCTAGCATAGATATTAAAAGAAGACTCTCAATATCTAAGGGTATATTTGTCAGGCAGTTAGTCTAGCATAGATATTCAGAAGACTCCTAATTTATACGGATATATTTCGTCAGGCAGTTAGTCTAGCATGCATAATCAAAAGACTCTCATCTCTTAATGATATGTCAGACAGTATTCTGGCATCGACATTCATAAACTATCAATTCCGACGTGTATTATTCGTCCAGTAGCTAGGGGACTTTCAATTCCTAAGAATATAATTCGCCAGGCATTTAGTATAGCACGAATATTCACAAGACTCTCAATTCCTAAGGGTATAATTCGTACAATAGTAAGTCCAGCATGGATATTCAGTGGACTCTCCAAAGGGTATGAAAAATCAACAGAAGTGAAGCAAGATATTTATTTTTTATTTTGACATTCCATGAAAAAGTTCTGAGCCAACACGTAGAACTTGAGCATTGTAATTAATTATTTGTTGTAAATTCAATTCATTATCCTTTAAATTATCTATTTTTGATTGGTCTACACTAGAGGGTGACATTCAAAAAATTGTCTCCCGTTCAGTCATGAGCTAGAGTAAATTGTCTCCCTCGTATTAGCCAATCAAATCTGGCATTTTAATGTGGAGTATAATAAATCCTAATGACTATCAAAGGTGCTTGTAGGTCATCTACTATTCGTCTCTGCCATATCCTGTTCCAAGTCACGAATAATGCAGTTGTTACCACATAGTCCGTTTCTATGTATGTTGACGTTTATTTTTGGTGCACTTCGGTGTTTCTGTTGTTCCGTTGTTTTCCTCTTATAGTTGATGTGTTTCCCTCGGTTTTAGTTTGTAATCAGGATTTGTTTTCTCTCTATCGATTTATGACTTTTGAACAGAGCTATACTGCTGTTGCCTTTATCTATCGTAGCTGCTAGCTGCTGAAGGTTATATTGTATGTCATACTGCTTTTGATCTTTAGAAATCATTTGAACGGCTCTGTTGTTAACCATGTCATATTATAGATGCACGTAGGTCACCTTGTTATTTTCAATATCACATTATAGGTGCCTGTAGGTCACCATGTTATTTACCAAACCCTATCATAGGTGCCTGTAGGTCGTCCTGCTATTTATCCGTACCATATGTGCCTGCAGGTCACAATGTTTCACTAACTAGGTGACTGCAATTGTCATTACCATATATTATCCTACGTAATTATCAATAGTGACTGTTGATCACCCTGCTATTGATTTATACCATATCATATCCTATGTGCCTGTATGCAACACTGCTTCTTATCTTTACCATATCATTTCAACGGTGCCTGTACGTCACCCTGTTGTTTACCATATCATATATAGATGCCCATAGGTCACCTTGTTATTTTCCATATCATATATAGAAGCCCGTAGATCACCTTGTAATTTTCCATATCATATATAGATGCCCGTAGGTCACTTTGTTATTTTCCATATCATACTAGAACACACCCGCGAAATCGCGGGCATTTAGAGTGTGGTTGAAAGTATGTAAACTGTATTAGGATGAATTTTTGTAAAAGATTTTATGACTGGAGAATTTCAGGAAAGGTATCAAAAGTCATAGGTACTGCGACAGGACAATATTTTCTAGCCCGCTCCCTTTTTTTCAAAGTCCGTTATTTTTTTGTTTTCTGTTAATTTCCATTATTTTCGCGTTTTCTGTATACTAAGAACATGCATAATTGTTTATCATAAATAAAGTGTATTTTCTATTTACTATCAATTCCAACTTTATCATCCACGGCGGTCACTGATATATTATCTCTATATTTTATAGTAGTATGATCATAGTATACATGCAGATAAACGCGACAATAATTGTCCTGTCCCCGAGTACTTATGAAAATTATGTGTAATTTTAAAACAGTCCTAAACGGAAGTCTTGTCTATGACTTAAAAGTCCGTCCGATGACGGAAACAATATCCGGACGCCTTTATTTTCGTTTTTCTCCCAAAATAACCCAAAACTATAGACTATAGAACAGATATATACCAGGTGACTTGTAGGCACCTATGATAGTATATGGTGCACATAAAAAGTTGTATGACCTGCAGTCACCTATAGACTATGGTACAGATAAAACGCTCTGGGACCTGCAGGCACCTATGATAGGCTTTGTTGCAGATGTATGGTGATGTGACTAGCAGGCACCTAAAATAGGCTATGGTACAGATAAATAGCAGTGTGACCTACAGGCATCCATGATAGGCTATGGTGCAGATAAAAAGTTGCATGACCTACAGGCACCTATGATAGGATATAGTGCAGATCTATAGTGAAGTGACCGACAGGCTCCTATCATAGACTATAGTGCAGATATATGGTGATGTGAGACCAACAGGCACCCATGATAGGCTTTGATCTATGGTGATGTGCTGTGCATGCATCTATGATAGGTTATGGTGCAGATAAATAGCAGTGTGACCTGCAGGCTCCCATGATAGGCTATGGTGCAGATCATAAGTGAAATGACATACAGGCACCTATGATAACTGGGAGTACTCTCAGATCTGTACTGATTGTTTTTTTGGTTTTGTTATTTGCATGTAGAACTACCCATCCACGTCCACTTTGTATTATTGTTAGATCATGATGTATTTCTATTTGTATCCATCTGATGAGTTAAGGGCATACGATACAGTGCAGGGGAGGTAATGACGTTGCTAACGAAAAATGTTATTTTCGCGACGTCATCGGGAAAAGATGCATTTGTCTACTGTATTTTGTGATTTAAACTGATTTAACCTGAAAACGAGTACATGGACGCCTCTTTTTTAAAATGGCATTAGGTTTGATTACGTATGAAGATAATTTGTACCAATTTTAATGAAAAAGTCAACATTGACATTTTTTTTTAATTTAAATTTGATTAATAAACCGCAAACATGCCTTTTTTTTTTACTAAAATCCTGAAACTTGTTAACAATTAATTATTTCCAAAGAACTGTTGAACATATTAAGACCATATTTATGTAAAGAAGATTTTCATAATATTTCTATAAAAATCCGCTTGTGTTTATCTGTTGAAATAAGAGGTTAGGTGTGTCTATCCAAAGAATAGAAATGTCCAAAAAACCGAAATTTTGAGTAAAAGTCTAAGATTTCTACCTCTGTTATCTCTTAAAGTAGCACATGAAGGTATATTTGAATTTCTAAGATGAAAAATAGCTTGTATGCAAATTTTCGTAAAAAATCTTCTTTGGTGTAAAACTGTATCGTATGCCTTTAAGCCTTTTTCAACTAATTTGTATAGTCTGTTCTTATGTTGTATTGTAACACCACTGTCCAAGGTTAGGGGAGAGTTGGCGGCTTCAAACTAATTCTGTATGTGCCTTTCCCAATCAGGAACTGGTAATTCAGTGGTTGTCATTTGTTGCTGTGTTGCTGTGTTACATGTTTGATTTTTGTTCATTTTCTCGTTTGAATTGCTTTACATTTGTCATTTTGGAGCCTTTTATAGCTGACTATGCGGTATGGGCTTTGCTCATTGTTAAGGGTCGTAAGGGGACCTATAGTTGTTAATTTCTGTGGCATTGGGTCTCTTGTGGAGAGGTGTCTCATTGGCAATCATACCACATCTTCCTTTTATATATATGGTTCAAATCTATAGTGATGTGCCCTGCATGCACCTACCATACATATGTGTAAATGAAACGTGTGACCTGCAGGCACCTTTAATATCATATGGTGCAGATCTATGGAAATGTGACATGCAGGCACATATTATAGGCTATGGTACAGATAATTAGCATTGTGACCTGCTATGTTACAGATCTTAAGTGATGTGATTTGCAGGCATCTATGATACAGATATATTTTGGTGTGACCTGCAAGCACATTTAATACAGATAATTTAGCAATAGGTGTGACCTACAGGCACCTTTAGTATTGTTTATGATTATACGCGTAGGTATATGCAGTACTACTTTTTAATAAGTGGTGACTGGCAGTAACCCTTCACATAAGCTTTTATCCTCGTGCTGTTCGCACACAGGAACTGTAAATGATAGACCAAGGTCCGGAAGACCTTGTTTAACTACCCGTTGTGATGACAGACTGGTTATTCGTCGTGCTAAAGCCAACCAATTTACTCCTGCCCCCAGCTTAGACACCACTGGCCTCCAGGAGGTCGTGTTAGTGTTCGAATATTGGTCCGTCGACTTCATAGAGGCAACCTAAGAGCACGTCGTGTTGTCAAGAGACCGGCTCTAACAGCGAGGCACTGTATAATCAGGTTTCAATGGGCTAATGACCATCGATGCTGGAACATGAGAAGCTGGACAAAAATTCATTGGTCAGATGAGAGGTTTCTGTTACGACCAGTAGACCCCAGAATACGAGTTTGGCGGGAAAATAAAACTGCCTATGACCAAAACAACATCTGCCTAACGACTGCATTCGGTGCTGGCAGTGTTACAGTATGGGGTTGCTTCTCATATCGTTGTAAGCTGGGTATGCATATTCTGCAGGTTAACATGAACGGACCGACATACAGGGATTTGGTGCTTAGAAACATTGTAGTCCCTCATTTTGATAATCACCCACGTGTGTCAAGACCCTTGTACATGGACGACAACGCTAGACCACACAGGGCAAGGATTGTAACCGAGTACAAAGAGCAAGAAGCCATTGACACTATCTTTCGGCCTTCCATGTCTCCAGACATGAACCCTATCGAACATGTGTGGGATGCCATTGGCAAAAATCCCAATCGCAGAGATCCACCATTGCAAAATCTTGGCGATTGAAGAGTGGCAATAATTATTGTTGATGCATGGAATAGATTTCCTCAATTAAAATTCAGAAGGCTTGTACAGCGTATGAGACGCCGTGTTATGGAACTATACCGGAAGAGAGGTGGTTACACATCCTATTGACTCAAATATTGACATTAAATTTGCCGAACATACCAAAGATTATTTGTAGAGAGTTTTATTGATATTGGGTGATTAATTGGTGTAAATAAAAATAAAATCACAGTGATACTTAAATTCCGTTTCTGATTTGTGTAATTTGCACTATTTCTATGAACGCAAAATACATAGAACCTGCATAAGTGACCAAACTTAAGTTTATGGTTTATTTATGGTGTATGCTAACAAAATTGCGACATGAATGTTTTCTCTTTTTTGAGGAATAACTGATTTTTTTAAATGAAAATAAAAATCGATGCAATAAAAATAGGTAGTGCTTAACTTTTGGCGGACTGTATTTATTCATAAGACTTTCAAGTCCTGGGTGTATACTAGTAACTCGTCAGACAGTTAGTGTAGCATAGATATTCACAAGTCAAGACTCTCAGTTTCGAGGGGTATAAATAGTCAGACAGTTAGTCTAATATGGATATTCAGAATTGAAAAGGGTATAGTTCTTCAAGTAGTAAGTTTTGCCCGGACATTCAGTGGGCCATCTATCTATTTCTAATGATATATCCGTCCAGTAGTTAGTTTAGGATGGATATTCAGTTGACTCTCTATTTCTAATGATATAATCCGTCCAGTAGTTAGTTTAGCATAGAGATCAATGGACTCTCAATTTCAAAGGGTATAAATCGTCCAATAGTTAGTCTATCATAGATATTCATTAAAAAAATTAGTGTTTATAACTGTACATTAATATGATTTTAGTGGTACATTGATACACATAGATTTTGAATTACCTTCTCCCTGTTCAAAAAACATGTTTAACCCCCCCCCCCCCCCCCCCCCCGCATTTTTGCGCATGTCCCAAGTCAGGAGCCTCTGGCCTTTGTTAGTCTTGTATCATTTTTAATTTTAGTTTCCTGTGTATAATTTGGAGTGTAGTATGACGTCCATTATCACTGAACTAGTATACATATTTGTTTAGGGCCAGCTGAAGGACGCCTCCGGGTGCGGGAATTTCTCGTTGCATTGAAGACCTATTGGTGGCCTTCAGCTGTTGTCTGCTCTATGGTCGGGTTGTTGTCTCTTTGACACATTCCCCATTTCCATTCTCAATTTTATTAATAAGTATATGATTATAAAAAGAGCGACATGTCTGTATTGACCTTTTCGTTAATTATGACATCATCTGCTGATGAGGACGGGAATTAATAAGGCATGCATATACCTTTAATAGCTTCGACCTAACTTATCATACATATTTTGTAAGCCTGTTTTTTAAATTGGCCTATAATTATCGAATGATAAATGATCCCCCTTCTGAAACAATTTTATGATTGTGTCTTACAAAATATTTGGTTTCGAACTTAAGGATGTTTTAAAAAAAGACCTTAATTTACACATTGAGTATGTATACATAATGTAACAAAAAAGCAGATAAAACGCAAGGTAAGTCTGTCTGTTTTGAGATATAAGCAATTCAAATATTGGCGGGAATTGATTATCTCTAGATTTTTTATACACTGACACCTTTTTTTTCTAAAACTATGAAAACATAATAAGGATTATAAAAGATTTTCAAAATTAGCTTTTAAAACTGTATGTAATAAAATAATGAAAAGAAAACTTGTGGTTAACGGCTATTTTTAATGGCACCACATGCATAACACCAGAGTATTCCGAATATCTGACAAAAAAAGCATGTATAGCGAACATCATTATATGATGAAGAGGTTATTCCAAAGTCATGAATCATACGTTTTTTTTTTTTCATTTTATTTTAAAAAAATCATTTAATGTATTTGTTATTGTTCATATTTACATTAATGACAAACCAACAAGCAATTATAATAAATTAGTGTCAACAGATAAAATGAATTTCCAACAGAAACATTGTCACAACTTTGTTTCACATGAATTATTATTAATTTCTCACATACTTATATATCATGATGTGTAATGTACTTATTAAATATTTGTTTTTATAAGTTATAATTATCATTGTTTATTGTAATGATACTTACTGAGTCTATTGTTTTTATAAAATGCTCCTTCGTTATCTTTAGTGAATGCAACACCAAATGGATTAAAGGAATAAGGCCGGCTTGCTTTGTTTAAAAGTGTAATTTCTAACATTTCTCCTACTTCAACTCTAACTGGAGGTCCAAGTATCCCCAAATGTTTCTCGTCCTTAAAGCGTTTTTTTCGTCTTTGAAATGATCCGTCTGTATACTCAATAAAAACTGCTTTAACAAAACGGCCTCCAACAGCTCCATCGCTTGTGAAGAATCGTTCTTCTATCCTAAATATATGTAATACTTTCGACATTTAATAAACTGTTACTGAACAGCGGTATACTAATGTTGCTTTTATTTCCTGTCCAGACGACATATACACATGGATAACTGTTAAACTAATACTAAGAGTGGATCGACTTGATTGATATCATATTCGATTAAGAATTGCTTCAGAAGTTTTGGCAAAAAAAATGCTTTGGTCAATGTTTTAAATAAGAGTAATGCAAAATGAAGTTTATCGCACTCACAATTCCCAAATATTTGTACTTTATTGTTTAAGAAGGGGGATCATTTATTATTCGATAATTATAGGCCAATTTAAAAAAATATTGTCTATTGTTCTAGCACAACCCTTAAAGAAGATGATACCAAAATTTATTGATGACAATAAAAAAAAAGTAAAATAACAAAACAAAAAAGAGCTGCAAGGAAAATTCAAATCGGTAAGTCCCGGCAAAATCAAAAGCTCAAACGAATGGAAAACAACTGTCATATTTCTGACTTGGTACAGGCATTTCGTTATGTAGAAAATGGCGGATACAACCTGGTTTTATAGCTAGCTAACCCTCTCAATAAATTAAAGTCGCATAAAATTCCATTTTATTGACAACAATGTGTGAACAAAACAAACAAACATAATAGATAAAAATGTGAAAAATAGGGGTACAACAGTCAACATTGTGTTATAATCTTAACCACAATAAAAAAAAACAAATATGTCAATAAAGAAAAATAAAAAGGCATATAGACAGAGCAAATAAGCAGAAAAGAAAGACAAGAATAAAAAAGTTGACCATAGCACAACAAAACATTGACGGGATGCATAAGTACACAGCCAAACAGATGTATTGGTCTTACTTTGAGACAGATTTAAGACCTTATTGATTATGTGGACGCATATACAATGGATGGGGCAATAGTTTTTGTATATTTTACCAAAGGTTCTTGATTCATTAGAATGGGATTTTATGTTAAACAATTTAAAACATTTTGGATTTAACAAATCATTTATAAACTGGGTAAAAACATTATATACTGGGTAACAAACTTGTGTAATTAATAATAAATGGATTTCAGAATTTTTTAAAAACATAAAAGAATAAGACAAGGGTGTATTTTATCAGCTCTTCTTTTCGTTTTATATGTGGAGATCATGGCTGCACGGTGTCTAAACTACCCCGGCAAAAAATGTTTGGACTCAATAGTATCTAATATCCGGTACGGTGACGAACCATCAACCGACAGAGAAATGGTGGGATTTCTGTTTTTTAATTTGTTATTTTTATGGTCTTGAAGAATATACATACACATCCTCCTATTTTCGATTGCGAGCTGTAATATTTTCTACAACCCGTTCTAGATCAATATAGAAATAATTACAAAGGAATATCAAAATGGTGAATTTAGTGAACCTTGTGTCGAATCTGTTTGATTTCTCGTTAAATTGTGCACATTGTACGGAAAGAAATGTACGGAAAGAAAGATATTAACATGGAGTTGGCAAGACTAATCACTCTGAGCATCTCTATAGTTGTATTAATGCGCATGGAACGAATGAATAGGGTCATGTCAAAATCGGAGGACCCGGGTTTGTCAATGTGTACGACCTGTTGTCGTCCTAAAAGTTCACAAAGCAGGACCCGGTTTCGTCATGGAAAATTGCATAACGCTATTTAAAGCCGGATCTCATCATGAGTTTTATGGCTCGTTGAAAAACAATTTCTTTCAGAGAATAACCTATTATTCATTTAAATCCGGAAACACTTGAATTCTTGCTTTATTGGAACAAAAATTATTTTTGATTTTCCTTTGTATAAAAACGAAATCATTAATTTAATCAATGCAAGAAATGAAGTTTGTTATTAAATTTGAGTTTTTTTGTTATATGAATTATGTAATTCACGCATAAAATATTTAATTCGTGATGAATAGTATAGACAAAAGTCTTGTTCTGAATGTCTGTCATTGAATGAATGAATGGGTAAAAAGGATGAATGATAGTAAATATATTGTAAACACAGCGTATAGTATAGTAAACCATACTTTTGATAAATTGATATGGTAACACAATCATACTTTCAGTCCGTAACTTTCTTTCCGTACAATGTGCACAAGTTGTTAGGCAAATTCGAGACAAGGTTTACTGAATTCATCATTGGAGAGCATTTATACTTATTTCGCCATTAATCTAGAACGGTTGTAGAAAATATTACATCTAACAATCAAAAATAGTTATCTGTATATGAATATTCTTCTATATCATCAAAACTAACAAATAAATAAACAGAAATCTTACCTTTTCTCTGCCTGTTGATGGTCCGTCACCGTACCGGATATTACATACTTTTGCGTCCAAACATTTTTTGACGGAAAATAAAAAAGAAGATGTAGTACATGTATCATTGCCAATCAGACAACTCTTCACAAGAGACCAAATGACACAGAAATTAACAACTGTTGGTCACAGTACGGCCTTCAACAATGAGCAAAGCCCATACCACATAGTCAGCTATAAAAGGCCCCGAAATGACAAATGTAAAACAATTCAAACGAGAACACTTACGGCCTAATTAATGCACAAAAAATGAACGAAAAACAAATATGTAACACAGCAACAAACGACAACCACTGAATTACAGGCTCCTGACTTGGGACAGGCACATACATAACGAATGTGGCGGGGATAAACATGTTAGCGGGATCTCCCCCTAAACCTGGGACAGTGGTGCAACAGTACAACATAAGAACGAATTATAAAAATCAGTTGAAAAAGGCTTAACACATCAGATGGATACAAATAGAAATACATATAACAAAAACACAGAGTGGACGTGGCCGGATACTCGTACATCTCAACAACAAAAAGACATTTAGTACATATCTGAGAATACTCGCAGTTACTGACAGCAAGTTCAAAGCCAATAACAACTAATAAAAACATCATGCATCTAAAACAAAATTATCAATTAGTATACATCCAACATCCAATGGATTTAGTGTAAAGACGCCATAAACAGTCAGAGAAAAACATGACCTTGTGCAATGCCAAGATACAGCTATCGACAAATTGTAGATCCATGAATGTGCATATGTATATAACAATAATATTTAGTTTGCTGTTAGTTTACTGATAACAAAATCAATATTAATACCAATAAAAACAACATTTAAAGATCTAATTACAGTGTTGAATTGGTAACCTTTTAGAATAAGTTTATTTAAAGGATTGATAAGTTAACCAGGGTCGTTTCTAAATTTCTGGGCACGGTAAACAACATCTCCGTAAAAATGAGGATGTGCTTTCCCGTTTGAAATAAGTCTTTTACAGGTACAACCAAACTTTATAAGCAAATCTTTATATCTATAGAAGAATTTAGTAAAACAAGCATATTTGGTGAATGAATATATAATGTCGTAAAACAAAGAATTATCTTTATCTTGTAATGTTATTGAGAATGTTAAAGAGATGACCGTGTCACTTCATACGAAAATGATCAACGCTTTTACATTCCATAAAATTACAAAACCATCATTCGATTCTTATAATAACATGTATATGTTAGCGGCAATAAGTGAAATTAGGCATTAAGCTTAAATCCTAGGCAATAAGCTAACGCCTAGACAGTAAGTCTATTGCCTAAATGATGTTAGGCATTAGTCTTAAATCCTAGAATTTAAGCTTAAAATCCTGAAAAATGTGTGCAACGCCTTAGATATAAATGCGAGTAAATAAAAGACATTTATTCATTTAAATAGAAAATACATTTGTTACATAATAACATTATGAGAACTGAAGTTTAATATCTACCGGAAATAAAATCAATAATAAAATATGTTATTTATATTAAAACTCATCAAATAATACCTTAAAAACATGAAAACTTGATAAAAAATTTGTGTTAAAATCAAGTGTTACATGTATCACAAGTTGTGGAACTGTGGCACCGACTATTGCACTGTCTTCCGTTTTTCTTGCATTTGCGCACCGGTTACTTAAACATTTGGATTTACATGCACATTTGAAAAATCCTTGACCTCCGGATACTGACTGATGGGTTGCTGCCTCACGAACACTTATGGTGTCAGACCACCAATTACTCCCCCCAATTTAGAATGTATGTAAAAGTAGCCCTACTCTGACACAAAATAGTGCTTTTGATGTCATTGTTTACTTAAACTAACCAACAAATTTGCAGAAATGAAACTTTTGGTGAAAGAGAAATATATTTAGACCATTTTGAGCCAAAATTCACTTGTCTATGAGTTTGCATCAACAATTCAGGATTAATGCGCTCCATAGTATACTAATTAACGATTTCCAGAAAAAAGGGGTTATTTTTGGAGTACCTCTGTTCGAAGGTCAGTTTTTTTTCTTAGAAGGCTACAAAGGTATGTTGAAAATTGGCATGTAGAAAGCTGATACGTGTACAATTCAGGATATACCTGGTTTCTATGAAGTTAAACTTAAGGTAAAATATTTAGAAAGCTGTGAAAATTGCAAAATTTGGTTGAACAGATAGGGCTTTTTAATTGGTAGTCTGACACCTTTAAAGTGAAAATCAGAAAACAATTGATTTTTTTGTCTTAACTGATCATTTGAAATGATAGTAGCCAAATTTCAACCTTTTTTTGGCAAAAGGTCACTTTAGTTATCAACCTCTTTTGTTGCCTTCTTTTCTGATGATTCCAAAAGTTTAATCCAGATAAAGAAGTGAAAAAGACAAGATGGCCTGGGAGTATTTAACAAAAAATTTAACAAAGAAAATTTACTGATCCAATAAAAAAAAATTGGAAAATGGTGTGAGCAAAAAATCATATCTTAATTTTGTCTACTTTTGACCAGTTCAAACCAGTTCGACTAGTGAAGTGTAAAAATTTTCAAATAATTATTATAGTTAATATATAGAATCTCCCCCATATTTTTATTGGATACAATCACTTTTTTTAAATCTTTTTTATTTTTTGTAATACCACAAATAAGTACGAGTTAATTCTGTTTTGAATATGAAAAATACTAAAACTTGAAGATCTGCCAAATGAATGAATATTAATATTAGGAATATAATTAAGAAACTACTTTATATCAAGAATAACTCACCGAATATACATAAATTCCAAAGTTCACTTATTGCCTTAAATTATGTTCGGCAATAGGTTGAATAATCATCATCAGATTTCAGGAAATAAGCTTGATGCCTGAAAATTTCAGGCAATAACTTAATGCCTAGGCGTTATCTTATTGCCTAGGATTTAAGCTTAATGCCTAATTTCACTTATTGCCGCTAACATATATATGCAAAAACAATGAAATTACGAGTTATATGAATCTTTTTGGTGTGTTTGCCTTTGCATTGTCGTGACATTGTCATGGCAGTCATGTGCAGTCATGTGCAGTCATGGCAGTCATGTGCAGTCATGTGCAGTCATGAATGTTGCATTTTATTGAGAAATACAATTTGATATTGGAACGACTCCCGACTTTTTTTTAAATTTGAAGTATCAATGGAATATAAAACATATTATTATTATACATTACTTATATAGGCATATAAATGAAATATACATTTCTAAAATACGAATGAAAACTGGCCCACTAGTATTGGTTTATTAAGTTGGTCTTCTACATAAACCGTTTAAAGATATTGACTTGTTATTAAGCAGCAGTCTAGATTTTTAATGAATAGGATAATACATATAAATTGTGTCTGTATCATAATAACGGCTACTTTTTCAACTTTTTGACTTGACATGATTCGGCACGAAGTCAATAATATATTTTATCATATACTTATAGAAAATAATGGTATAATTGTACCCCATGATAAAACTTATTAGTACATATATTTATTCATTAAATTTGAAGAATTGCCTTAGCCGTGTGATATGACTTTTGTTATCAACTGCTTCCGGTTTATATCAACTGCTTCTGTTTCATATCAACTGCTTCCGGTTATTATCGCATGCTTTTCTGTAACGTTATCGCATGACAGTTCTGCGTCATTCGGCAAATTCTGGAAAATGTACCTCAATGGTACTTTTTTTTTGAAAAACATAACAAAGTTGGAGAAAAGAAAATATTAATAATCAGGAAAATATATTATTAAAAAATACAAAACAAATATTACAACAAACACATTGTTTCAAAGTTTTAAAAATAGTTTTGTCTGTATGTCTTCTCCTGGAGTATATGATAAAAAGAACATAACATGTCGTTTTTCATATCAGACCCCTTATCAGCCCATTGTCAAAATCATCCCTCGAGCCTGTCGGCTCTCGGGCTGATAACATGACCTAGGGCTGATAAGGGGTCTGATATGAAAAAGGCCATGTTATAATCTATATATTATATACATTTACAGTAGGAGTTCAATTCTTTCAGATACTATGATATCCAATGTTTGTATAAGCAACACAAGATAAGAATCCATTGGGGTCACATCCGTTATTCCAACATCCAAATGGTCCGACGCCTCGTTAGTCCGTCACCCAAATAGCCCGACACCCCATTTGTCCGACTTAAAACTAGTGATGGTAGGGACTCATTCTATGTTTTTTCATTAATGGGGAAACTGTCCTTAACTTCTTTATCCAAAAACTATTTCGCTTCGCCTTTTCTGTGTGTACTGTAATAGGTCATTGCGGCTGTTATTGATAGCACGCGTAAACCCTTTATCTATGTCCCATTAATTATAACCTCGTTTGGTAAAAAATCCGCGAAATAGTTCGGTTTGTTTTAACATACCATACCGTCTTTACTAACCTCTCCCGTTTAATCCGTGCCAATTGGCAGATTATTGCCAAACATCTAAAATTATTCAAGATATTTCCCAAACCATCTGTATTAGCTTTTCGGAGACCAGCAAGTCTTATTTGTGAGAGCTAATGTCTCCTCTAATAAAAGCTCTTCAACTGCAGGATGGTGCAAGTCGTGTTGTAACAGACGATGTCTGACTTGCCAACAAATACTGAACACTCAAACATTTACTTGCCACTCCACTGGGTCCGTATACACTATATATTGCAATGTAATCTGCAAAACCCAGAATGTGGTATACCTTCTTAAGTGTCGATGTGGCATTCAGTATGTTGGCGAGACAGACCAGCCATTCAACAAACGCATGAATGGTCATCGAAGTGACTACACCTGCAAGCCTGACCTCCCCGTAAGTCGTCATTTGAGATCATCTGGGCACGCCCAAGTTGATCTCCAAAACCTTTCTATCACTATTATAGACCACAACGAGGGTTGGTCAAGGGCCGACAGACTTGCTCGGAAAAGTTTTTGGATAAGGAAGTTAAGGACAGTTTCCCCAGAGGGCATTCATGAAATAAAATAGTAGAATAAGTCCCTACCATCACTTGTTTCCAGTAACTTTGTCTTCAGTACAGGACTCTTACAGTTTTACCTCCTCCCAAACATCAATATTGAAAAAAAATTACCAACGTATTGATTCTTGATAATTTGTATAACGATCAAGATTACTATTACAGTGTGAATACCACATGTCAAGATAAGAACCATTTGACATCTTACTGATGAAGGATATTAGTTATCCGAAATATTTAATATTTGTTCATGTCAGATTGTATTTTTTTTTGTGATGTTGTACCCTTTTAGACTTGCCTATTATATATTATATTAAGTAGTGTAGTGTATCATAATTATATGATCCATCGCCCCGTAAGATTTACCGTTGGCTATTATTCAGACAAATAAGTGTATAATTTGGATTCTGATAAAATTTTTATACTGTGTTTCATTGTATATTTAATCGAAGATTAACTCATTATATAACAAAAATATGGCAATGCTTAAATTTGATTTCAAGATTACATACTAGTACTTTCAATAAGAAATAAGATTTTATAACGACAGTCCTGATGTATATCTAATTGCTACATGTGATCAATACTCACATTCCCGAGGTTACCTTCGACACGTTTCCAGTGATTCGATACTTATATACCCGAGGTTACCTTCCACCCGATACCAGTGATTCGTACTCACATCCCATAGATTACCTTCGACTCGTTACAAGTGATTCGATACTCACATTTCCGAGGTTACCTTCCACCCGTTTTCAGTGATTTGATACTCACATTCCCGAGGTTATTTTCAACCTGTTACCAGTGATTCGATACTCACATTCCCAAAGTTACATTCCAGCCGTTACCAGTGATTCGATGCTCACAATTCCGAGGTTACCTTCCACTCGTTACCAATGATTCGATAACAACATTCCTGAGGTTACTTTCAACATGTTCAACTCGTTACCAATCATTTGATACCCACATTCCTGAGATTACCTTCCACCTGTTACATGTATCAGTGATTCGATACTCACATTTTCGAGCTTACCTCTCACCAGTTACCAATTATTCGATACTCACAGTCCCGATTTTTATAGCGGTTTAGAATATGATTATCTCAAGAACATGTAACGGACGCTTTATCCTATTCAATGTTTTACTGTTTTTGTTCAAATCGGTGTTCTCTATAGCTTATCATCGGTAGATTACTCCTTTGAATGACACAAAAATATTTCTTGAAGAAATTCCGACGACGGTTAAGATCGTAAACACTATTCCTCTTTCATATATATGAATAGAAGGAAATGATAGATATACATGTTGTACGTCAACCAAAAAAAAAAATACACTCTTCCTTTACTACAGATTCGAATAGAAGTAAACGTACGGTATACGTCACTATAAAACACTATCGTTGGTCCGTGCGTCTTAGCGTCCGTCAGTCACAAATTGTGTTTGCTGTAAACTAGCGCAACGTAATTCAACTTTACAATTCCTGTACATATCTACAAAAATCGTTTCTCCCCCTGTATCTTTAAAACCCCTTGGAGTTTATGTATAATTATTCACCACTAAAAGAAGCGTACGTTGGTGAAATTTAGATTAACTCTGACACCTTTGTCCATATACGTGGAATAATCATTGCATTTCAATTTATTTATTCAAACGAAGTGGGCTCTCTGTGATTGCTCCAATCATTATACTTTAGTTTTAATTACAGGTGTTAGATCTCTATGTGAAAATGATGAATATACATGGAATTGTTCAAAGTAAGTTGATCCTCTACTATAATGTCTTGATAAATTAACCAGGTAACTACAATATCAAAAGACACTAATTCTCAATCGAATGCAGCTATACTAGATTCGTTTGTCAAATATATACCATTAAACACCAAACATGCAACAACCTTCACCAGGTACGCTTACCTTGATCTTTCAGTTGAACCTTTACCAACTCTCGCCAATACTCTACCAGATGGTCTGTAATTCCATACAATTTCCTCTACAGCTATGAAATAACGACGTGTTCTCCTTATTATAGCTGGTGGTAGTACTCCTGGTCTGGGCATCACATTTACAAAAGCTGCCATCCCATCTATTATTTCAAATAATGTATAACTACTTCATTATTTCTATTATTAAATATCGTGATACTAAAATAGTATCTTATTAATGCAGTTAGAAAATACCCTGTAACCGTATGTCTGCTTTTTAATTTGACGTATAAATACGCAAATCGATGTATCTCTATCATTTTACTTAAAACTATCGTATAACTGGTTTTGTTATACGGAAGAAGAATTGAAATAATGACTTGACAAACTTTTAGATAGCCAAAATTAAAACTCTAAAACTTTGCAATTATCTAAAATATGGTACGCACATTATTATCCAGCTCGAATTTAAGATAAGATAAGATAAGATAAGATATTTTATTTCCAATTATGGGCCCCAAAGGGCATAAACATTACAACATAATACAATACAAACAATGAGATAAAAAAAAAGTTTAACGAGAACTATTTAAGTTCTTAAAGAATACGTAGATAAAGAATCTATAGTATGTTTTTTTTAATACTAATGCATTTTATTGCAAGTGTGGTTGACATAGATAACAAACAAGCAGCCCAAAAAGAAAAAAGAAAAATAGATATCCCTATATTTATAGTACACAAAAAGTTGGATCAATTAAACATATAATAATTAGCCAAAAAGAAAGTAGAAATTAAGCATGTCCATGACTCATCCTGTGTCAGCAGCAAATAGGAAAGTATTATGGTTTCCTAAAGGCAGCTGACACCAGGGGGCGATACCTTATGGGCCATAGGCATGTAAAATGTGTGTAAATGTCTCTTTCCTACCTGTATCAAAAGCAAACAAGGAAGCATCATAGGTAACTTGAATGCAGTTGATACCAGGGGACGATGCCTCAAGGATATAAGAGAACATTTGAATAAATAATATATTCTAACAATTATTTTTTTTTAATCGGCTAGTATGTTTGTGATATTCAGATGGATATAATTTTCTATGTCCAATCAAATGTATATACACACATAGATTTCCTTTAACTAATCTTCACTAAGGAAGATGTTTGTATATAAAATTACATATTATTTTTAGTAACTCAACATTTTCTACACTAAATAACCAGATAATTTTGCTTTGACTGCTCATATGATTAAAATAAGAATTATATTTTGCAATACTAGCTAACATACAATTTCTAGCACCACAAATTTGTTACAATCAAATAGAAAATGAGCCTCATCTTCGACAGTATTGGAAGAACATATATTACATATTCTGTTAATTCGGGGAATACCCTGATATCTACCTAATTCTATTTGTAGTCTATGAGAAGATACACGTAATTTAGTCAAACTTCTTCTAAGTTCAAAATTCTTGATCAATGTTAGACATTTTTCAAAACCAAAATTTGTTTTATATAAATGGTAGGTTTTCAGTTTACTGTCTGAAAATTTATCTATTTGTTTTTTTCCAACAGCCAATAAACAATATTGATAGCTTGGTTTGTATATATTTCTTAAATTTGTATAAGGATTCACAAAATGGAGCATTTATGGCATTTGTATAGTCAATACCAAGTATTTTAAAAATAACATTTATTGAACCATACCATGATGTTATATTCATGTGATGTAGTGTCTTTGATTGTGTATATGCCTTTTTTAATAGAGGAAAATTATTACCTAAATTCTCTAATCTATACCAGTACAATAACATTCCTTTTATAATATTAAAATATATTGGAAATCTTCCAAGTTCAGATAACACTGCAGTATTTGTTGTTTTCTTGTGTACCCCAAGTATAAATTCAAAAAAAAATTATATGAAGTTTCTCACAGGGTAAACCTGAATATAATTTTTCAAAAGATATATCTTCCTCCTTACATTTAGAGGAAAGAGAATTAAACATCCCCCATATTTCGCTACCATATAATAAAATAGGTTTTACAATGTGGTTAAAGAATTTATAAACCTAACTATATTTACCATGTTTACAGATGGTTATAGGTTAGCTAAATGAATCCATATGAATTCAGTACTAAATTGTGCACTTCAAGAACATTTGGAATATGTGGTTTTAAACTGTTTTTAATCATAACTCTTTATTTTAATCCTCCAATCGACCTTTCTACTATACTATTACATGTGCACAGATAACACGAAGCGATATACGTATACTAGACGTATATTGTCTCCTGGTATCCTGCTTCTGTTGCGAGCGAACGGTTATGTCAAATTACTGCTTATGTCATAGTTCAACTTGGGGTCCTTATTGCGGTCCGCGTTTAAGTCATGTCGATTTCTTTCAAAAACAAATTCAACGATTGGGATGGGAAAAAACGTACAAATTTAATTGCAGGATAAAGACAATAACTTTTTAGGGTCTTTAAATACCAGCTGACAGCCTGTATTTATACTCGGCTCGAAACAGGAGTAATAGCTCGCTGAAGCTCGCATTACACCTGTTTCGTAGCCTCGTACAAATACAGATGATATTTAAAGACACTAAACAGTCATTGTCCTTGTATTCATTATTTTGTATTTAACTTTGTAATATATTAGATTTTGATATTTTATTACTGTAACAGAAACTGATGCGTTCTGTGTACATTCCGGAAAACGTAAGTATGACTCACGATTAAAATGGTAGTTGACTTTACAAAATATCATCCATCTACCAGGATTTCTGACTGTCATGTAAAACCCTTCAAACCATGCTATACCAAATACAACAGCATGCGTTCTGAAAAAGTAAGAAGATATAAGATAACAAAGCAAGCATAAGCCAATGATGGACAGACACCACAATGACTCTAGGAAAAGAATCGAAGAAAGGAAGTTAGAACATTTCAAAGACGTAAAATAGTCAATAACGAACAATACCCCAGGGAACATTTAAGCGATGCCAACACATTGGAATTAGATAAGGTACCAAAGAAAGTCAAATGATCCCTAAGAGAACGTCCAGTAGTAATTACAACATATTGAAGTTAAGTACCACAAGCAGTCAAATGATACCTAAGGGATCGTCCATTGGAGATTCCAAAATATTAGAAGTAAATAAAATTCCACATAAAGTCAAAATGTAGCGTTATTGAACGTCTTGTAACATTTCTGGCACAGTGGAAGTTAATAAAACTACAAAAAGCCAATTGATACACTTAGCGAACGTCTTGTTACAGGAATATGACAGTTGTTATATGCAGTCCGTTTCTGTGTATGTTGGCGTTTGCTTTTGTTGTAGTTAAGTGTTTCTGTTGTTCCGTTGTTTTCCTCTTATAGTTGATGTGCTTACCTCAGTTTTAGTTTGTTATCCAGATTTGTTTTTTTTTAATCGAATTATGACTATTGGCCAGCGGTAAACTAATTTTGCCTTTACTTAACACACAATAAGTTTTCTTAATATATACATGTACTGACTCACAACTGCACCAAACAAGTATCAACATTAATTTCAGAATATCCACTATTTCATAAAAAGCATGAAACCGAAATGAAAATATTAAATTATTAAAAGGTTTTAAAACCATTTTTCCTCTCGGTTGAGACATTTAACACTATAAAAGTCAAATGATACCCAAAAGGAACGTCCAGTAGATGAACAGTATTTGTTATTGAAATATAAACAAGTGTCTTCAAAATATGTCACGTTCTGAATCGTCCGAAACTTGTGAACCAATTAACATAATATGAAAAAGAAATATTCTCCATTTTGGAGCGGTATTTGTTCGCCTATCATTATATTAAAACTATATATAAAAGTAACATACCTTTTACGCTTAAATATAAATGATTGTCCTTGTACACCAAAGACATGCAGTCCCAAATTTAATCCCATGGCATAAAATGCCACCTTCTCTCCGTCATATACAGGGAAGTCAGGCAAATTTCCATAAATATACCCGTTTATCTAGAAATATTAAAAACAATTTAAAGAATCACAGATTATTAAAATAATCAATATTAAATCTAGTCTCTTACATCTTTTACATATGTGATGTCATGATACGCAAGTCAATATATATATCTAGATTCTGATTTTTGAAACTGATCTCAAAACAATTATTTTTTCATTATTTAATAAAATATAATAATGTTGACATTTAAAATATGTCACGTTCTGAATCGTACGAAACTTGTGAACCAATTAACATAATATGAAAAAGAAATATTCTCCATTTTGGAGCGATATTAAATCGAGTCTCTTACATCTTTTACATATGTGATGTCATGATACGCAAGTCAATATATATATCTAGATTCTGATTTATGAAACTGATCTCAAAACAATTATTTTTTCATTATTTAATAAAATATAATAATGTTGACAATGTGTTGTTTTCAACCGAGGCTTATATATCTCAAAGGCAATTCTTAACATAAACTTATTCCTCTTTATGTATACATGTACACCAAACAAGTATTAACATTAATCTCATAATGTTCTCTATTTGAATAATAGCATGCAACCGACATAAAATTATTAAATTATTAAAAGGTTTAACAAACCATTTTCCCCTAAGAGATGAGACATTTAAATGTTTGCGTTTGGGGATACAATTGACAATTGCAGTCGGCTCCGTCTATTTACGTTTAAAACATATATAAATTAACGGATCAAATGCATACTATCAACAAAATTTGTCTTACTGTCCTTCTCCAGTAACCTTTGTGCTATTGTAATACCTATTGTGTGACCAGTATAAAAAATTGTCAATACAATTTGTCCATTTAAATTGTACAATAGGTGTTGTGAGAGCTTATTAACAGGTGATCATTTATCTACCTGTAGATTTACCTGGTTGTTTTTTACCCCAACATTTTTTCTGCTCCTTGGCGGAGTTTTTCTGCTGAATTTCCATAACCCAAAGTAATGTTATAAATCTGATGTAAAAAAACAAATATCACAATTGAATAATTATAAAAAGATTAAGTGACAAAAGAACAGGTTTTTGACCTCTTTTCTTTAGTAATGCAACAAGAGACATATGTCAATATGTTCAGTTCCATAAATTTTATTACTTGGTTACTGGCTTAATATAAGTTAAAAAGCTTATTGTTTTTATATCTTTTTCATCAATACATATACCAGGTTTATAAAATCTATTTTGTTTTGATAGCATCATATTGATTTAGACAATCAAGAGAGTAAAACATCTTCCAAGATTATGACCTACTAAAAGGTAAAATTTAAATGACTGATAGCTAGCTTGCTTTCCTCATGTATCATAACCAATGTCCTGAATGGGCTATTCTTTTTTTGGTACGGGACATTTTACATTAAATACACAATTTGGTCTTTCTAATAAAGATCTTTCTAAAAAAAAAACTCGGCCAATTGCAAGCTCGAGGTTGCAAGCACCTTCTATTTTAAGCCATTTCTTTTTGTGTCTCTAAACAGTCAAGATGGAAATTTCAATCAGTGAATTTAGTTTATAAAAAAGTAGATATAATGTTTGCTTCATGGTGATTTTTATGTGGGATTTATTTTCATTTTTAGTTTCCGATTCCTGATATGGAATTAAAGTGTATAACGAAGGATTACATTTATTCCCTATTTGTGAAATGCGTTTTGTTTTGAATAGCCCACCTAATTGTGAATAATTCTACCAGATGAATTATGTGTGGCTTGGTCTCTTCTAATGGGATATATTTTCATTTTATATTATGATTCCTAAAATGGAATAATAGTGATGCTAATCTTATTTTATATTCAGGATCTACTTCAATAAGAATTACTGTAAAAAATTTATTTTCGATATATCAAAAAAATTACAAATGGATTAGTGAATAGAAATTTTAGTGCTTTATTCTTCATTATAAAAGTGGGATTTACCAGCAATTATTTATTTGTGATTGTTATTAAAATATTCTATGGAATTATTAAATCTACATTCCTCTCAAAGCAAATTTTAGAATAAAACGTTTAAAAAAGTATGAATAACATATGTGTGAAACATTGATAAGCAATGGATAGATATAAAAGGTTAAACATAACTATTTCAATCAATTTCTTATGGAGTATGTATCAGTGATTAAGTGTACAATGAAGAGACAAATGATGAATTTCAGAATGGATTTCATTCTTTTATATTTTGTTTTATTAATTGAATAAAAGAAATAGATTAAAAATGATGCCTTTGTATCATTTCAATAAATATTTCTAATATGCCAACAACAAAAAAACGACACCAACCCACTTTAAAATTATGCAATTTGTTAGAATTATCTCCCATTGCAAATTTAAAAAAAGTACACAAGATGTGCTTTTCAATTCTTATACCTAATTATATATAAATAATGTGTTGCAAATATACATTTAAGGGAATGTGAGCAATCATATAATAGCTCCTTTATATATATTGAAAAATAAATAGAAAATAAACAAATGACCTTTTTCAATAATGCAGTTCCACTAAAGTGAAAATATAGAACACTTCATAAACATCTAAACTTTGCCTGTATTTTTTAACCTATAATGAGTAAAGTCCTAAACTATGAGAACATATGTTCATTTAAACATACTTAACAAATACACACTGTGTAAATTGTAAATAAACTTGAAATTGTTATGCTGTGGCCAAACCGGTTCTTGGGGTGAACACTAAATTTTCAAAAAAATCTGAAGGCCTGCGAGACGACTTAATTTGCGTAAGATTGGTATGGACGAATACTGTTACATGTAATGCAGGGCAAGCTCATGTTGATTTGTCACATACATATGTTTTAATGGCATATTTGTCCAATTTCTGTATTGTACCTTCGATATTTGTTCACCTAGATACATGAAATTAACTGAAACTCGAAAATCAATACATTTTCTGAAAAATCAGCACGAGCTTGCCCTGCATTAGATATAACAGTATTCGTCCATACCAATCTTACGCAAATTAAGTCGTATCGCAGGCCTCTAGATTTTTTTGAAAATTTAGTGTTCACCCCAAGAACCGGTTTGGCCACAACATAACAATTTCAAGTTTATTTACAATTTACACAGTGTGTATATGTTAAGTATGTTTAAATGAACATATGTTCTCATAGTTTAGGACTTTACTCATTATAGGTTGAAAAATACAGGCAAAGTTTAGATGTTTATGAAGTGTCCAATATTTTGACTTTAGTCATCAGGACAGGATCATAATATTATGAGATTGATTTATTTAAAAATATTTTGCACAGTATTTAGGAAGATCTGTCATTTGTCTTTCCTGATTCAGAAATCGTCTCAGTGATTTCTTCAATAGTTGAATTTGAATGGTTTCATACTATAGGGAATGTTATTTAGTATATTTATTTTTGTAGACCATCACCCAATTTTTGGAGCATTCAATATTGTGCCGTGGAGACACTTATTTTACTATTAGGACCATATATGGACCTATAGGACCATATATGGAAATCGGATCACCCCCAGTTTTTGGTGGGGTTCGTGTTGCTTAGTCTTTAGTTTTCTATGTTGTGTCTTGTGTATTATTATTTGTCAGTTTGTCTTTTTAATTTTTAGCCAGGCGTTGTCAGTTTATTTTCAAAGTATGAGTTTGACTGTCCCTCTGGTATCTTTCCCCCTTTTCTATAGATTTGTTATAAAACTAGGGAGATAATTGGTACTTTTTAAATATATCTTTTTATACAAAGAAGGTTAAAAGGTAACTTTCGGTGAATTACTAGGCTATTTTTTTGTATGACTTTTTTTTTTATAAATATAAAAATTGACGGTGTGAATGAATCAAATATTAGTTATATGCCCAATATTAATTATTTGTAGGTGAACTACTACTGGAAGTGTTTAACGACCTTGACTGGCTGTTCAGTCCTCATACGGTCGACTCGGTGATCGAAGGCGTTTTGGTGAGCGTATAAATATTTTCTGCAGTCGGTCAGGAACAGGTGGAATGCGCCATTTTGGTAGGCGGCCATCTTGGTTTTGGTGAGTTGTTTTGGTTTGGTTTGTTGACTATTTTGATGTTTTCTTGCAGTCTATACTTCACAACGGCTGCTTTCAGGGCCAGATTAGTCAGCTTGGCAGCCCGCTAACCACGATGACGGAGTACTGGTCGATGAGTCTCGGACGTAGTTATAATAATGACAGGAAGAATTATCAGGACCAAAGTCGTGAGACAGTGAAATGGTGGACCATTATTCAACAACACCTAGGATACAGCCCTCGGACGTCAGTCAGCATAACACTCCCCCAACCATAATGGGTTTTGGAGTGTATGCTGACGCTGGTATTTACGTAGAAAACAAACGTTTACTGTACAAGGTTGGATTGGTTTCTGTCATCGAAAGAAGTAAGTCGTTGATCCATCTATCAGTAAACCCTCATCGTAGATATAGGGTAAAGGAGAGCTGACCCAGCACGTCCGTTCAGCTGTTATGACTGAGACGTGACTGTGATGTTGTAGGTAAATTTGGTTGTTGATACAATTTATGTCACAGTAACTTTGTAGGTAACAGGTGATTTAAATCATTAGAACATACTCACTCATTCTCGTCCAGTGGAAAATCAGTATTTTCCTTTCTATTTTTCATAGTACATGGCTTTCCATGCATTATAAAATGCTACACATGAATGACTTTTCATTGAAGATTAATTATGAAAGTGAACTCTTAAAAAGTGTACTAACGAAATGTACAACCCCAAAGGGAAAAGATTAGAAGAAATACGCCTCGGGATTTAAATCCTCATAAAACATGACCAAGTATATTCTAACCTACAATAATTCAATGATTGACTGTATCACAATATCTATTGTACAATTTAAATGGACCAATTGTATTGACAATTTTTCATCCAGGTAACACAATAGGTATTACAATAGCACAAAGGTTACTGGATAAGGACAGTGTCACGTTTTTTTCCAGAAATGGTTAATTGTAACTGCATATCAATTAAAGTATTCAAATCACCGAAGAGCAGTCAAACAGGAAGTAGAATGATAAATAATAATAATAATAATAAGAGTTACAAAAAGATATATAAAATCATCTTATCAAAATCCCATAACGATTACCACGTTACATCGTTATTTGACACGAATTATTTTATTCGGTTATTCGAAACTTACCGAATACATTAATGTGTCCGTAATAAAGGCCGCATTTTTCTGGTTGAAAAGTTGTCGACATCTTTGCGGATTTAGACATAGATTTAAGCTCTCGTCTATCAACCAACTATTTGTTTCATTGACTGTGTCAGCATACAGAACAAACTCTCTGTCCACATCCTTCCTAGACTTATCTGGATTCAGTGTTCCTGTCATGTATATGTCATGTGTTAATGTTTTACCTAGAGTTTTCTGGATTCAATGTTCCTGTCATGTTTATATCATGTGTTAATATTTTACCAAGAGTTTTCTGGATTCAATGTTCCTGTCGTGTACATGTCATGTGTTAATGTTTTACCTAGAGTTATCCGGATTCAGTGTTCCTGTCATGTATATATCATGTGTTAATGTTTTACCTAGAGTTTTATGGATTCAATATTTCTGTCATGTATATGTCATGTATTAATGTTTTACAAAGAGTTATCTGGATTCAATGCTCATGTCATGTATATATCATGTGTTAATGTTTTACCTAAAGTTGTCTAGATTCAATATTCCTGTCATGTATATACCATGTGTTAATGTTTTACCTAGAGTTATCTGGATTCAATATTCCTGTCATGTATATGTCATGTGTTAATGTTTTACCTAGAGTTATCTGGATTCAATGCTCATGTCATATATATATATCATGTGTTAATGTTTTACTTAGAGTTACCAGGATTCAATGTTCCTGCCATGTATATGTCATGTGTTAATGTTTTATCAGAGTTATCTGTATTCAATGTTCCTGTCATGTATATGTCATGCGTAATGTTTTACTCAAACAGAATTCAATGTTATGTCATGTATATGTCATGTGTTAATGTTTTACCTAGAGGTATCTGTATTCAATATTCCTGTCATGTATATGTCATGTGATAATGTTTTACCTAGAGGTATCTGTATTCAATATTCCTGTCATGTATATGGCATGTGTTAATGTTTTACCTAGAGGTATCTGTATTCAACATTCCTGTCATATGTTAATGTTTTACCTAGATGTATCTGTATTCAATATTCCTGTCATGTATATGTAATGTGTTAATGTTTTACTCAAACAGGATTCAATGTTCCTGCCATGTATATGTCATGTGTTAATCTTTACCTATAGTAATCTGGATTCAAAGATCCTGTCATGTTTACGGCATGTTTTAATGTTTTACTCAATGACCACTGCAGTAATTTTGATAACTATAAAAAAAGGTACAGGTTTAATTTTGCAGCAATTTTCTATTTTGTTTTAAAATTTGCTTATACAGAAAGTAAGAGTGTCACTAGCGACCTACGGACGAGGATGTAAATAACTAGAGGTCATCATGCGGCATTCGACAATAAGCAAAACCTTTACCATATCAACACAAATGTGTGATAACTTGTAGAAGTATTCGCAGATGATAAATACTAGATAAAATCTCTGCTGTCTTTATACAATAGTCAGGACTGATAAGCATTTTATTTGAAAAAAAATTATGGCCAATAAATATAACGTGCTCTATCGTTTTGAAAGGGACGTTAAATCCAATGTCGAGTGTACTAGTAGTCAAAGTTACACGCTATCTGCACGTAAAAAGTAAAATAACAAAAATACAGAACTCCGATGAAAATTCAAAATGGAAATTACCTAATCAAATGGCTAAATCAAAAGCTCATACACATCAAACGAATGGACAACAATTGTCATATTCCTGACTTGGTACAGGCATTTTCTTATGTAGAAAACGGTGGATTAAACCTGGTTTTATAGCTATCTAAATCTCTCACTTGTATGACAGTTGCATACAATCCATTACATTGACAACTATGTGTGAACAAAACAAACAGCAGAAGTTGAACTTTTAATTATACGCCGGTAACATCAGACGTCAATGTAGAAAATAATACTCCTTTAACTTGAAACTGTGAATCGTCGAAGTTTAGATATGTTCCCTATGGCCATGTTATTACGGGGGACCTCAATATCGTCCAGGACAGAGAGGTTAAAAACTTTTTGAAAAAAGGACCAAAATATCGTCCTCCATCTAAAATAGATTGGAAACAGTGTCGTCAGGTCACCAAAGATGCTCTTTTCTCGTTTTGTAAAAATTGGTGTAAACGGGAAAAATCTGATAAAAAATCCTTTGATTCTTATTTAAATAAATGTATGAATGTGGTAGATAATAGAATATCACATTTTGAAAATAATTAAGAAGTAAATAATAGAGTACATAATACGCCTATTTCCAGAATGAGAAATAAACTTCAAGAATTTTCAAAGCGGTTTGTGTTTGTACCGGCCGACAAAGCAGCCAACAATGTGATGGTGGTATGCCGTAAATACTACACGGACGTTCTTAAGAATGAAATTTTAAATTCATCTACATTCAAGTCCATGCGCCCCACACAGAGTCATATAGTTAACAAACATATCATAACCACATCACAGCTTAATGCTTCTTCTGAACATTTGAAGGTCCCTACTATGTATTGGTTACCTAAACTACACAAAAAAACAGTAAAATATCGTTTCATTTCGGCCTCTAGTAAGTGTTCTACAACTAATCTTTTAGTGCTTTTAACAAGTTCCTTAACTACTATCAAAGAGCTTATCGTAAACTATTGTAATAAAATATATTAAAATAGTGGAATTAACTATTTTTGGAGTGTAAAAAATTCTTTGGATGTTTTAGATAAATTACGTGCTTTTGATGGTCCTTTTGATTCTGTTGACAGTTTTGATTTTTCTACTCTTTACACTACACTTCCACACAATCTTATCAAACAAAAATTTGACTATTTGAATACATTGTAGTTTGGTAAATCTGAATGCAAATATATTTGCTGCAACTCATTAAAAGCCTTCTTCTCTAATGAGAAAGGTAAATATGCTAGATATACTTACATGTACTGGAGGTGTGATGAGATGATTGAAGCTGTTAATTTTCTCCTTGATAATATTTATGTACGTTTCGGCAGCAAAGTTTATCGACAGGTTGTAGGTATTCCTATGGGCACTAATTGCGCCCCTTTAATAGCAGACTTGTTTTTGTACTGTTATGAATCACAGTTTATGACCAAACTCAGTAAAGACCCGTCTAAATTGCATTTTATTGATAAATTCAACAACACTTACCATTATCTTGATGATATTTTTTCGTTAAATAATCAAGAATTTTCTCAATATACTGCCGAAATTTACCCAAATTAAATTACTTTAAATAAATCAAATTTAAACGATAACAACTATCCATTCCTAGATTTAGATATTTCGATTTTACACGGGAAACTCCACACTAAAATTTACGACAAAAGGGACGATTTTTCGTTCCCTATTATTAATTTTCCCTTTGTGGATGGTGATGTTCCTTTGGCACCATCTTACAGTGTTTATATTTCACAACTCGTTCGCTATGACCGTGTCTGTTGTGACGTTTTTGATTTTAACGAACGTAATCTATGTATTACTGGTAAATTATTAAGCCAGGGATTTCGTTACCACAAATTACTTAAAACCTTTACTAAATTCTTCCACAGATATAAAGATATGGTTTTGAAGTTTGGTTGTACCTGTAGAAAACTTATTTCAAACGGGATTGCACATTCTCATTTTTACGGCAATATTGTTTACCGTGCCCGGAAATTTAGAAACGATCCTGGTAAACTTATCGATCCTTTAAATAAACTTATTCTAAAAAGTTACCAATTCAACACTGTAATTAGATCATTAAATATTGTTTTTATTGGTACTTATATTGATATTGTTATCAGAAAATTAAAAGCAAACTAAATATTATTGTTATATACATATACACATTCATGGATCTACAATCTGTCGATACCTGTATCTTGGCTTTGCACAAGGTCATGTTTTTCTCTGACTGTTTATGATGGCTTTACACTAAATCCATCATGCTGGATGTGTACGGATTGATAATTAAGTCTTAGATGTATGATTTTTTATTAGTTGTTAGTGGCTTTGAACTAGCTGTCAGTAACTGCGAGTACTCTCAGATCTGTACTTAGTGTCTTTTTGTTGTTTGGATGTACAAGTACCCGGCCACGTCCACTTGTATTTGTAGTATTTGTTTGTTTATCCATCTGATGAGTTAAGCCTCTTTCAACGGATTTTTATAGTTCGTTCTTATGTTGTACTGTTACACCACTGTCCCAGGTTAGGGGGAGGGTTGGGATCCCGCTAACATGTTTAACCCCGCCACATACTGTATGTATGTATGTGCCTGTCCCAAGTCAGGAGCCTGTAATTCAGTGGTTGTCGTTTGTTTATGTGTTACATATTTGTTTTTCGTTCATTTTTTGTACAAAAATTAGGCCGTTAGTTTTCTCGTTTGAATTGTTTTACATTGTCATTTAGGGGCCCTTTATAGCTGACTGTGCGGTATGGGCTTTCCTCATTGTTGAAGGCCGTACGGTGACCTATAGTTGTTAATTTCTGTGTCATTTGGTCTCTTGTGGAGAGTTGTCTCATTGGCAATCATACCACATCTTCTTTTTTATATAATAGGTACAAATGTCAAAAATAGGGGTACAGCAGTCAACTTTGTTTTATAATCTTAATGACAAAGACACCTTCAGTTTCATAAGAGAAAACCGAAAAGTGCGGGGTGGGCAGACTTTTGAAAGAGTCTGAAAGTTTAGAAGTCAGCTGAAGTGTCCTCTGGAATTTCTAATATTATTTACTTTGGTTTTGGTCTTGTTTTCTCATGAACATTTATACGGTTTATATCCTTTGTCACGAAAACTATACCTGTAGCAAATTAGTAATCATACAAATATGATGTAAGTATTAAACGGCAAAGATATCACATGATGCATTAGTATCATTGGTTACACAAAATCACGACACGTAATTCATAAAAAAATCACCAATAAAGAAGCATTTGAATGCTTTTCTTCATCTAAAAATAAGCGGTACCCTCAACACTTAGAAAAGCCTACACATTAGTGAAACATTTAATATTGTACTCACACCGTGTGTGACATACAAGTACTTATCAGATATGAATACATTAACTTGCTGACACCAAGATTATTTACTAGATATGAATACACTTACTTGCTGAAACCAAGATTACTTTCAAGATATGAAGACATTTACTTACAGACACGAAGATTACTTACCTGATATGAATACATTTTCTTGCTGACATCAAGATAACTTTCCAGATATGAAAAAATTTACTTGTAGACACGAAGATTACTTACCAGATACGAATACATTCACTTGCTGACACCTAGCTTTTATGGTAGACAATCTTACCAGGTTTACATATCAATAAGATCCCAACCAACCCAGTATCAATGTCTGATATGTGGATGGTATTCAACAGGGATACAGTTGTCATCATCTTTTGTTGGACCAAACGTATTTAGCATGGACCATCTGTATGTATACGTCTGTCCTGGAGGTACAGAATCATCTAACTTATCTCTACCGGAAGTGCCATCCATGTACAACGATCCTATTCAACAAATGAATACTAAAAATCTACTTGTATGATTATGTACTGTAGAATGTATGTACATTTGTAAATATCAAACTTCAGTCCAACTATCAGTTGTCTTAAACATGCATGAAATATTTGCCACTGGATGTTTGGCAACCAACCATTAAACAATCAAACCATCCGAGTTTACAAACATGTTAGACTTCGGTTTTATGATTCTAAAATTGCCCGGGATAATTTTTTTGAGGAAGGAGTTACGGAAATGGTCATATTTGACCCCTTTGTTGGACGATAAGATTTGATGATAATGTTTGACCCCTAAATCCTAGATTGGATGATAATGTTTGACCCCTAAATCCTAGATTGGATGATAATATTTGACCCCTTAATCCTAGATTGGGTATAATGTTTGACCCCTTAATCCTAGATTGTATGATAATGTTTGACCTCTGAATCCTAGATTGGATGATAATGTTTAACCCCTTAATCCTAGATTGGATGATAATGTTTGACCTCTGAATCCTAGATTTGATGATAATGTTTGACCCCTTAATCCTAGATTGGATGATATCGGTTGACTACATTAGTGCAGACATATAGTTAATGACATGTTAACCGTGTCACGTCCATTTTTTACAGGGAGATAAGTTTTTTTTATATTTCTATAATATATAGCCTACCTCAATGAAATATTAAACATATCAAAATTTTCTATATGCCACTTTGTAGCAACATAACTCAATAAGATATTATATACAGATCGTGTTTAACATTTTATATATGCCACTTTGTAGCAACATAACTCAATAAGATATTACACACAAATCATATTCAGCATTTTGCATATTCCACTGTGTAGTATCATAACTCAATGAGATATTATACACAGATCCTGTTTAGTATTTTATATATGCCACTTTATAGCAACATAACTCAATTAGATATTATACACAGTTCCGATTTCGTATTCAGCATTTTGAATATTCCACTTTGTAGCAAACTAACTAAATTTGTGTCGTTTGGTTATATGTAGATGTTATTTAAGTGTGTCTTTCTGATCCCTTTATCTAGGAGCCTTGTCATGTTATATGTAGATGTTATTTAAGTGTGTCTTTCTGATCCCTTTATCTAGGAGCCTTGTCATGTTATCCCAATTTATATATTCACATTTCCAAAGACACATCGTGGTACTTATAAGTTACGTACATGATTTTCAGAATGACAAATTATGACGCTTTGCAAGATCTCCACTTAAAGTATAGGGGTGTATACAAAAGGTGACAGTTTTTCCAAATATCGTGCTATCAAGATCTCATGAAAAATACCTATTTACGTGCATGTTCTCAAGCTAACGATTGTAAAAGATTACATATTTTGTATGGTTTATACAAGGAAAAGGCATAGATAGGTGAATAGAACGACATTTTGATATGAAATATCAGAAGATAGCTTTTTTGAATGATTGAAGTTAAAAAAAGAAGAAAAGGTTCATCTACTTTTCTTCTTGCTTTGACACACAATAGAAAAAAAACTGATGTACATTCCTTCAGAAGATTAAATCAGCTGTTTATGTCCCCGTATGATACACAGTTAATAATTGTCTTAACCATTCAAAATGTCTTTTGTATTCTTAAAAACAGTTGAAATAATAAGATAAAAAAATCATCATTTTAGTTACCTAAATGATAGCCTTACAAATAAATTGCATTTCTGTCTCAATATTTGTCCATTTCATTTAAAATCTTGATCGATCGTTTGTTGCTATTTTACGATTTAAAGTGTCGAAAACACATCTTACTACTTAGAAGTAGAACGTTATATATTATATTTGTGAGCAATAAAAAAATGAACAAGACGAAAAGGTACTTTAATAAAAATAGGAAGATATAAATAACACATAGCTGAGAGGGGATAGAGCAGATTGTTACGTCGGTTAAAACATTGTCAACTGAGGCAAATGTCTTTTCGAGGGGTAACAATCTGCTCTATCACCCTTCCAGGAATGTGTTTTTTTAATTTATTAAGCTGACTCTTCTGCAATTACTGTCTATTAAGTTTCAAATTCAAAGTTATAATCTATGACATATTTAACATAACAACCATCCGAATTTATTAGAACACACACTTGATCAAGCGTCTCCGTGAAGGGTAATAGAGAATTGCCACGGGATAGAGTAAATTATCTCCCTCATATTAACCAATTAGAAAACAGCATTTTGACATGAAGTATAATAAAATTCTTTGGCAAAGGTAATACCACATTTGGTCATTTGTTTAAAAATCTTGTAATAGATGCTACAGGCGGACAATTTTGCAAACACTAGAAGGATAGTTTGGTGGAGAGTTAATAAAATGGCTGCAAGATAACTGCAGATTCAATATCTGTCAGAAATTCTACAGATTAATGATTTCTCCAACATACAAAACATTAGAAGGGATATGATTTTAAGGCGGTTCTAAATATATAAATCTTATGTGAAAGTAGCTAGACTCAATCTGATACTTTACGCAGCCAAGCAAGCCGGCAGCTACTTTCCAACAGCCAATTCATGAGATACATAAAAAAAAACATAAAGGATGTATAAATTCCCTGCCACGTCCGCACTGTGTTTTATTAGAATTTTTTCTGCTGTGTACCGATCTGATGAGTTGAGCCCTTTTCAACTGATTTTTATAGTTTGTGCTTATGGTGAACTGTTACACCACTGTCCCAGGTTAGGGAGAGGGTTTGGCGCCAGTAAACATGCTAAATCCCGCCACATTATTTATATGCCTGTCCAAAGTCAGAATCCTATAATTCAGTTTTTGTCGTTGGTTCATGCCTGTCATATTTGTTTTACGTAAAATATTTTGTTATAAATTAAGTCGTTATTTTTCTCACTTGATTTTTTACATATTTTTCAAGTCAGAGCTTTTAATAGCTGACTAAATGGTATGGGTTTTTCTCATTGTTGACGGCCGTACGGTTGTCACAACATGTTACAACAACTGCGTGTAAATACATTCCCAAAAAAAAACAGCACTGATAGATATAAGCTGGTAAAATATGTCAAACATCTCAAATAAATAGCAGTTTTATAATGAAAAGAAAAAATAATAGTAAATTTGGACTCAGGTTAAAAAATTGGACGTGGATGCTTGACATATTTTACCAGCTTATATCTATCAGTGCTGTTTTTTTGGGAATGTATTTACACGCAGTTGTTGTAACATCTTAACTGACGTCATTTTGGAATTTTAGAGTTGTGCCAGTTCATATCTCTAATTACTATTTTCATTTTAGGCATGTCTTTGAGTCGTTTTTTGGAAATTTAAAAAATTTATTAGCGTCTCTACATATGATGTTCGGGTGAAACTGTTTCATTTTTTTTATTGTATAGAATTCAAGATTGCTATAGTTTAATAATCAGAATAGATTGATCTGATTCATTTTACATCGTGCTCATACTGATGAAGGATATCTGTCATCCGAAATATTTATAGTTACATTTGTTCGTTTATTGTCATTTTTTGGTGATGTTGTACCCTTTTAGACTGGTTATATATTATATTTTGTAGTGTACTGTATCATATCGCCCCGTAAGATTTGTCGTTGGCTATTATTCAGTCATTTAATATATATATATATATATATATAAGTCTGTTTGATAAATATAATGAATACATAAAAAACACGTGAAAAATATCTAATATTGGAGAAACTAGCATAGTATGTACAGGTTTTTCTGATAAACTAAATAAACAAGTAAATTCGTGAACAATATCTAACATGGGAGAGACTATATGTATAAGTCTATCTGATATACTGAATAAGTAAATGAACACGTCAACAATATCTGCCATTACAGAGACTATATGTATAAGAAGATCTTCTATACTGAATAAATAAATAAATGCGTGCAAAAAGATCTTGCATTGAAGAAACTATACGTATAGGTCTGTCTGAAATACTGAATAAATAAATAAACACGTTAACAATATATAATAGTGTAGAGACTATAAGTATAAGTCTATTTTATATCCTAAATAACTTGAAAAACACATGACTAATATCTGACATTGTAGAGACTATGTATAAGATTATCAAATATAATGAATAAATAAATAAACACGTTACCAATATCTGACATTAAAGAGACTACATGTATAATTGTATAAGTCTATCGAATATAATGAATAAATAAATAAACACTTGATCAATGTCTACTATTGGAGAGACTATATGTATAAGTCTATCTGACATACTGAATAAACAAATAAACACGTGAACAATATCTAACATTGGAGAGACTTTATGTATAAGTCTAACTGGTATACTGAATAAATAAATAAACACGTGAACAATTCTAGCATTGGAAAGATCTTATGTATAAATCTTTCTGATATACTGAATAAATAAACACACACGACAACAATTTATAACATAGGAGATACTATACGTATAAGTCTGAGATACTGAATTAAAAAAAAGAACACATGAACAACATGTGGCATTAAAAAGACTATATGTAAAAGTCTATCTGATATACTGAAACACTTTAACACAAAATCTAACATTGAATAGACTATAAGTGTAATGATATCTGGAGTCGGTTTCACAAAAAACTTACGACTATATTATTATAGTAAGATTGATCGTAAGTATACTGAATTATAATTCATGACTTAGGATCAATCTTAGTCGTAAATTTATTTGTGAAACCGACTCCTGATATGTAAACATGTGAAACATATCTAGCATTAGAGAGACTACGTATACCTGGTATCATACCAATATTGACTTCAAATTAGCTTATTGTAAAAACTATTATCTTGCCATGGCAATTAATTGCCACTGGATTGTTTGTCCTTCTTTTGCATCATTATTTCTGAATAATGAGTGCTTTTACAGAATAATTTTGTTGTCTTCATATTGTTTTGAAATTTTTCAACCCACAAAAATGTACACTAGCAATATCAACAAAACAAATGTAACAAGGCTATAATACAGACTTATTTTGCTTCTCAATATGAACGAGATAGCGGATTTTCCCCCTATATTATTGGTGTATGTTGCTTTGTTCACTCAATTCATACGAAAGTTGTAAATATGCATTGGAAACGATCCAAAAACAACAAGAACAATCATATAAAAAAGGCAACAGGAGTATACCCCGTTTCAATAGTTATAAATCGGTTAAGCAAACACGGATAATTGATTGTTAGAGAACAAATTAAATGGACCAAATCATTTAAAAACTGTAATAAAAAAGTTTAATTAGCACATGGAAACGCATGAAAAATATAAAAAAATAAAATAAAATTTCTCTATAAATTAACTTATTTTTACGTGCTCCATAATTCCGTGTTGATTGTTTATCAATGCAAAGATCCTTATAACTTATTTCACATAGGACTCTATATTTTATGTTAGGGCTAATTTTCACTAAAACCAGACTATTAAGTCAAGAAGATCTTTCTTGTGTATCACGTGCCTTTTTCTAGAACAGGAACCAAAGGTCAAAAGGTTTGTGTTCGTATCAAACGATAAAGAAGCCAAGATTGTGGTGGAGGTATGGCGCAAATGCAACCCGGATGGTATTAAGAATCAAACTATAATTTTTTCTACATTTAGAGATAGGTCCTTACGCTTCTTTTAATTAATGAACGGTGGTTCGTGTGATAATTTTCTGTCATTTTACTGTTTTTATTTCGTAACTACTTTGTAATGAAAATATCAAGTGCCCTATGTTTTATGTTGAACAATTACAATTTATTTCCTGTATTTCTGGATTTGTAAAATTCAAGAGTTTGAATGGTAACAAAAACATGAAAAACTGCACGTACAAACTACTTTAATGTTACAGCCGAAATAAAGAGAGGTGCTGACTTTGATTTATTCCTTACTTATTTAATGTTCATCATTCTAAGTGAGAAAGACAATTTTAGATTGACTATGAAAATAAATAAATCTTTGTATGTATCGATCAATTGTGAAATTAGAGAGACAACGGAATGTTAAGCATATTGAATGTGTTGCGTCAGTTATTTACAATGGACATAGCTCTACTGCTAAGGTGTATACATTCTGTACATGGTCTGCGCTATTTAAAAGAGGTCTAAAGAAGGTTTACATTGATAGAAAATTACGTTGTTCAAATAGTATTGGCTTTTACCCAACTGTCATATTACAATTATAGTGTGTTGCTTTCTTATTGACATTCTCCTAGTATCTCTGTGTATTCATGAAACGGAGAAAAAATATAGGGCAGAAATCCATTTACTTTTCAGTCTTTTATGCGTTAAATCGAGTACACGTTTTAGTGCATTGTCGGACACGAATGTGTGAGACTTTTTGATAAATGAAGTAATCACTGTCTAATTTATATGCAATATTAAACATGAAAGGCCGTAGAAACTTAGGGGAAAATATAAATTACAAAAAAAAACATAAAAAATAAATTAGGTTGAAGATTTATTTTTCTGAACGTTGTATATCAAACTGCATACAAGACATCTATCAAAAAAAAATTATCCTTTTCCATATAGATCCATTAACGTGTATGATTTCTTTGTGTTTGAATACAACACAGATACAAAACAGGAATTGTAATAAAATTAAAAAGAAAAATTGTTATAAATAAATAAATTCGTATTTACAAGTTTTGATATTATCATATGGTGAAATTCTGTTTATCGAATTATAACAAATGCATAGCAAAGTCTTTACAGTTTTATGACAAACATTATTCATAACGAGTTATTCGGTTTACTATTACATACAAAACATAGAAAAAAGATGTGGCATGATTGCCAAAGAGACATCTCCCCATCAGAAAGCCGGTTGTTGTATTCAGAATCCATATGTTGCTTTGATTAATATTTTATTAGCACGTGATTATATATGTTAAAACAACAGTAATCTATGTTCCAGTCTCGTTAATCTATTTTGAAAACAACAACCCATGACCAACAGAAAAAAAAAGGAATTGAAGACGGTACGTAGACAGGTCGCGTTAGAGCGCCTGCAGTGTTAATAGATCATCGGCCATGCAAATCCAGACTCATTGACTATGTTATAATGTCTTTTATAGTGATTAAGATGATAACATAATGTTGACTGCTGTAACCCTATTTTTGACATTTTTACCTATTGTGTCTGTTTGTTTTGTTCACGCATCGTTGTCAATATAATGGAATTTGATGCGACTGTCATATAAGTGAGAGGTTTAGCTAGCTATAAAACCAGGTTCAATCCACCATTTTCTACATAAGAAAATGCATGTACCAAGTCAGGAATATGACAGTTGTTATCCATTCGTTTGATGTGTTTGAACTTTTTTTGATTTTGTCATTTGATTGGGGACTTTCCTTTTTGAATTTTCCTCGGAGTTCAGTATTTTTGTGATTTTACTTTTCACAATAGGGAATACTATTTGATCTTCATTTTGTGTTGACAAACAGGCCTATTAAGACTCTAATCTAAATGTTACGCTTGAATTAACGTCCCCATACGTTACAACTAATTTTCAAAGAACACTGTATAATTGTTAAGTTTCAGATGACAAAAGAATATTCATTGCAATGCACCAATTGCTAGAGAACAGTGGACAACCTGTGCTGCACAACATGACTTGACATAAACTTCTACAGGCAAACATCGATAATGACTTTTGTAAATATGAATTAAATTCTTTAATAAAAAAGAGGCGAAAGATACTAAAGGACATTCAATCTCATAAGTCGAAAATAATCTGACAACGCCATGACATAAAAAAAAGAAACAAACAACAGTACACAAAACACAAAAAAGAAAATATGAACCCCACCAAAAACGAGGGGTGATCTCATGTGCTCCGGAAGGGTAAGCAGATACTACTCCTCTTGTGACTTCGGTCATGTTGTTCATTCAACTACAAACCCGGTGGTAAGTCAAATTCGGTAGACCACATTCCGGGAACACAGGTCGGAATTATTGTAGTTATGACAATTGGAACATATCCGTCTTCATCGGTGAAATATATATTCCATAACGGGCAATCAACTAGTGACGGCGTCCGTAAAATTTACGAAGAAATGATTTCAACTTCATCACTTGAAACTCTTGGTTTAATAGCTTCCTTATTAGCAGCAACACTCTATCAAGGAAATGAGGACAGGAAATATAAGCCGTCGAATATCGTATCAATTGGGAGATTTATTCTCCATATGCAGGCGCTGCTGAAATATTGCTACATAGAAATTGAACGTTCACAATTGGGAAGCTAAAAACATCTCTTTAGTCGTAAATTTTGTTTCCAACCGACCCTCATTGTCAAATTCTAGATGTAGGTCAAGATATGATGCGAACTATATATGATGTAAGATGTAAACAATGAGATAATTACTGACCAAAAAAAAAAGCTTAACCTTTAAGTTAACTATTATAAAAATTCATATTCCTCTACTAATCCCGATGTTAAAAACACCATGAAGTACCTAAGCGATATCAAAAATGCCCAAAATTAGATGAAAGTGAAAGAAATTTAGTGAAGGAAAAATCACAATGTAGTTATGTCAGTTGCCATATTCAAAATGAAATTAGATAAAGACCCATGTTTAGATGCATGGACTTAATGTTGAATTTAACCGAAAATATAACAGAAAAAAAATTGTATCTGTTTTTAACTTTTGCAATGACAAAGGGGAATTTTCAAATTCACAAAAAGTAGGGGCAAATTCATTGATATATATAAAAAAGAAATGAAGATCCACTTTCTCTAAATAATTACCGTCCAGTCACTCTGTTAAACTTCGATGTAAAATTATTAGTTTGTGCACTTTCTCAAAGATTTAAAATAGTATTACCAAAAATGATTAATACTGACCAAAAAGGTTATATAAAAATAGATACAAAGGTTTCAATATTAGGCAAATACAGGATATTATTGATTCCTCAGAGAATTTTAAAGTAAATGTAGTTATAATTTTTTATGATTTTTGCAAGGCATTTGACTCCCTTAATGATAAAAGTCTTGGATTTTACTTACAATTGGTTATAACAATCAAGACTGTAAAAAACAGACTAACAAACAGCTTAAAAAATGTGTAAAGATAATACCAGACTGGACGCAGAAAAATTTAACATTAATATGTAAAATGATAGTTATAAAATCATTATTTCTTGCCAAATTTAACTTATATTGCATCAAACATGTACATAGCAAAAGAAATTATACAAAATTTAAAAGTCTGGTCTATAATTTCATATGGAATGGGGAAAACAAGATAGAGTTAAACGAACAACTGTATGTAAAGACTATTTGGAAGGCAGGTAAAAATTATCGACATAGACATGTACCTCAAATCACTTCAATCACGATGGATTTTAAAACTTTTTATTCTTTTTATTTTCATTGAAATCTTACCCTTGTGATTATTCATGCATGCATAGTTACTAAGTACACGGAAAAAGAATGTACAAAGAAACTTAGAAGGCAAGTTAAACAATTTGATTGGACGAGAAGTTGTTACCATTTGCTAGAATAAGGTAAATTGTCACTTATTATGTAACAGATAAAAAGATGTCACTCAATGGCAAAAGTTAAAATCTCATATTAACACATCAAAACATAGATATAAGAAGATGTGGTATGAGTGCCAATGAGACAACTCTCCATCCAAGTCACAATTTGTAAAAGTAAACCATTATAGGTCAAAGTACGGCCTTCAATACGGAGCCTTGGCTCACACCGAACAGCAAGCTATAAAGGGCCCCAAAAATGACTAGTGTAAAACCATTCAAACAGGAAAACCAACGGTATAATCTATATAAAAAACGAGAAACGAGAACACTTATGAACCACATCAACAAACGACAACCACTGAACAACATTAAAGTTCATGTTCATTATAGTGGCATTAGCTACGAATTAGACAAAATTTAAAAAAAAAAATATAAATTTTTTAAACATTTATTAAAGCATAATTTATCAATAATATCTAGCTATTAGCAGTCAGTTTAGTTTAATTTCGTCAAAATAAGCTTAAAACATCACTGATGTATTATTGACTTGCAAATCAATAATTCAATCTCATTATAATCCGTATTCCTGTAGCATTTAGTTTGACCTTTAGTAGAGATGGGCAATCATATGTTCAGTATGTGGTTAGATTATTTAATAAGAAAAGAATGCCATCATTGAAAAGTGAAGGAAGGGAGACAAAATGAATAACCATTATTTTGACTGATCCGGCCCACAGAAAAGTATATTCTTATACAGGTAAAACAATGATGTACATATATTTTTAATCTTTCTTTAACATGAAATCTAACAGACATAAAAAAAAAATCGCTTTTATACTAGAGCACACGTGTGCTTGACTGCCTATTGATATTTTTATTTATGTATGACCATTGACAATATACGGAGGTCATCTCGATGTACGATAACTTGGCTTCTAGTCTGAAATGAGCACAAAATGTTGGTACAGTATATCGAGTTCATGCATTGTCAATTGTTTTCTTTATACTTTTTGTAATTTAAGTGTTCATTTGAGTGTGTTTTAGAATCAAATGTAGGAATTTTGGTCGAATTAGTGAACATGAATTTGACCGCGTATGCCCTTTAAATGGTTATAGATAAGACATATAAATACAAACCAAACCATAAAATAAATCATTAAACATTATAAATTTAAGTCCAAAATATCAGAATTTTCAATTTTAAGTCCAAAAAAATAAGAGAAGTATCTTTTTGCTTTGATATACGAAAACAAAGTGTAAAGGGAAAAGCGTTTTTTAGTTTGTGATTTATTTTTTGAATCCCATTTATACCTTAAACGTTGAGCAAACCCTTTCAACTAACTGCTAGTTTAAGATGGCTCCTAGCACAGGACTTGGGCTATTTTCTTCGCTATTGAAGGTCATAGCTGTAACTTACCAACAAATTACGAATTATATCCGGTAAAGAAATCTGACAAAAACTGTCCTGAATTACTCTACAATCTCATTATAAAAAACAGAAACAACACAATCATTTATACATGACTTTATAGAAAACTGCATATGAATATGGTAAATAATTCGGATTGAGTGATTCAACAAACAAAATGACCAATGGTGAATACAAACGCCATAAATATGAACATATGAGAGTATACTCGTCAGACAGAATGGAGAATATAACATAAAATCACAACGTTCACATGAAGAACAAACAATTTCTCGGAATGAGGAAACACATTTTTTTTTTTTGTTCGGTCCAATATATAGGAGTTTAACTACTACATTTAGAGTTTCCTAAACGTTTTCCGACTTTAACAACACTTGCAGCTTCGACCTAATATGACCTATCGAATAAGACTTATTACTGGGTTTGCACTAACATGAGCAACACGACGGGAGCCACATGTAGAGCAGGATCTGCTTACCCTTCCAGAGAACCTGAGATCAATCCATTTTTTGGTGGGGTTCGTTTTGCTCAGTCTTTAGTTTTTTATGTTGCGTTTGTGTACTTTTGTTTTTCTGTTGTTTTTTTTTTCTTTTCAAACTATGGGTTGTCAGTTTATTTTCGACTATTTGAGTTTGAATGTCTCTTTGATATCTTTCGCCTCACTTTGTCGATTATCTAGATAACCTTGATCGTTTTCTACTCATTTGTTTGTGGAAATACTCGACTTTAAAAAGAAAGATAAAGCTCGCTTTTGCTGAAAGAAATTCAACGTAAAGATGCAGTAACGATGAAATGAGACACATGGTTTGATTCGACCTTCAGTTTAACAGTAAATGAAAAAGACCATCTACAGCTTAAAAATATACTACAATTAAGCTGATCAAGTTTTTTTATACATACGTTCGGTCGTTGGTAATAAGATTCTGTTTACTCGGTGCATAGTCCCACCATTGTTCCTCAGCAGTTATAAAATAATCTCGTCTTAGACAGCAAATGGACGAGAATATCGATATGAAAATACTCCATTGGAGCACGGATGAGACCATGACCACAGTGATACGTACAAAGACAGGTATGCTTTGCTTTGATGATTTCCCTTTTTATCATAAATGACAGTTTATGTATATAATTAACAAGTGAGATGTGGTTAGTGACGTATTATTCATTGTAAAATTAGATGAAAAGTCTGAAATACATAAAAAATAAATCACCATGTGTCATCGTACATAATACGTTCTATTAAGAAAAGGAGGTTACATTCAATGGGACAACACATGATTAGTTGTAATTATGAATCTTATATTAAGGTTTGTTAACCTACGGAATAATGAGTTAAAAGGTGCTATAAAACAGGACAATTTTATTTTTGAATTAACTAAACCCACAGGGACTCGATTAACTGTTTACAAAATTTACTCAGTGTTTGTTTGTTGTTTTTTTTTTATTTCGTATTCCCTGTCTATTTGTGTCACATTATTAACGTATTTAACGTCGAAATCAATATTTCTTTGTTTTTAAACCATGTTCAGTTTACTATCCATTTCTAAATACTGAAATATTCAACATGGATCTTAGTCGCAATTTTGATGGGGAATGTGTCAAAGAGACAACAACCCGACCAAAGGGTAGAAAACAGCCGAAGGCCACCAATGGGCCTTCAACAAAGCGAGAAAATCCCGCACCCGGAAGCGGGCTTCAGCTGGCATATCATCTTAAAAAATATTAAAACTCCTAAATAATCTTCTATCGGATTCCGATCCATGACACCCTTATTCAGCTATCGTTTCGTTCAGGTAAAACAATTCAAATGTTCCATTCTCATTACCATGTTGCTTTTGTTTTACACTAATGCATGATTTTTAATATCTTCTTATTTTTTAAATATGTCAATATCAAATAAATTCATGAAAATCTAAATAAAAATAATAAATACAAGTAACACATCTAGTATAATGATTTAAAGCAGAATCATCTAGTATAATCATAATATTGATTTAAAGCAGGATCAGTCAGTTTAATCATGATAATGATTTAAATCTGGATCTGCTAGTATAATCATGATGATGATTCAAAGCACGATAAGAACTGAAAGAAATAAAAAAAAAATATGTCATTCTAATTAGCAAATAAAAATGTCTGTATGTGAAAAAATATCTAAAAAAACAACCGCTAAGGTTTTAGAGAGATCGGTTTTATTAATTACGTAGACAGCATTTAAAAGTCTTCAACGATCAACCGGAAACCACAAACCATGCACAAGACAGCATTTTACGGTACTCGGAAAATCAGCATGCAGGGCTAAATACAAATATTCAACTTTCGGGGAAATAAAAAGCAGAGCAATAACGTTCATACATGAGACTGGTAAATTATCAACTTCTACGTCATTTGGTGGGAAAATGATGAGTATTTCTTATTTAAAAGTCTTATAAAAGTTGAATTTGTACATTCTGTCAAACGTCTGTATATAGAACGTTTGGAGCATTGGCTGTGTTGTCAAACGTCTGTATATAGAACGTTTGGAGCATTGGCTGTTTTGTCAAACGGCTGTATATAGAACGTTTGGAGCATTGGCTGTTTTATCAAACGTCTGTATATAGAACGTTTGGAGCATTGGCTGTGTTGTCAAACGTCTGTTTATAGAACCTTTGGAGCATTGGCTGTGTTGTCAAACGTCTGTATATAGAACGTTTGGAGCATTGGCTGTGCTGTCAAAATTCTGTATATAGAACTTTGGAGCATTAGCTGTGTTGTCAAACGTCTGTATATAGAACGTTTGGAGCATTGGCTGTGTTGTCAAACGTCTGTATATAGAACGTTTGGAGCATTGGCTGTGTTGTCAAACGTCTGTATATAGAACGTTTGGAGCATTGGCTGTTTTGTCAAACGTCTGTATATAGAAAGTTTGGAGCATTGGCTGTGTTGTCAAAAATCTGTATATAGAACGTTTGGAGCATTGGCTGTGTTGTCAAACGTCTGTATATAGAACGTTTGGAGCATTGGCTGTGTTATCACACGTCTGTATATAGAACATTTGGAGCATTGGCTGTTTTGTCAAACGTCTGTATATACAACGTTTGGAGCATTGGCTGTTTTGTCAAACGTCTGTATATACAACGTTTGGAGCATTGGCTGTTTTGTCAAACGTCTGTATATAGAACGTTTAAAGCATTGGCTGTTTTGTCAAACGTCTGTATATAGAACGTTTGGAGCATTGGCTGTTTTGTCAAACGTCTGTATATAGAACGCTTGGAGCATTGGCTGTTTTGTAAAACGTCTGTATATACAACGTTTGGAGCATTGGCTGTTTAGTCAAACGTCTGTATATACAACGTTTGGAGCATTGGCTGTTTTGACAAACGTCTGTATATAGAACGTTTGGAACATTGGCTCTTTTGTCAAACGTCTGTATATAGAAACTTTAGAGCATTTGGTTGTTCTGTTAAACTTCTGTATACTTAACCTTTAGAGCATTGGGTTAATATGTAACATTTTTGTATAGAGAATCTTTAGAGCATTGGTTGTTCTATAAAACGTATGTATGTAGAACCTGTAGAGCATTGGTTGTTCTGTAAAACGTATGTATGTAGAACCTGTAGAGCATTGGTTGTTCTGTAAAACGTATGTATGTAGAACCTGTGGAGCATTGGTTGTTCTGTAAAACGTATGTATGTAGAACCTGTAGAGCATTGGTTGTTCTGTAAAACGTATGTATGTAGAACCTGTAGAGCATTGGTTGTTCTGTAAAACGTATGTATGTAGAACATGTAGAGCATTGGTTGTTCTGTAAAACGTATGTATGTAGGAACCTGAAGAGCATTGGTTGTGTTGTCAAATCTCTATGTATAGAACCTTTAGAGCATTGGTTATTCTGTCAAACATCTCTATACAGAACATTTTGAAATTTTTGGTTTTCATCCATTTATTTGATATAATCATTGCCTCTGTGTTGAGTTGACACATTATTAATTATAGGTCAATCTTAAAAGAATCATACTGACCCAGGAACAAAGTGTGAGGTTCATAAGTGTAAATTCTGAAATTGAATGTCAAGGTCAGTATGATGCGTATAAAGTTTTGTCAATTAAAGTGCTGCAGTTCAAAACGTATGCACCAAACACAAACCATACACTGTTTAACTAGCATAGGGTTCAAATGAGAAAGGTCAGAATGGTCTGACTTTGGTATATGATGCACCCCAAGCCCAAATGCAACAGTTAAACTGCATATGCAGTTACTCGCTAGGTTAATCAAAATTTTAAAGTACAAAAGGTATCACCCAGACACGAATTGTACAAGGTTTTAATATCATAGGTATTAAAGGACAAAGTCAAGGTCAAAGTGATCCGACTTTGGGATATGACACGTCCAAAGACCACGATGCAACTGCCTACTGAGTTTGATAACCCAAAGTTTAAAGCACTAACTTTATGAAACGGCACAAATTGGATAAAGCCAACTATCATTATCATTTCTATGATTTAACCTTTTCTTTGAGTACTTAGAGAAAAGTTAAGTATAGTGTTTTATTCATGTCTCTATCTGTTTTATTTGTATGCAATGTCATAGGCATAGCGGATATATAAAAAAATAATATTTATAACGTGATAAATAAACAAACAAACAATAACCAAAGTTATGCATGGTTTTTAAGCATTAAGAAAGTCATTTTGCTAGAAAACTTAAGACTCATTGTTTTAAACACTTTAAAATATATTAGGCAAAGCACTGTCTATATAACATGGGAAAATGTTATTTAATAAGTTCTACAGCACTAGTCTTAGCACACTTGGATTATTCTAAGAAGTAGAAGCTGGCTTGGCTGCTTTTAATACACTTGACTCTCTACTAAAGTAATCCTTATCCTTGTAACAGTTTGTGTAGTTGTTAATCTTAAGACTTAGGAGGTTGTGAACTATCGTTGAGTCAATGTTGTTCTGCTATCAGTTTGGATCCACTTGAGCATGCTGAAGGTCCTTATATTCGCATTGGAATGTGAAATAGCTAGTATTTCTTTGCAGAATTGAAAGTTTATAAATGTTTTTTGGCATCAAAACTTTCCGATCGATGTTTTGACAAAAACAATGCACTTTTCTATCAAAGCCGGTATTTACCTTTACTCATCCTTGGCGTTTGACATAGACAGAAGCAATATGATTATCGAGTATTTAATATCCTGTCACCTGTTTATTGTTCAATCAAACTATTATCACTTTTTAATTAGCATCCGTCCTGGTCAAAATGTTAACATGTTGCGTAATCAATAATGTCAGTAATATCAGATACTTTCGATACACTCGGACTTTTACGTCTTTAATAACATTTGTAAATATCGTAGTAAGAAATGGCGCCGGAAAATGTTCATTGATGAAATGTTTTATACACGGGATTTTTGTCTCTTCAACCGGAGGATGGGAGGAGATCCCTGAAACCGGGATTATTATACTACCCTCGGGAGGTTCACGTGTATGGATCTCACGCATGTCTGGGGGAATTCCGTTGGAAAGCATATAGGTAACATAAACACACAAAATGGCTGACAGTTCAAAGTATGCATAATTTATAGAGGTCAAACCTAATACCATTTACAAACGTAAAAATTGAAAAGATTACAATATTCTTAACAATAAGTATACTTTTATTTCATGAATAAATGGAAAAAACAACACCCACCTCGAAATAAATATCAGGCCCTCTTAAATTTTCTATGAATTAAACGTAGAAACTGCTGTCTCGTGTAGATTTGTATTGATTTTATCTTCCACGCAGGGAAGATCCGCGACTGAGTAGTGTTTGTGATACCCATTTTTACAATGAAGTTGAATTCATTTGAATTGTCGGTGAACATTCAGTCCATTTTTATTCAAACCGTAAGCTTATAAAAAAAGTAGTATCTCAAAATTTCAAAAGCATCTTCCTAGAATTAGTATTCAAATACTAGTACTACATTATCTAGGAGTAGAACACCGGAAGTAAGTTAGTCCGGCTACTTCCAGTTTGAGGCCGATGCCGCATAGGAAAGTATATTGCTATAGCAAGCTATAGCAAACTTTCCAAAAATCAATTCAAATACCAGCTAAACATAACCATGATATCTAGCATAATTTTATTCAGAGTAACAAAAATGTGACATTTTAGTGGAAATTTTAGGAAATGAAGCCTGTTCCAGAAGATGGCGCTGCAAAATCTAAAAATAGCATACCATCAAATTTTAAAGATAGATTTTTTAATAACCTAATTCAAAGAGGTAGGGTCAATTTCTCTCGAATTTATTACACACAATGATCATTTTCAAACTGTCTTTCAATCTTTAATTAAATTCCCACTATCTCAACCGAATGCGCATCTCAATAGTATGTCTTATTAATAATGAGAACACATAATTATATAAAAGCAAGATGATAATCCTAAACTACATTTTGACAGATTTTGAGTATTCGTCACAAAAATATATACCTAACCAAAACCAAAACTATTTTTGAAGTAAGGCTATATGTATTGAACACATAAATATTATTTTGGTTACTAGAGATAAGAAGATGTGGTATGAGTGCCAATGAGACAACTCTCCATCCAAGTCAAAATTTATAAAAGTAAACCATTATAGGTCACAGCACGGTCTTCAACACGGAGCCTTGGCTCACACCGAACAGTAAGCTATAAAGGGCCCCAAACAATTACTAGTGTAAAACCATTCAAACGAGAAAACCAACGGTCTAATCTATATAAAAAACGAAAAACGAGAAACACTTATGAACCACATCAACAAACGACAACTACTGAACATCAGATTCCTGACTTAGGACAGGTGCAAACAAATGCAGCGGGTTTAAACGTTTTAATGGTACCAAACCTTCACCTTTTTTCTGAAACAATAGTGTAACATCACAACATAGAAAGACACACAATAAAATATCAACTGAAATAGCTTAACTCAATCAAAGGACATATTAACACCATTGAACATACACTGAACAAATAAATTTGACCTATGACACAATGTAAATACAAAATAAATAAACTAAGGGAAGAATAATAAAAGTAACATGTTATATCGGTAAGAAATGTTAAACAATTAAAGAAAAACAATATGCTCGAACAAAAATACCATCCATTTGCAATAACTTTAAACACAGGTAAATGAAAATAATTTTGTTGTTAGGTATACCTGTACAGTACCAATAGAGAAAGGAAATATTTTTTTACAAAATAAATAATTTTGAATACAAAATAAATAAACTAAGGGAAGAATAATAAAAGTAACATGTTATATCGGTAAGAAATGTTAAACAATTAAAGAAAAACAATATGCTCGAACAAAAATACCATCCATTTGCAAAAATAACTTTAAACACGGGTAAATGAAAATAATTTTGTTGTTAAGTATACGTGTACAGTACCAATAGAGAAAGGAAATATTATTACAAAATAAATAATTTTGATGTTCATAGTACGAAGTGAAAATTTATAGTTATACCAAACACTTATCAAAGCTGGTATATAGACCAGATATAACCCTGAATAACATTAAATAACAAAAAAGCAATACAATTAGTATCAACAGGTCAAATAAACAAGAAAGTACGATTTGAGAGTACTCGCAGTTACTGACAGCTAGTTAAAAGCCAAAACAATTTATAATAAAAAATCATGCATCAGAGACTAAAATCAACAAAAACACATCCCAGGGATTTAGTATTTTAACGTCATGGACAGTCAAAGAAGACATGACTAGTGCAATGCCAAAAATAAATGTATCGACAGACAGTAGGATAGTTAGGAGTTTAACCTCTTTATAGATCTAAATGAACGTGGGTGTGTCTTTATACATCCCACTTGAAAAAAATACAAATTTAGTTATGTTTTAATTTGCTGATGACAAAATCGATATTAGTGCCAATGTAAACCATATTCAAAGATCTAATTACAACATTGGTAAGATAACCTTTACTAATAAGCCTGTTTAAAGGTTCGATGAGTTTACACGGATCACATAGTGATTTCCGCGCTTTAAGTACTGTCGTTTTAAGATGCAAAATTTGATAAAAATACCTTCTTTTTGGGGGGGGGGGGGGGGGTGTGATATACCTTTAGCTGCAACATATAGTACCGAATATAATTTTTTTTTATATTTTATTGGTATTCAATATGACTGTATTACAGGTTCTGAGTTTGCTACTCCCATTTTATTAAACATAGCTCGTGAAAACCAATTAAAATTGGACTTGAGCCCCTTTTTCTACAAATAAACACATATTTCGTACTTTTTGGATCCTCCAAACATTTGATTGAAAACCGAATTATGACATAAAACAGAAATATTGTAACAAAGCCCAATACAATGAATCATTGCTCATGGACAAAGAGAGATAAATCTTGATACCGGGATATGAAAGTTCCGCGTTGTCAGAAGCACCTGTTTACTGTTACCACGTGTTTGTATTAAAATGTTAAAATGGTAGATACGAGACCCATTCTTTTGTTTCATGTAAATTAAGTTCCATAAGTGGATAAGGAGTGAATTGATGGTTTAAATCAAATTGGTCCACTGCAGATCTCATATTGTTGACAAGACTTGCTTTTTACTGTTCCTATATCACTATTTAACAGTTTTCAATATGATAAATAAGCAAAAACAGTTAAAGTGGTTAAAAGTTGTTGTTTGAGGATAAAAGTCCTATTAGGTTATTGATGATTGAACAGTCACATGCCGTTTTGTTTGCAGATGTTGTATTAAGTTTCGTCTGAAAAAGTGCGGAAATGATAAAATTGGGGGAAAAGGTAAAAAAAATCAAAAAATTCAAAATATCAATAATATCTGGGACTATTATACTTATAGTTAGTATAATAGTCCCAGCTAATATGATCATAGTCAAAAGGTGTCATTTAAAGACAATAACTCATATATAGAGAGTCAATTGATGGTTTCATGTATTTGTCATTTTTGTAGATTACACTGCTGATCATTTTTGTCGAGCCTGCGATATTTATTTTGCGAAAGCGAGACACAACGATCCTAGTTTCTGTCGTCGGCGGCGTCAACATTTAGGTTCAGTCTGTGGTTAAACGTTTTTTTTGAACATCAATAACTTTGTCAAACCTACATGGAATTAGATGAAATTTGGACAGAAGCTTGTTTATGACCAACATGCAGTATCCAGAGCACAATTTTGAAAATATTTATTTTCATTTTTCCGTATGTTACTGATAAATAGACTTTGTTTTTTTTTACAGTTAACATTCATATTCAGTCTAACTTAAAGGTTAAAGTTTTTCAGTCATCAATAACTTTGTCAAACATTCATGAAATTTGGACAGAAGATTGTGTATGAACAAAATACAGTATCCAGTGCAAAATTTTATAAAATATATATTTTCATTTTTCCGTATTTTACTGATAAATGGGCTTATTTTTTTTACATTTAACAAATAGATACAGTCTGGGGTTAAAGTTTGTTACACATCAAATACTTGGTCAAACCTTCATAGAAATTTATGAAACTTTTTTATAATTAAGAGATAATGTCTGAGCACACTTTTGAAAATATATTTTCATTTTTAGTATTTTTCTGATAGATGGACTTATTTTACAGTTAACATTTACTGACAGTCTGGGATTAAATTTTTTTGACATGATAAGTTTGTTAACCTTCATGGATTGTTATGAAACTTGGACATAAGCTGATCTTCAAGACCAAGAAATAGCATCTAAAGAGAAAGTTTGAATCTTTTTTAACATTCTGTATTTAACTGATAAATGCATGGACTCACATTTTAAGTCAACATTTATTTACACTTGTACACTGACAGCAGCAGTCGTAGGCGAGACGCAGGGTTTCGCGGAACCCCTTACAAATTTTAGATCGTCTTTTTTTGTAATCATTTTTGCTGTTCAACGGTTTCTGTCTGTCTATTATAGAGTTTCGTGTTATAATAGACCAACATGTTCAATGCCTAATCACGATAAAATATGATGAAAGAACTAACAGAAATTCACGATTCATTACTCAACCAAACAACACTCGAGAATCAAAGTGCTAGTGAGCAATGCATTTTTAAATAAAACATTGAATTATATTTTAATTAAAAAATTCCTTTGTTCATGATTGTACATTTGTAGTAGAACCTATTTTTATATCAGATTCATACACCATGCATTACTTATCTAAATAATGATCACCCAACTGCACTATTTTGTTTGAACTATCAAAGGTAGTGATAAATCTTGGAAGATAATAAATATCAAGTCGGTACCATCACTTTTTGATTGGTTTCATGCAATCTTTACCCAAAAACGAGAATGATAGCGTTGTCTCTCTTTGTCCATATCGAGCTGTATGTCCTCTATTTTCTTTATATTGCAATTGAGACTACTTAAACACTTATAGTAGTCTCAGATAGACAGTATTATGATCAAAGGAGATGACCATTTGACATCAGGTGTGGGAGGATGATTTTGAAAATAAATAACCTGGCACAAGATAGAATGAAAATGAATATTCTGCAACACAAAATGCAGGAAACAATTGTGTTCAAAAGTGAAAATAAATTTTCGCTATAGCAAATAAAATAAATTGCTTAACCGAGCGCAGCTGGATACGACCGCAGAGGTCCAACCCTGAACAGTTGGGGCAAAAATGGACACAATATTCGCGCTTGATACAGGTCTGAATTTGGATTGTAATTCAATATTTGACACATAATAGGTTTCTGACACAGAATAACTGTAGAACTTAGAATTGGTTATATGATTTGAATTTATATTCAATTTTTTGCTTTTGTGCAATACACTATGCTGTTTCGAATTGACCCCCCCCCCCCCAAAAAAAAAATTCTTTCCCTCAGTCATGGTCATAATTTCAATTCAAATTTCCAATGGAGTTTGCAACCATAATAACCCATTTAAATACATCATAAAAGTATTAAAATAGAAAATGACATACATAATCATAGCTAAAATTATTTTGCCTTAATCAGCATTATTAAAATTATTAAAATAGCAACTTCTAAAAATGAATTGACAGCTAATCACCTCAAGACAATACAAAAATTCTTTATACATAATTTAAAAGCAGTGTAAGGGAGGTATTTCAAAGTTGTGTTTGAATTACCTCCCTTACACTGTAATTTGTACTTAAGTAATTGTCCATTAACCAGGACACCCTTGTTTTTTCTCACTTTTCCCCCTAATTCCTAAACGGTTTGAGCCATAACCCCCCGAAGCCAATCCTAACCATCCCTTTGTGGTATGGAAACTTGTGGCATAATTTCAGAGAGATCCATACACTCAGTCTGTTCCACAAGTTATTATCATGAAACTAGAAAAATGCTTATTTGGCCCCTAATTCCTAAACTGTTGGGATAATAACCCCCTAAATCAATCCCAACCTTCCTTTTGTGGTTATAAACCTTATGTTTAAATTTCATAGATTTCTATTCACTAATACTAAAGTTATTGTCCGGAAACCAAATGTCTTCGGACGACGAAGACGACGACGTGATACCAATAAACCAATAAAATTGTTTTCGGTCGTATAAAAATAAGGATGCATAGCAAGAGATGAAAATGAAGCCATTCATCAATCATAAAAAAAAAATACTCTTTTATTACATTTGCACGTTTTCATATTACAGGGAACACAGGTCAATATAGAGAAAATTCATAAAAAATATATGCTGAAAAGCTTTTAATTTTTCATATTGGACAAAACGTGTTAATATTTTTTATATTGAGGAAACAAAGAAGTTCAACAGATTGATTCATTGATTGCTACATTCAGCACTATTGGCAATCCATTTTATTGGTGCCAGAGAAACCACCAACCTTCGGTATGAAAACTGACAATCCTGGTAAATTCAGATTGGAGTCAAATGCACCAGGTGCCACACGCAAGATTAAAACTCACAACATCAGTGTTGACAGGCTAGTGATACAGTAGTTGGATTACTTAGACAACTTGGTCATCGAGGCCCAGAAGTGAGACAGAGAATAAAGCTGTTGGTTTCAAATATTCAGCAAATGTTTGCTAATGTTTGATCATTACTTTTTACTCTAGAGATTAGCTATGCTTGAAACGGTAATTTATATTTCATATATAGGACTAGTTTATATAAATAAATATATTTTACCTGTGTTTACCTGTAAACTGAGTGCGTGTAAATGTAATGAAATGCTGCCCACAAATGTAATGCACCGATTCAAATTACGTGTAAACTATATTTTTTCATCAGACAACAGTTAAACAATACAAAACAAGTCAGTACATCCATATGATGGAAATACAAAACTGTTTATGCCATTAAACTAGGGGAAATCAGGGGCGGATCCAGGATTTTAGGTTATGGGGGCGCAAACTGAAATTTTCGCCGAGCGGTGCGAGGAGAAAATTTTTTTGAGGTAAAGTTATTGAAATATTCTTCTAAAGTGGGAGCAATGTAGATACCTCGCCAGGCGAAGCGTGGCGAGTAATCAAAGTTTCGAGATAAAATCCACCCCTGACAACAATCTACAATCACCGAAATTAACAAGAAATCTGTGAGCTTCTATTCATTGAGACTACCCCCATATATTTCCTAGAAAACGGGACTGAAGACAAGTAGGATAGAGACAGACCTCAATCCGGAGTCCACAAGCTGACCCTCCAAAAAAAAAAATCAAGCGAATGTTATGTCAATGGTTGCTGGGAAAACTGGTGCTGCATTCATATTAGTCAATCGAATATATTCGGGGGGAGGGGGGATGCAATAATGATGTAATAGATTTGTATGCGTCCTAGTGGATCCTCCGGAACAAATATCAAATGACTGACTGACGGATGGACGGACAGAGGTAAAAAAATATGTAACTGTTCTGCGAAGAGCCTCTGAGTTATGATGGCAAGGTCTCCTACAAATTGGAAAAATCAACAACAATCTTCTAACACCCCAAACTTACGCAATTAGGGATTCATATTGCATATATGAGTTTATAAAGCTACAGTTATAAAGTTGCAATCCCAAACAGAAGCTGAAGATCATGCGAACATTTATTTTATTTTGATTCTGTGTTCCTCTGCAAACCAATCTACAATCAAGACACCAGCACTTGTTGTAAATTAATCTATATAGTTATATCAAGTAATATCTTAACTAAACCTTGAAAGACATGGTGCTGGTAGTTGTGACATAAAGAGATACAGGAACACCACAAAAAAATAATAAACCCTTGTTTTGCACATCGTCAATGTGTCTAAGCTAACTGTACATGGTTTCAATAATGTGAAATGAAACCGCTTAACTTAAGAATTACTTTAACACTCCTTAACACCAGCCCTGCCAAACTTGATTAAGACGATGGAAATGTGAAGAGTTGACAGATAGACGGGCGGCCGGACCGACGGACGCAAAGTGAGACGAGACAGATGACAATAGCTCACCTGACCATTACTAGTATTAGATTTTGCAAACGAAAATTTCTACTTTTACCAGCGATTTTTAATTGTCTTTTCACAATATCTGTTTTTAAATTTTTGATTTTCGGAGGTCGTGCCAGACTTTATATATACTGTTTTCGCCATTAAAATCAAATGAGATGCAGTTGCGAAGTTATGTTTATTTTCTTGGGATCCCATGCATGTAATACTGTAGTACGGGTAGGGGGCCTTAAGCTTGACCGTTTATCCATAATTCGGCAAATTTTTTAGGTTGCAAGTGAGAAATATATATAGACACAGAGATATTAAATAATGATACAAATTAATAAACTAACCTTTCGCTTGAACCAGTATTTCTATCTTTTTTTTAAGAAAGAATCTAACCTGGACTGTTTTCTTGGCCGTGCCATGATGACATTGTGAAAGTGAGTGAAGGATGTTTTGGAACTTCGATTATTAAAGAAATTGTTTATAAAAACCGCAACTACAACGTAACATTTTTTTTTACTTTAACTGCTAAAAGCCTATAATATTTTTCATCAACGCGGTCCTTCCTTTGAAGTATATAATATTTATAGAACTTAAATAAATCGTATAGGCAAGGAATTGTATATTTAGATAAATATACAATTCCTTGGTATAGGTCAGTTGATTAGTAATCACGTTGATTCTGTTAAACTGACTGTTTTATATACTTTGAATGTTAAAACTGATGGAATGCGGCGACATTAATTTTCGTCGTCTCTTCAGATACTTAATTAAGCTGAAGACAACTTATGCTTTGCAAATTTTAGGGGGTGGCACGCCCGCCACGCCCCCTCCTGAATCCGCCCCTGGAAATAAATGTGATAAGTCTACATAATAGCTATTATTTCCATGTGTTTACCTTCACAAATTTACTTTTTAACAACAGGTAGTATGTCCTTATGGTTGGGATGACAAGAGGCTGTATGAGATTTTACATGACCTTTCCCTAGAAAAAACTTCTTTAATACTATTGGGAAAAATATAAAACCTCTCAGGACCGGTGTTTACCTGGCTATTTAAATTTGTTCAAAGGAAAAGGTCCCAATGAATAAGTACAATAGCTTTTGTTTTCTCTGCAGAGTTCATTCAATGGGAACTTTCATCCTTTTTGGTCTTGGATGTCTCTTGTAACAAAATGACCACATGGATCACATCTTAAAGTAACACAATGGACATATGGATCTTATCTTAAAGTAACAAAATGGCAAAATGGGTCATATCTTAAACTATCAAGAACTATGAGAGTTATTTTCAGGTTTTCATTCAAGCTAATGGGGAATCATATTTTCACCTTATTCTCTGTAACTGCATGGACAATTTGAATCAAGCAATTTTCTTCTGATAGTACAAATTTAAGAACTCCTACCCAATCTTTTTAAATCTGTTAGGATTATTGATTTTGGACTCTACAAAGATTCCAAATTTCAAATTCACATGAATAATTTTTTCTTATGACCTTCCATATTTTCAGATGAAATTCCATTTCAAGCATGTTACCGTTCCATTTAATTATATCAATTTTGAAAGTCATTGGACCCTGACCTAAGGGGCACGGCCTCAAAATAGTCATCAAACTGATATATGAAATGGGGACCCAACTATTTCCCCCATTACTTCAATGCAATTTTATCCAAATTGAGGGGCAGATATTTTATTCCCTATTTTAGACTGCAAAATTTCAATTACTTTCTCATACTAGTAGCCCCCTTCATGGTTTCTGGGAGAATTCTTGAGTGGGCATGACCGGCATTTAAGAGAACAATACTGTTTTGAGTATTTATAGGGTCATTTTTATTAACTTCCTTGTTAAAATCGAAAATAAAATTTGGACCATTTACGCAGACAATCATCCACCCTATACATTTCAGAACCACTTAAAACTTAACAGAAGTTGAAAGTTTAATGAATACCCTTTATATATACTACAAATTTAAGCATCTTTACATAATTTTCATCTCAGTACAATATCCCATTTAAAAGATGGTAGATTTATTAAGGGACTTCATTCGTGGGTACTGGACTGGTATCCTGTAACCGGGATCCTATTCCATATATATTGATAGTAATGCAACAAGAATAAAAGAACAGAGTTCCAAATTCCTTCGCGTTGCACATATTTTATCTATCCAAGGTACAAGGGCAATAACTAAAAAAAGCACTTTTTTTTTGTTCTTTAAAACCTTTTATTAATACATATCTTAACTCATTGAACCCCAAGAGATTTCTGGAAAATTAGGCATTTTCGAAAATTTGCAAACATATGTAAATTATATGCAAATTAGTAGACTCTTGGTGCTGTAGCTGATGCTGATCTTAAACTATGTATTGGGGGCGAATGGCATGCGTGGGGCGTGGGAGTGGGGTGGGGTGGGGTGGGGTGGGGTGGGAGGTTGTATATTTTCTTGGGAGGTGGTATATTTTCTGTTGGGTTTGAACCCACCCTTACTGAAAAATGGTCATTTTCAGTCTATTTTTCGATTTTGATACGACCTTGAGTGGTGAACATTGACCAAACTGTGTTTATTTGTCATTCAAGTATTACTTTATAGTTACAGCAGTCCATCCATACTGACTGGAAGTAAATGTGACTTGAGTGTCTTTCGGGGGAATTATTATTGGCAAGCCAGGTCTGCCTAAATGTCGGTTTTTACAGATTTCTGACAAAACGTTGACCTAGATTTTTGCAGACCAGATTTCCTTTGGCAATATTATACCTCCTTGTGTTCCTTTACCACCTATGCATGTGTTTATGATAATAGTTAATACATAAAGACCATACCAGTAACGTAGTGGCCATCAAAAGACTCCCACCCCCACCTGATTTTGGCTACTTTTCACGTTTTTCCGATTTTGAACTCTAAAACGGAAAGGCCATTAAAGTTGCCATATTTTCATAAACACACATCTGAGAAGAGTATATGGACCATGAATTGCATGGTTGAAGTCCCTGCTGTCAAGACAGTTCAGCTGGGACAGTTCTAAAAAAGTATGGAGGGTCATACAGGCCATCACAGAATGATGGTCGCCATCACGACTACAGGCGGGATTGGGGGCGAAGGGGTTAAGAGAAATGAAGGCTTCATAGCAAATGCAATGTGATTTCCATTATAATCTATATTTCCAAGGGGTATAACTCATTAAAAATATTTGATCAGAACTTATTTTCGAAAGATATAAACCTATGATATAAGTCAAAGTTCATAAAATTCTGGCAAGAATTGAACACATGAGAGCGATAACATTGCAATTTTCCATATAATCAATATTTTCAGGGGGCATAACTCTTTTAAAATAATTGATCAGCACTGATTTTCAAATTCGTCCAAGACCTTGCTAATATAAACCTATGATTTAAGTTTCATAAAATTCTGGCAAGAATTGTACATATGAGAGCGCTAACAATGCAATTCTCCATATAATTTATTTTTCCAAGGGCCATAACTCTTTTAAAAATAATTGATGAGCACTGATTTTTGAACTCGTCCAAGACATTGCTGATATAAACCTATGATATAAGTTTCATAATAATCTGGCAAGAATTGAACACATGAAAGCGTTAACGATGCAATTTTCCATAAAATTAATGTTTCAAAGGGGCATAACTCTTTTAAAAATAATTTATTGGCACTGATTTTCGAACTCGTCCAATACATTGCTAATATAAATCTATGATATAAGTTTCCTAAAAATCTGGCAAGAATTGTACAAATGAGAGTGCTAACGATGCAATTTTCAATATAATTAATGTTTCCAAGGGGCATAACTCTTTTAAAAATAATTGATCTGCACTGATTTTCGAACTCGTCTAAGACATTGCTAATTTAAACCCATGATATAAGTTTCATAAAATTCTGGCAAGAATTGTACATGAGAGCGCTAACGATGCAATTTTCCATAAAATTAATGTGTCCGAAGGGCATAACTCTTTTAAAAATAAACTGTTAACACAGAGATATGTCTCGCCTATTTGTTATTTTGATAATGCAAATGTTGATATTAAAATAGCAATACTTTAACATGTAAGTTATGCAAATATTCAAAATCAATGAACCATGACTGAAGGTACAGGGCTAAACAATCTCCATGGAAATGAGATGTGCCAATGCTAATACAACTGCAAACCAAATACCATTGACTTTTCCCTTTAAACAAACCTAAACACAAACATTAACTTGTAAACTATGTAAAAAGTTCAAAGTCAATGAACCATAGTTAAGGGGTGGGGTTATATAATCTCCATGGAAATGAAACTTGCAAATGCCAATACATTTGCATACCGAATATCATTGACAACATTAGTGGTTATCTTAAACTGACCTAATCACACACTAATACATGTAAACTAAGCAAAAATTTCAAAGTCAATAGACCATGAATGAGGGGTAAGGACCAAATATTCTCCATGGAAATGAGATGTGCTAATGCTTATACAACTGCATACCAGTTATCATTGACCTACCACTAACAGTTCCCCTTAAACTGACCTAATCACAAACTAATACATGAAAACTAAGCAAAAGTTTCAAAGTCAATAGACCATGAATGAGGAGGTGGGGCCAAATAATCTCCATGGAAATGAGATATGCCAATGCTTATACAACTGCATATCAAATATCATTGACCTACCACTAATGGTTCCCCATAAACTGACCTAATCACAAACTAATACATGTAAACTAAGCAAAGTTTCAAAGTCAATAGACCTTGACTGAGGGGGCGGGACCAAATAATCCCCATGGTAATGAGATATGTCAAAGCTAATACAACTGCATACCAAATATCATTGACCTTCCACTAATGGTTCCCCATAAACTGACCTAATCACAAACTAATACATGTAAACTAAGCAGTTTCAAAGTCAATAGACCTTGACTGATGTGGCGGGGCCAAATAATCCCCATGGTAATGAGATATGTCAAAGCTAATACAACTGCATACCAAATATCATTGACCTTCCACTAATGGTTCCCCATAAACTGACCTAATCACAAACTAATACATGTAAACTAAGCAAAGTTTCAAAGTCAATAGACCTTGACTGAGGGGGCGGGGCCAAATAATCCCCATGGTAATGAGATATGTCAAAGCTAATACAACTGCATACCAAATATCATTGACCTACCACTAATGGTTCCCCATAAACTGACCTAATCAAAAACTAATACATGTAAACTAAGCAAAGTTTCAAAGTCAATAGACCTTGACTGAGGGAGCTGGGCCAAATAATCTCCATGGTAATGAGATGTGCCAATGCTTATACAACTGCATACCAAATATCACTGACCTACCACTAGTGGTTCACCATGAACTAGACCTAATCACAAACTAATACATTGTTAACGCTGCCGCCGCCGGAAACAGCATACCTATGTCTTGCTTTTTGACTCCGTCAAGGCCTGATTTTCGAACTTGTCCAAGACATTGCTGATATAAACCTATGATAAAAATCTGGCATGAATTTTACATGTGAGAGCCCTAACTAGACGGGACAGACGCCCGGTATTTCCATGTCCCCAGCAATGCATTACACGGGGGGACAAAAATATGATTGATCTATCACAAGTAGTTCCGAACAAACAGATTTAAGCAGAAAACTTAACATTGGAAATTGCTAATTAATTCAAAGTCACTGGACCATGACCTAGGGGGCAGGCTCTCGAAATGGTTGATAAACTGAAATGTAATAATAGTAATGCAACTTTAAAAAAAATATCATTGATCTATCAAAAGTAGTTCCTATCAACCTAACTTAAGAAGAAAACTTAACATTGAAAATTGCTTGTTAATTGAAAGTTCATGTACCATGACCTAGGGGGCAGGGCCTCAAAATAGTTGTCAAACTGATATGCAATGATAGCAATGCAACTTTATAGAAAGTATCATTGATCTATCACAGGTAGTTCCTTTGTTGACGCTCATCAACACTGCTGGAAAAGCCACACCTATGTCTAGCATTATGAGACATTTTTTATCGCAGGCAGGACATGTGTATTTATGAAATAGGGTTACTTTGGAATAGGCAATATACACACAATATAATAAAAAAAACACTGCAGAGATTCACTAATTTAATGAAAATTATATATCATTTGGTTGTTTTTGTTTGTTCAATTGCTGTTAATGATATACATGAGAATTGTACAGACATCCATCATGACATGACAATCTTTACATGGGAATACTAGTTTTTTATCTAAGTAGTCATATTTATCATATATATATATATATATAGTACATACTACCAAAATAAAACCAAATTATTTTCATAAATGTACCCATGTTGTATTGACATGTTTGTTGTTTACATTCCTTGGCTCAACTATATGATATTCTACTGATATTTAGAGGAAAGAATGGCAGTGGTACATAACTTTTGTTGTGAGATGCATAATATATTGAGAAAAAAGTTTATTTGAAAACTTGAGTATTTTTTGTAAACAATGCTAAATTTTGACTAGCTATTATGCGACTAGAAAAATGTATTTATAAAAATCATTCAATATTACTAGATATTTTACAAACATGATAATCTGCACAGAGAAATGAGATAACAAAAATTAAAATATCAATATCATTAATACCACAATTTTGGTCATATAAGAAATTCTCAAAAAATTATCTAGAAATTGATCTAATAGAAATGAATAATTAAAATTTTCTTGTAAGTCATATAAAATGGAATTTAAAATCATAAAATTTAACTAGATATTTAAAAAAGATTAAAAAAAAAGACATATACAAAATGTTTACAACCCCTTAAAAATGTATGTTTAAAATGTTATTCAATAATTGATAAAAATATACTTGTAACTGTTTATATAAGTACTAGCGACAAATAAGAGAGACAGGTGGAAAAAGAACAACCCGTTCATTTGCTACACGACAAACTTTTTAAAATGGATTTCTTAATGTACAATGATTATAAAAAAAATATATAAAATACAAAAATATCATTTTCTTCTTAAAAAATAAAGAGTATAAAAATACAATACTGACTGGCAGAATTTGATTATTTATCGACATCTTTTTTTTCTAACAAGACGCCAAACTGCCTTCTCTAAAGCTTTGCTGACTTTGACTATTTTGCTAGAGCCATTTATTGTTAATGTTCTTGTTTTAGTATCCAAGGTGTCTCTTTCTGAAAATACCAGAACTTTACCTAAAAAGAGAAAAAGAGAGATTAAATTATATCTTGCCAACAAAAAATAAAGTGCTTCGCCGAGGACAGCTGGATACGACCGCAGAGGTCAAACCCTAAACAGTTGGGGCAAAAATGGACACAATATTCAAGCTTGATACAGGTCTGAATTTGGATTGTAATTAAATATTTGACACATTATAGGTTTCGGACACAGAATAAATGTAGTCAAAGAACTTGAAATTGGTCATATGATTTGAATTTATATTCAATTGAAGATTTCTTGCTGTTGTGCAATACACTGTGCTGTTGTGCAATACTTAGTAAATCTGTTTTCAGACTATATACAAAGAATTAGCAAAATAAATTGTGACCCCCAATTTTTTTTTTGGAAAATTGATAATTTCTTAAATCTTGAGGAAAAAAAATTGAAAAATGCTTGTTTTGGCCCCTAATTCCTGAACGGTCTGGGCAATAACCCCCAAAATGAATCCCAACCTTCTACTTGTGTTATTGAACCTTGTGGTACAATTTCAGAGCAATCAAAATACTTATACACAAGTTATTGTCCTGAAACTAGAAAAATGCTTGTTTTGGGCCCCTTTTTGGCCCCTAAAACAATCCCAACCTTCCTTTTACAGTATTGAACCTTTTGTTAAATTTCATAGAGATCCATACACTTGAACTAAAGTTATTGTCCGGAAACCAAATGTCTTCGGACGACGACGTGATAGCATTATGCGAACGCAAATCTTTTGCGGTCGTATAAAAAGCTGTCTCTCATGCTATTTTCTATTCCCCCCCCCCCCCCACCCCCCCAAAAAAAAATTAATGGGTCATTTATAATCAATTTAAAAAGCATTATTAAACACAACAGTATTTAAATCAATTAAAACACAAATATTTGATGACATTCACCTTTTATGCATGTAAACCTCTTAAAAATATTGAAAGAAATAAGCCAAAATCTGTCAAATTTGGTCCTCAATAGCTCAGAAAACTAAGAGATAAGAAAAATCTGCTTGTACATATATTATTGAAATCTCTTAACTTGTTCCGTAGACATGAAGTGGCTCTTCCATATTGAAACCTTCAGTGGAGAATGCTTGAGACTTTATTAAGAGAAAATTCTAAATAAATGGGGAATGTGTCCATGGGACACAGATGATGCCCCCACTTGCATATAATGTAATAAAGGGGCATAACTCTAGAACAGTAAAAAGGACGCCATCAATATTCAAACTTGATCTGTGTTTTGTGGTAATAAGCATTGTGTATAAGTTTCATAACATTTGGTTGAGGCAAACTAAAGTTAGAGAATGGAAACGAAAAATTCAGAATTTTTCCATTTGTAAAGTCATAACTCCAGAATGGTAAACAAAACACCAACGAAATTCAAACTTGATCTGTGTTTTGTGGTAATAAGCATTGTGTATAAGTTTCATAACATTTGATTGAGGCAAACTAAAGTTTGAGAACTGAAACGAAAAATTCAGCAATTTTTCCATTTTTAAATGGGGCATAACTCTAGAACGGTAAATGTGACCCCACCAAAATTCAATCTTGATCTGTGTTTTGTGGTAATAAGCATTGTGTATAAGTTTCATAACATTTGGTTGAGGCAAACTAAAGTTAGAGAACGGAAACGAAAAGTTCAGAATTTTTCCATTTGTTAAGAGCCATAACTCTAGAATGGTAAACAAAACACCAACGAAATTCAAACTTGATTTGTGTTTTGTGGTAATAAGCATTGTGTATAAGTTTCATAACATCTGATTGAGACAAACTAAAGTTAGAGAACGGAAACGAAAAATTCAGCAATTTTTCCATTTTTAAAGGGGCATAACTCTAAAACAGTACAAGTGACGCCACCAAAATTCAATCTTGATCTGTGTTTTGTGGTAATAAGCATTGTGTATAAGTTTCATAACATTTAGTTGAGGCAAACTAAAGTTAGAGTACGGAAATCAATTTCGGGACGTACGGACGGACAGACGGACAAGGGTAAAACTTAATGCACCCTCCGCTACGGCGGGGCATAAAAAGAAAAAAAGAACATGAGCATGTTTTATTTACAGTATAGAAGCCATGTTTGTTGTGTTAAAAATACAATTTTAAGTAAATATCCCTTAAGAAAGTAAATGAAACATGAAAATATAGTCAGGGTAAACTGCAAATGCCAGACAAAAACATCAGATCATAAGCCATATGTTACATGCTGACATAAACTATCACTGATATAATCATATTTATAAATTGATTTATATAACTGTCGTCAAATTGGTTCTTTATAAACTGTTTACAAAACTTTGAATTTTTCGAAATACTAAGAATGTCTACCCCAGGAATAGATAACCTTAGCTGTATTTGGCAAAACCTTTTGGAATTTTGGGTCCTTAATGATCTTTAATTTCGTACTTTATTCGGCCTCACAACTTTTTTTTATGAAAGCATCACTTATGGAGTCTTTTCTAGTTAGCAAGTCCGGTGTACAAAAATATAAGCCTGGTATCTTTGATGAGATTCTTTAGAGACAACATATGACTTTTCTTCCTACTAAAATATTACTCTATATACAAGAAGTTAAATCTGTTACCACCTTATTAGCATCCCTACTTCTCACATTCTGTGATTTTCTTAGCAAGAGAGACAAAAATACAATTACATCAATACAGCTCGAAAATTGTGATGTTCTTTTATCAAAATAGGAGTAAGCATTTATTCTGACTGATCAAAGGTAAGGTTATAAATCCACAAATCGATTCCAATGTTTATTTTATGTATGAAAAATAAATTGCATTTTGCTTACGGATTATTTAACAACACTAAAAATGAATATGATAAAATTCTGGTTATACCCATACTATTAGAGTCTAGATTGGAGATCTTCATTTCTGTATACTTAAAATGTTTTATGCTACTTTTCTCTACTCTTTAATGTTTTGTCCATTATTCTCTATTCTTTAGATTTTAGCATCCCATTTCCTCAATTCCTAATGTTTTTAGCCCTTTATTCTGTGCTGTTTGATCATTATTCTCTGGTTTTATACAAATAGAAAATGTTTGATGAAACTTTTGGAGAATTGTTGCCATGTTGGCTGTCTATCAACACTTACCTTTTTGACCATTCATTAAGTCACAGGTACAATCTGAGTTATAGTTCTTCTTTACAAACTTATTAACTACTTCCTTCTTCTTTGTCCTGACATTGGCATACATCTTCAATGTATATTTTCCTCTCCGACCTGTTTGTACCTTGTATACTTAAAAAAAATCCTTATAATTAGTAATTTAATCTTAATCTTGACAGTACTTGGACTTAAACTTGTTAAAAAGGGGGTTGCAAGCATGCATATTGTGTTGTACCAAGACCCACTTGTTACGAATTTGAAAAAAAAGTTAAAATTTTTAAATCTAAATTGATTTTAATAATGAGATGTTCTATTACATACTATCCACCAGAGACCAAAAGACGACGATGTAAACAAATTCCTTAAAAAAATGATTTTTAATTTTTATCAATTTCTTTGTTATATTTTCATTAAAGTGTGGCAATTGAAGCTGAAAGTCATTTTTAATTTTGACAGCTTAGTTACAGGTGCCCTCAGGATTTTTAACTGAATTTTGCATTGATTGTACCCGAGTGGTTTAAGAGAAGAGCATTGAAAAAATAAAAGAATATGTCCTAGGATAGAAATGCAAGCGCTCAAGCTATGCAATTTTCCAAGTTAATAAACTGTTATCACAGAGATATGTCTCGCCTTTTTGTAATTTTGATAATGCAAATGTTGAAATTAAAATAGCAATACTTTAATATGTAAGTAATGCAAATATTCAAGGTCGATGAACCATGACTGAAGGTACATGGCTAAACAATCTCCATGGAATGAGATGTGCCAATGCTAATACAACTGCATACCAAATACCATTGACTTATTATAAGTCGTTCCCTTTAAACAAACCTAAACACAAACATTAACTTGTAAACTATGTAAAAGTTTAAAAGTCAATGAACCATGATCAGGGGTGGGGCTATATAATCTCCATGGAAACGATACTTGCAAATGCCAATAAATTTGCATACCAGATATCATTGACTTAACATTAGCAGTTCATCTTAAACTGATCTAATCACAAACTAATACATGTAAACTAAGCAAAAGTTTCAAAGTAAATAGACAATGACTGAGGGGGCCTGGGCCAAATATTCTCCGTGGAAATGAGATGTGCTAATGCTTATACAACTGAACACCAATTAACATTGGCCTACCACTAATGGTTCCCCTTGAACTGACCTAATCACAAACTAATACATGTTAACGTAGCAAAATTTTCAGTCTATAGACCATGACTAAGGGGGCGGAGCCAAATAATCTCCATGGAAATGAGATATGCCAATGCTTATACAACTGCATACCAAATATTATTGACCTACATGTACCACTAGTGGTTCCCAATAAATTGACCTAATCACAAACTAATACATGTAAGTATGAAAAGTTTCAAAGTCAATAGACCTTGACTGAGGGGGCGGGGCCAAATAATCTCCATGGTAATGAGATGTGCCAATGCTTATACAACTGCATACCAAATATCATTGACCTACCACTAGTGGTTCCCCATAAATTGACCTAATCACAAACTAATACATGTAAACTATGAAAAGTTTCAAAGTCAATAGACCTTGACTGAGGGGGTGGGGCCAAATTATCTCCAAGGTAATGAGATGTGCCAATGCTAATACAACTGCATACCAAATATCATTGACCTACCACTAGTGGTTCACCATGAACTAGACCTAATCACAAACTAATACATTGTTGACGCCGTCGCCGTCAAGGCGAGACAAAAAGGGACATAACTCTAGAGCGGTGAATGGCTCACAACCCAAATTCGAACTGTCTGTGTGTTGTGGTTCTTAGCATTGTGAACAAGTTTCATAAAATTTGTATGAGGCAAACTAAAGTTAGAGTGCGGAAACAAAAAGGGGACGGACGGTTGGTCAAGGGCAACAAATAAAGCCCCCATTGCCTATGGTGGGGGCATAAAAAAAAACAAAGTATACAAATGGTCGCACTCAAACTACACACTTGTACTACTGGTCATTCAAAAAATTATTCAAATGTGGATTGTTTTTTTGAGGAAAAACATCCATATTCAATGTAGCATTTGTTCCTTAATATGTGGATTTCATGGGTGAAACTAACTACAGGCTGAATTTTTAAACCAAATACATATGTTATGGTACAAAAAATGTATAAATCTTAAAATAGTGATATTTACTCAAATCATGGCAATAATTGACCACTCGGCTTTTATTTAAACCATGAAAATAATTGAATGAGCAAATGCTACGTACTTAACCATAAATTAACACAAATTGGATATTTTACTCAAACCTTGAGAATAATTGATTTCAGCACATTTCACTCAAACTTTGTAAAGCAAATTTGCAATTTGCGCTCTAAACACTGAATCAGTTTATATCCCACTGCAACTCTAAAAATAACTGAATCAGCAACTTTCACCGTCATGAACACAATTGAATCAACCAATTTTACCATTACCACCAAAAATATTAATTCCCAAAAAACTTACTTTTCTTTGATCCACAAACCATTGACTTGAAGATTTTACTTGTGGTGTCCACGCTTTTGTAACACATTGGACAAGTCTATAAAGATAAATGTAGCATTTTAATAACCATTTATCAACAAAACAAAATTATTGCATCAAATCACTTTAAATGATTTATGCATTCATTTTATAATATAGAATGAATTATCTAAAAAAAAATTAAATAGGTGTATATACATTTTAACATTATTATCAAACTTATTGTATAAAATCACTTTAAATGATTTATGCATTCATTTTATAATATAGAATGAATTATCTAAAAAAAAATTAAATAGGTGTATATACATTTTAACATTATTATCAAACTTATTGTATATATATTCAAAGGTGTATCTATCCTAAAAAAAAAACTTATTTTTGATATGATATACTGTTAATTCATTATTATTCATGGAACACCAATTGTGGTGGGTTAAGGTAAACCACGAATTTAAATATTCCAACAAGTGTTAATTTTCTATGAGGGTGGTAAAGGGTTATTTTCGTGCAACGTGTTTTGCCATTTTTATTTCACGTGCAGCCGTGAAAAATGTTCGTTATTCACTGTGTCTCGTGAAATCGGTAAAAAGATCAACGTGCAAGAAATTTTTAATTGTTCGTTCATCGTGAAATTGCAATTTTATTTCGCGTTCTTCTGTGCAGAGAGCCCCCCTTTAATGGGCTTGTATGCAGATTTTGGAAAAACCAGGAATATACAATAATTCTTCAATCCAATAGAATAACGAAATCCATAGAACATATTTTAATTTTGAATTCTTGTAGGTTGTAGTGACTTACTTGCTGCTGAGAAATAGGTCTAAATAGTCCACTTCCCTCTGAAACAACATGAAATCAAATATAATCATAACATCTAAAGAAGATCTTTAATTAACTTATAGCAATTTTATTCTTTCTCCAGAACATGTTGCTGTCAAGAAGGTTATTGGACCTTAAAGAAAAGACCAACAATGTAAACTCGTTTTTAAGTTTCATGTTGATGTGACCATGACTTCATACTAAAGTACCTTAACCCTAAACTTTAACCTATGAACATACTGATTTTACACACATTTTTTAACATTGAAATCTGGGTTAAACCTTAATTTTTCATATATTTTGAAAAGTTCACATCATTAAAGCCAGAATTGGTGTCAACTATGTATTCATACATATTGAACATGTGTACGAAGTTCACATCATAATGAACATGAAGAAGGGATATAAATTTATCTGTACACCTTGTGGCAAAATAAATCATCATGGCATTATATATATAAATACAAAAGAAACTGCTGTAAACTTTTTTAAAACAAAACAAAAGGGAATATAAAACAAAAACAAAAAATTTAAAATGCATGCAATAACAATGACTTGAAAGAATGTACTAACCTTATGCTGTTTCCAGTAATAAAAAATTCAGATTCTAACTTAACACATTTAGATGACAATTTTTTTCTATGCAATAATCCGAAAGGCCACTGATTAAGCCTTGCAAATACCCATTTTTTTTTTAATTTAGATTCAATGAATAGGAAATGGGTTTGTGTAGAAAAATGGTATGCAAATAGCCAAATTATGCAATTTCATTAAGTGTTATGTGATTAAATGGAGTCCACTGTATTGCTTTTAATTCAATTAACTAAAGTTTTTCTATCAATTATAAGGACCAAATTGATAATTGAAATGTTAACAAGAATGTGTCCATAGTACACGGATGCCCCACTCGTACTATCATTTTCTATGTTAAGTGGACCGTGAAATTGGGGTCAAAACTCTAATTTGGCATTAAAATTAGAAAGATCATATCATAGGGAACATGTGTACTAAGTTTCAAGTTGATTGGACTTCAACTTCATCAAAAACTACCTTGACCAAAAACTTTAACCTGAAGCGGGACAGACGGACGAACGGACGGACGGATGAACGGATGCACAGACCGAAAAACATAAATCAATGATCAAGTATGCATTTACATTTGATTCATTAATTCATTTTAGGCATATATCAGTTCTTTGCTTTTATTGTTAACAAAAGAGGAAAAGAAAGACTCACTCATTAACCAATGTACATGTAAACAGCATTAAACATCTTTTAAATTTTAAGCAACTGACCTAATCTTGGAGGAACTCGGACTTGAACGATTTCATCTACAGGAAGATTGACAAGTATACCATTATAATACTGTTCAGCACTTATGTATGGCAGTTCTTCTTTGGTTCCACATGTTGTTTTTATCTTGTAATTGACTATCAAGGTAAAATCTAAAACAACAAAATATACATCCTAGTACAGCAATTGCAGTTTTTAATAACACTCCTTATAGAAAAAGCTGAAACTAGATATTCGTAACTCATTTGCCCCATTTATGAATGTTGTGTGTTTTCACATTTTTGCTAATGAACTTTTGATACTAAAAACCGTGTTGCTCTTTTCAGACAAAATGTATTTAGAAAACCTTGTTTGTGTTATGAATATTCAGTATAACTTGTGTTCAATTTTAGTGTACATTTTGGAGACTATTTTATTAATTTTTTTATTCTTCCAATAAATAATCACATGTGGCGTTTTTAATACAGTATCTGTGTATCTTTACCCTTTCTGGTTCAAAAAAGTTTGTTGATTTGTATTTACATGAATTTGAACCAAGAAAAAGAAATCCTGACATTATGCATGCAACTCTTTCCTGCAGACACTCTGCTAAAGTAAAATCAAAACAATTCAAAATACATAATACATAATAGAAAGTTTTTAACCTGTCATATGGTCATGATAAATAAAATCTCCTGCAACAAATCCTCCCCCTTTTTTAGCTGATATGTATAGATGGACTAACCTGTTTCATAGTAATCATACACTTTAACTTGTGCAGGTTTAGGAGCGGATAGTTCTATATTCTGTTCAACATCTACCAAGAAACATTTTCTTGTACTGTCCAACTAAAATAAATACACACTATTTCAACTAACTGAATTATTAATATAGAGATACAGTTAGATTTAATGGTCATGACAATAATAATGACATTTTTATCATTATGCTAGTACTCAACATTTAAAGTTTGTCAAAAATGTGCATTCAAAAACTGCAATTTTGCATTTTCAAAAGAGCAATGAAAAAATCAAACATCATTCACCAAATTTTTTTGGAATCCTGCCATCCACTCCCAATAATATTCTGTTTGCAGTACAAAATAAATGGAGAAAGTGTCTATGGGCCACAGATGCCCCAGCTTGTAAAAACTCATGAGTCAACTTCCACATACAGATGCAGGATTCACGTAATTAAGACCGTTTTGTGATTATAAGCATAAGTTTCATACCATTTGGTTGAGGCATACTGAAGTTAGAGAACGGAAACGACAGATTTCGCAATTTTCCCATTTATAAAGGGGCATAACTCATGAACGGTAAAAGTGACGCCACCCAATTTTGAACTTGATCTGTGTTTTGTGGTAATAAGCATTGTGTATAAGTTTCATAACATTTGGTTGAGGCAAACTAAAGTTAGAGAACGGAAACGACAGATTTAGCAATTTTTCCATTTATAAAGGGGCATAACTCATGAACAGTAAAAGTGACGCTACCAAATTTCGAACTTGATCTGGGTTTTGTGGTAATACGCATTGTGTATAAGTTTCATAACATTTGGATGAGGCAAACTAAATTTAGAGAACGGAAACGACAGATTTAGCAATTTTTATTTATAAAGGGGCATAACTCATGAACGGTAAAAGTGACGCCACCCAATTTCAAATTTGATCTGTGTGTTGTGGTAATATGCATTGTGTATAAGTTTTATAGTATTTGGGACTGACAGACATGGGTAACACTTAATGCCCCCTCCGCTACGGCAGGGGCATAAAAAGACTTTGGACAAACAAGTGAATCTGTGAGCTACTGCTCACTAATGATACCCCACCCACTTAAAGTATAAGGTAAACAGGAGGTTGTTGAGTGATGAATCTGAAAACGCATCACATGGTATAGCTTACTCATATAAACCCTGAAACCAAATTTCAGAAATCCTTGTATTGTAGTTCCTGAGAAAAATGTGATGAAAATTTTCAACTTGGCTATCATGTGTAGGTGGCACGGTAGTATTTCCTGGCCCATAAGGGATAATGATAGCCTTTTTAGAATTTTCACCACTTTCTAACACTGCCAAAAATTCTACATTCACAGTTAACTGAAGTACTTTCATTTTACTATTCAGAAATGAATTTGAATATGTATCATGACCGTTTACTTTTTTTGCTATCTTTAAGAACCTAAGGCCACTAGTGCTTTATCGTTCAGTGAATACAAAATTCTCAAAAATTCATTTTCATCTGTATGTAAAATTATTTCATATTTTTCTACACTTGATTCATCCCTCAGTTTGGGAAAGTATGTTCAGTAAATACTGTATTGTTTGTCCAATCATAATGTTCAGATACATTGACTTAAGTAGGGTACACAGAAGAGCAACCTAAGTTCTGGAATGCAAATACTACCGTGCTACCTTAACCAAGACGTTTCAAACTTGAAATCAGTCATGACACCTATGATGCATAGCCTTCTTACTATGTAACATATTACAATAAAGAATACTAGTCTGCACTTATTTCTTACCAAAACAAGAGGCTCTCAAGAGCCTGAATCGCTCACCTGTATTTCAGAGGAGATATAAGCCAAAAACTGCATTTGACCCTTATGTTCTATTTTTAGCCATGGCGGCCATGTTTGTCGATGAATATAATCTTCGGATACAATTTATAAACAAGGTTGTTCGATTCGTCTGAAAATTTCAGGGCCGATAGATCTTGACCAATTAAACAATTTTACTCCATGTCACATTTGCTCTAAAAGATTTAGTTTTTGAGATATAAGCCAAAAACTGCATTTGACCCTTATGTTCTATTTTTAGCCATGGCGGCCATGTTTGTCGATGAATATAATCTTCGGATACAATTTATAAACAAGATACCCTAAGGAACATTTAATTAAAGTTTGAAGGTACTTGGCACAGTAGTTTCAGAGGAGATTTTTAAATGTTAGCAAACTTGATGAACAAAATGTGTAAAATTGTCTTTAAAGGGCAATAACTCCTTAAGGGGTCAATTGACAATTATGATCATAATAACTTTTTTGAAGATCTTACTTTGCTTAACATTATTGCTACTTACAGTTTATATATATCTATAATAATATTCAAAATAATAACAAATAAACTGCTCTGCTGGGGCGCAGCTTGATACGACCGCAGAGTTGGGGCAAGTATGGACACAACATTCAAGCTTGATACAGCACTGAATTTGGATTGTAATTAAATATTTGACACAGCATAGGTTTCTGACACAGAATGAATGTGGTCTAAGAACTTAAAATTTTTTAATTTACCTATTAAAACCATATAATTATTATTTGCTTTTATATATAAATCAGAAATAACCAATTTAAAATGGAAAATTTTAAAGAAAAAAAAGGAAAAGAAAATCCCCCCCCAAAAAATTTTTAACAACCCCCTTATGATTCATCACCCCCAAACTCAATCCCAGCCTTCCCTTTGTGGTATGGTACATTGCAGTACAATTTCAGAGAGATCCATACACTTGAACACAAGTTATTGTCTGGAAACTAGAAACATGCTTATTTTTGGCCACTTTTTGGCCCCTTATTCCTAAACGTTTTGGGCAATTACCCACCAAACTCAAACCCAGCTTTCCCTTTGTGATATGGAACCTTGTAGTACAATTTCATAAAGATCCATACACTTACACACAAGTTATTGTCATGAAACTAGAAAAATGCTTGTTTTTTGCCCCTTTTTGGCCCCTAATTCCTAAAATTTGGAGGCAATTACCCCCAAAATCAATCCCAGCATTCCCTTTGTGATATGGAACCTTGTGGTACAATGTCAGAGAGATCCATACACTTACACACAAGTTATTGTCATGAAACTAGAAAAATGCTTGTTTTTGGCCCCTAATTCCTAAAATTTGGAGGCAATTACCCCCAAAATCAATCCCAGCATTCCCTTTGTGATATGGAACCTTGTGGTACAATGTCAGAGAGATCCATACACTAACACACAAGTTATGTCTGGAAGTTACAAAATTTCTTATTTTTGGCCCCTAATTCCTTAACTGTTGGTACCATAACCCCCAAAATCAATCCCCACCTTCCATTTGTTGTATTGAACCTTATGGTAAAATTTCATAGAGATCCATTCACTTAAACTAAAGTTAGAGTGTGAAAACCAATGTGTCTTCGGACGACGACAGCGACGCCAACGTCATACCAATATACGACCACAAAATTTTTTTGCAGTCGTATAAAAACTGCAAAATTTTGTTAAAACTACCAATTCAGTGGCAGCAACCCAACAATGGGTTGTTCGATTCGTCTGAAAATTTTAGAGCTGATAGATCTTGACCAATTGAACAATTTTACCCCATGTCAGATTTGCTCTAAAAGCTTTAGTTTTTGAGATATAAGCCAAAAACTGCATTTGACCCCTATGTTCTATTTTTAGCCATAGCGGCCATGTTTGTTGATGGATCAAAACTTTGGATACAATTTATAAACTAGATACCCTAAGGAACATTTAGTTAAAGTTTGAAGGTATTTGGCCCAGTAGTTTCAGAGGAGAAGATTTTTGAAATAGTTTACGACAACAGACGACGGACGCCAAGTGATGGCATAAGCTCACATGGGGCCCTTCGGGCCCCGGTGAGCTAAAAAATGAAAGATTACACCCCTACCCCAGCTGGCAGCTTTTCACTTTTTTATCATCTTACCATTTTTACTTAAGGAGTGAACAAAATCCAAATATATGATGTTTCAAATCAACACAGAAGTCAAACATGGTGATTCAGGAGCAATTATTGGATTGCCAACTCTATTTATAGTTAATCTGACTGAAAGAAACAGTTTAAGAACCAAATCATGAAAAATTATATTAAAGTCCATTCCACATTTTACAGCATGCCTTACATTACTTTAAGCATTTCGAGATTATGAAGGCAACACAACAAGATTCTTTAGATGGCAGTTAACTAGTATTCTAAAATCTTTTTGACAATACATATACTAGAATATATCTCTAAGTTGACTGTTTGTCTATTTCTCATGTATGCATTAAGTTAAATTATGTCCCCTTACATAATCATTTTACCTTTATTGTGCTTTTCATTGTCAGAAAATCAAAAAAATTAATGACATTTGCATGGAAAATGAATAAACTATTTAATCTTGCTGATAAACAATCATAATTACATTCTTTGTCAAAAAAAATGTCTTGTCAGTGTAAAGAAACCCCTATTGCTATCTCTATTTCAGCCAAATATGAGGGCTAAATGAATAAGTAAGGACCCCTTAACCACTTGCTGGTTCCAAAAAAGTTCATACTGGCATCATGTTACCACAGAACTACATATTAAACCTAAAGAAAACTAGTAAAGCTGTACTTGTGTGGAAAAAAATAAGAAATTATGCAATTTATTTATTTCGGTGAAAATAATAGGATGTACAGGCAAATAAAATATGTCGTGTCTCAAATTCCAGTGGTTGCACATGTGTCAGACACTGCGAAAAGTTAAAGCGAGCATTTATAATTAAAAATGTATTGCAAGTTACATAAAAATAATGAAGTTCTACTTTCTAGGTAAATTTTTACTTTATTACCCACAGATCAGGCAAAATTTGCTGAATCAGCAATTTTCACTCCCAGGGGTAAAATTTAAGGGCTGTTTTTATCATAGTTGCCCTTAATCAACTTTTTATTGATAAACTTACAAATTGCATAGGTAAAAAAAAATCCTTCATTGATTTAGTGTAAACATGTATATCCCCCTTAAGGTGGCACGGTAGTATTTCCTGGCCCATAAGGGATAATGATAGCCTTTTTCGAATTTTCACCACTTTCTAACACTGCCAAAAATTCTACATTCACAGTTAACTGAAGTACTTTCATTTTACTATTCAGAAATGGATTTGCATATGTATCATGACCGTTTACTTTTTTTGCTATCTTTAAGAACCTAAGGCCACTAGTGCTTTTAGGTCTTTTATCGTGCAGTGAATACAAAATTCTCAAAAATTCATTTTCATCTGTATGTAAAATTATTTCATATTTATCTACACCTGATTCATCCCTCAGTTTGGGAAAGTATGTTCAGTAGATACTGTATTGTTTGTCCAATCATAATGTTCAGATACATTGACTTAAGTAGGGTACACAAAAGAGCAACCTAAATTCTGGAATGCAAATACTACCGTGCTACCTGTAAAATGATACAAGTGTTCGGTAAACAGGAAGTTGTTGAGTGATGAATCTGAAAACGCATCACACAGTATAGCTGACTCATATAAACCCTGAAACCAAATTTCAGAAATCCTTGTATTGTAGTTCCTGAGAAAAATGTGACGAAAATTTTCAACTTGGCTATCATGTGAAAAATGATACAAGTGTTCTGTAAACAGGAAGTTGTTGAGTGATGAATCTGAAAACGCATCACACGGTATAGCTCTCATATAAACCCTGAAACCAAATTTCAGAAATCCTTGTAATGTAGTTCCTGAGAAAGATGCGACGAAAAATATTCATGGGACGGAAGGATGGACTGACGGATGGACGGACAGACAGAGGTAAAACAGTATACCCCCACTTTTGAAAAATATTCATGGGACGGAAGGATGGACTGACGGACTGACGGATGGACGGACAGATAGAGGTAAAACAGTATACCCCCACTTTTTTAAAGCGGGGGTATAATAAACTTATGATTTTTTTTCCGGACTTTCTGAAACCCAAGCTTTTTACCTACTTTCCTCTTTAGGGCAAATTATGTCTTTATAGATAATTGATTTATAGGAATGTAAATTCCTTCTCAATGAGCCCAACCCACTATCTGGTCAAAATTAAGAATTAATTGCTTCATATCATGCTCTTTGCTCATTTAAACATGGGTAGGCATTATATTTGTTGATATTTTACACTGAGTGTTATAGCGTTATGAGCATAGAGCATGACATTCAGGAATTATTTCAATTCTAATAGGACAAAAACAGTATTTTTACATGTTGAAGGGTACAAAAATACCTTACAAATGTTTGGCTGGTTCCGTTTCCTCCCCATGAAGTATGTACATTACATTTTCATATTTAATACGCTTAAAAACAAATATGTTGTTTGAATAACGATATATAATAAATTTTATGTAAGCAGCCAAAAAGTATATATTTTATTAGTATACAAAATGAAAATAACAAGAATGTAAACAGTAAGTTTGTGTGCATGTGTCAAATATATTTTGTGCTAATTAGAACATCGCTTTGTGAAAAGTGAAATAAGGACGTCATATTAGAATCAATAGTTCCCATTTATACATATATTACCTGATCAAAGTATATGTGTACACAACTACCATCCACTTCATATTCATACATGCATTACTGATCAAAGTATATGTGTACATAACTACCATCCACTTCATATTTATACATGTATTACTGATCAAAGTATATGTGTACATAACTACCATCCACTTCATATTTATACATATATTACCTGATCAAAGTATATGTGTACATAACTACCATCCACTTCATATTTATACATATATTACCTGATCAAAGTATATGTGTACATAACTACCATCCACTTCATATTTATACATGTATTACCTGATCAAAGTATATGTGTACATAACTACCATCCACTTCATATTCATACATGTATTACCTGATCAAAGTATATGTGTACATAACTACCATCCACTTCATATTTATACATGTATTACTGATCAAAGTATATGTGTACATAACTACCATCCACTTCATATTTATACATGTATTACTGATCAAAGTATATGTGTACATAACTACCATCCACTTCATATTCATACATGTATTACTGATCAAAGTATATGTGTACATAACTACCATCCACTTCATATTTATACATGTATTACTGATCAAAGTATATGTGTACATAACTACCATCCACTTCATAGTTATACATGTATTACTGATCAAAGTATATGTGTACATAACTACCATCCACTTCATATTTATGCATATATTACCTGATCAAAGTATATGTGTACATAACTACCATCCACTTCATATTTCTCTACACCTATGTAAGTTGGGTCATTTTTCTCCACAATTAGCTATACAACAAAAAATACAAAATTAATCTTTTGATATTTTCTGGTAATTATTTCATAAGGTAAAAGATCATTTAATTTTAAAAAATTTCACATACATGATTTATTTTATAATTACAAGAACACACCCGAGACATCGTGGTTCCGTACCTAAGCCTTATTTTAGCCTGTTTTTTAGTATTTGTATCGTCATGTGATAAATTCATGCTGATTTAAATGTGCATAATTTTCTCTGATATCAAAATGTTTCTGTTTGAACCCATCCTGGTTTTCTTACTACAGAATAAACTGTTTTTGGGGAAGATTAACATAAATTTCTGTAATTTCTGTTGGTAAGACCCGTCAAGGTCAGGCTTGAAATCTGGGTAAGCAAATGCTCACATTTTGAATTGTACTGATACAGTGTGTTAAATGTCCTCCTTTACACCATAACCCATGGCGGTGCTCCTATTTAAGGATGGAGATACAGAACATACATACATAAATACAACTGGAAACTATATGTGACATATACTAATGGTATCGGTATTGGATTTGACCCGGAACTTGTTAATTATTGGTAATATTAATTATGTGGAAAACAAAAGGGTCTGGAATGGTGTAATTTTTAAACAACACCATTGTCCTATATTAATTATGTATAACTTTGAATTCTTTGAATCATCGTTTTTACGTCATGCCGGCTAACAAATTGGACCTCGTTATTTTAGTATTATAGATACCATTCATTTGTCTTTCAATGAACATTCAAAGACTTATATATGGCATATTAACTGTAACAAACAAAGCCTGAAAACATATATGTCATATTTTGTATCAGTATCTTTGTTTTTGTGAAGTAGATAACAATAATGATAGGTCACATTTAGATAAGGATATTTTTGTTATATATATGGTTAGGCTTTTTCCACTACTCAGAACCTACCTTTTTCAGAGAATCTTTAACTGGGACCCAACCAGTGACCATTTTCACATCAACTATAGCCATATTACTGACACCACCAGGTCCTGTAAATCTGTAAATACAGTAAAATAAGGTTACAAACGTTAACTATAGCCATATTACTGACACCACCAGGTCCTGTAAATCTGTAATTATAGTAAAATAAGGTTACAAACTATAGCCATATTACTGACACCACCAGGTCCTGTAAATCTGTAATTACAGTAAAATAAGGTTACAAACTATAGCCATATTACTGACACCACCAGGTCCTGTCACAGTAAAATAAGGTTACAAACTATAGCCATATTACTGACAACACCAGGTCCCGTAAATCTGTAATTACAGTAAAATTAGGTTACAAACATCATCAAGGTCTAATTATATATAAATACAGAAAAATTAAGTCACAGAAATAACCATTGACTGGAAATATGTAATTACATCCAAAATTTTGTATGGAAATAAAGAAAAAGGTAAAATGTCAAGGACATCACCAGATCCTGGAAAAATACTGCAAAATCATGTTACAGACTATACCACAGCATTCAAATACAGTAAAACCAGTGACACAATCAGGACCTGTTCAACAGGAAATTTGTAATAATTGTAAAAAATTGTTACAGACAGCACCAAAGCCTGGGCCTACATGTATGTAAATATAGCAAAATTATGTTACTGTTACTCCCTGCACCTGGAAATACAGAAACACAAAGAAAATATGCAAATACATGGAAATTATGTCATCCACACCACATGGACCTGTAAATAGGAACTGAATTAAGGCATGACAAAGGAGAGGGTCCCTTAATTTCTTTTCAAATTCTTCAGTTATCTACTTAATGGATATTATTATTCGACTTGAATTATTAAAGAAAATCTATTATTTACTAGTAAATATCAAAATATAATGTTGCATTAAAGATTTCCTATTTCTTCTTGCAGCATTACATAATGTGTATAAAGTCAGAAACTTATGATTTGTTCAGATTTAGTGTTTCAGACAGCTGCTGATGCTTTGTATAAGTCCTTCAAATTTTAAAGTGTTTAAAAGATCAAACAGTCTTTAACTTAAGTACAGTACTATTTTACTTTCAAAGTCATATCTTTTTAATATAGGACTTCCACACACTCACACTGAATTAATGTGCAATTTACATACTTTTTCAACTTCCAATTAATGTTAAACACATGTTTTGCATTTGTTTTCATGGTGATCTTCGGCTTATTTTAAGTGCACAAAGTTCTTTAGATTCCATTAACTTACTTAACACAGATACTGAGTGTTCTTCTACTACATTGGTTGGCGTGGTCTTTAGCTCTGTACACACTGACCTTCATGTCAAAGGTCGGACTGGTAGGAGTCTCATATACATTGTACTTCACGTTAGCCTATAGTAGAGGTACAATAATGAAAATTCAAATCGGCTGTATTTTTTCTCTTTCAAAATAAAAGTAACATTCTAGGCAGACAGTAAAAAAACAAGGAATGAGCTGTCAAACTGACAGCAAACTGGGTTTTCTGTATTCTATAAAGTGCTTTCAGGCTTTCAAAAGTAAATACACTGGTACAGTGTGTAATTTCGGGAGACAAAACATGCATCCAAATTACAATTGGTGCCGAACTAAAACCCTACCATAGTTTGAAGTAATAACAGCTGTACAACATCAAATTAACTTAGAAAAAGACATGCAATCATATAACAGGTTATTTTCACGTTAGGTTTTGTTCCCTGTTTGAGACTTAGGAGCAGTTAAAAATTCGTCATGTTGATTGTTCAAGTTTCAAAGACTGGTACAATGCATCTCAAGCACAGTGAAATCATTGTGAAGGGTTAAATTTGTGGTAAAATGTCTACTGTGAACATGGTGAAAATGTCCTGATATACAGAAAAAGCCTTTTCCATCAAGGGATGTAGAAATCAGAATTCGATTTTATAATTTTAAGATGAATTATTCCCAGTCATATTATTGGATCACCCAATGAAGAGCAGTACAAATGAAGTAACAAGACCGATCAATTGCACTTTGACCTTTTGACCTACCTGAACCATAGCACATCCAACTCCAGATACTTTTGCCTCGAGAGTACTTGGTAGGATACTGATTCGTTCTGATTGCAGGACTAGTGTGTTGTCATCATCAATACTAAATGTTGTAGTTCTGTCAGGGTTTTTCTTGTTTTTCTCCATCATTTCTATGGAAACATTTACACCACCTTGGTATACTAATGTGGCATATCTAGCCAAAGCCTGTAATGCTACAATAGTGTCCTGCCAAAACAAAATTGGAAACATTTTAATATCTAATCAATACATATCAATAAAATAATATTAGGGGTATATGTCAATCAGACTGCAACACATAGACAACAAGAATGTGTCCATAGTAAACGGATGCCCCACTCGCACTATCATTTTCTATGTTCAGTGGACTGTGAAATTGGGATCAAAACTCTAATTTGGCATTAAAATTAGAAAGATCATATCATAGGGAACATGTGTACTAAGGTTCAAGTTGATTGGACTTCAACTTCATCAAAAACTACCTAGACTAAAAACTCTAACCTGAAGCGGGACAGACGGACGAACAACCGACAGGACGTACGCACCGAAAAACATTATGCCACTCTACTATCGTAGGTGGGGCATAAAAACACAGAAACATCTAGAGGTCAATTAACAGTCTTTTTAATAACAAGAGACAGATTTCTATATTATATGTCAAGCACTAAATTGGACTGAGATTATACCATTTTTAAAGTAGTTTGAATGGCTACATCACAGCTTCAGCAGCACAAATATTATCTTCGCTTTCAAAAAAATTATATCCCTTTATATATCATTAAAAGTTTGACAGGATACATGCAAAAACTGATAAATGAAAAAAGCTAGATCCTGAAGTCTAACTTGAGGAATATTTACATTTTGTGTATTTGCAGTATGACAATAAACAGTAATGTCGGTGTGTAGCTTTCAAAAAAATCAAAGGAATAATATGATTTTGACATATGCAACATGATGTTCTTGAATAATCTTAATAAGGATATTTTTATTCCTTGTAATGAATATCTGTTATATATCTCTTTCATGTAAAAAGCATACATGTGGTTCCACTGTGAGCCAAATAACCTCTGGCCTTTACAGATTAATCATACTATTATTTTTTTGTATAGCAAAACACTCCTTGTGGAATAAAAGCATAACCATTGGCTTAATGCTGTCATTAAGGTACCTGTGTTGAGGAGAATCCCCCTCTTGGATTCCTTTGTTTTGTTAACCACATGACCATAGGTCTGGCATTAGTAGCAGCATTCTGTTGTTCTCCAGTGACATGAGCCAGTAGGGCATATGCTGTCATTTCAACCTCTGCTGACACAGCTGTATAGTACCATTTCTGTTTCTTTTTAGCATCTTCCTTCTTCTCTGTACGGCTCCAGTATTTCATACCATCTGTAATATTGTCAAACAATCTTGAATAAGGTTTACCACTTTTAATAGTTTTTACATTTGTGCATTCATGTTTGTCATACTGTAAATTTAGAAATTTTTGTGATCATTTTTATTGTTGCAAACATTGTTATAGGATAGGTTTCACAAAAAGTTCTTCATTTTTGAACATTGAACTCTTGTTATGACATACACAATGACATCAAAAATAAAAACATCGAGACGTTTCAACAATAAATAGGAGTGCATACAACATGCTAAATTGTAAATTAAACCCTAATTCCTAAACCTTCCTTTTGTGGAATGGAACCTTGTGGTACAATTTCAAAGCGATCCATACACTGATTCTAAAGTTATTGTCTAGAAACCAAATAATAATTAAATAAGGCATTTTATACGACCACAAAGGTCTGATAAAAAGCCTAATTAAACAGTTAGAAATGATCAGTTATTTAGTTAGTTGCATCAGCTGCACAAATATAGCTTGGATACAGAACACAACACTGACATACTGCAATCAGACAAACTTAATTATCAATCTTTTTATCTGATTATATTAGACATTGTTAGATAACTTAACCGTTTGTTTAGTTTACACATATTTTTCTATGTTAAACTATGTTTTTTATTGTAGACATTTGCATTAAACATATATGGATACCACTTTTCGGCATAAATTTCAGTCTATTTTAAGTAAAAGACCTTGATCTTGGATGTAGTGACCTTAAAATCAAAAGGGATCTTCCTCTTCATATATGTGACTATATATCCAAGTACAGTTGCAATCCCTTATGTAGTATTTGATTTATAATCTAGAAACAACTTTCCTGCTTAATTTTCAGTTTAGTTTTAGTAACTTTGACCTTGACCTTGGATAATGACTTCAAAATCAATAGGAATTTTCATCTTATTATATGTGACCATATAAACAAGTATGGTTGCAATTCATTATCCAGTATTTGCTTTAGCATCTGGAAATGACTTCTGCATAAATTTCAAGCTATTTATAGCAACTTTGACATTGACCTTGGAGGAAATCAACTCAAAATCAATAGGAAAATTCCTCTCATAATATGTGACCAAATATCCAAGTGTGGTTACAATCTGGTATAAAATATTTTATTTAGCATCTCGAATGAAAATGATTGACAGACTGACTGATGTGCAGACAGACCAACTGACAAATGGGTCAAGAATTATACATCCTCCACCTACAATTATAATAAGACTAGTTGAAAGTAAACTACTTTAAAAAGGTATACTTAAGGGCATGAAATGTCAACACCAGTCAGATGAACAAACAGTGGAACAACAGTGTTTGACAGGACAGGTATATAAAAATAAGAGATACATGTTGTATTTACCTTTTACTGTGGCTCTCTCATCCAACATTTTAATGACCTGTTGTCTCCTAAGATGTCTCAAGTCATATAATGTATAAGCATAGGCCATTATGGCCATAGTATAAGTATCTGGTATATCCTGTACATCTAAACATCTTACTGCCTTAATTACTGATGGATCCTACAAAATACATTTTCCATACCAACCTTCATTTAAATAAACAGCTATGCAGAATTAACATCAATGAGATCCAACTGCACAAAAATCCAAGTGCTTGTGAGCACTGAAGATTAAATATTGCTTTTACTTAAAATCCAATGGAACAATTTTCGGAAATACTTTTAATAAGAGTTATCTTCCTTTGTCTATAATTGTAGTTAACACTTGAACCTTTTTTTTTAAGCCATCTTTACCCCTAAAAACCTTAAGACATTAATTGTTATATAAAACTACTGTTATGGTTGTGGCCTGTTATCTTTTTCATGCATAAAAGATATTTCTCATATCACACTGCATGGAGTGTAATACCAAAAAGTGATACAAAAACTGTGTTTATTTGATTGGCTTATCCAACATCATGAGACGATGTTATGACATTTCCATTCGCTATTCGTTATGTAATTGATGACTTTGAAAGGTTAAGAAGATGTACATTTCGTCCATGGCAATGGACATATGTGATTTCTTCAATTAAATACAAAACACTCACACTTTTCACCTGAAAATCTTCATTTTGTCAAATTTTATTACATTCTGAAGCGTACAAAAAGTTTGAAAATTTAAATGTCTGATGTAAAAGTTTGATGCTGGTGTCATATGGAAAATTGAACCCCCTGAAATTTGAACCCAGGGTCAGTTTGAACATATGTCATACTGGTATTTGCAAAAGACTTGATCAAGGATTTGCGGAATTTTTCATTTAACACAATTAGAGTGTTGACCATAAGAGAAATAGGTTCAACAACTCGTGAGAATTGGATATCGATTGATATCAACTCTTGTTATTTAATTCAAATAGTGATAATAAACTCATAACCTAACTAAAATTGATCACAAATCAATGATCAACACAAAGCCCATCTTTTTGAGGGATCCATCAATCTTTATAGTCATACACTGTCAGGAGACACGATTATAAGGAGAGAACATAGAAGTTCTACTTACTGATGAAGGAATTCCAGCTTCCAGCATAGCTATAAGTACAAAAGCAGTCAAAGATGCTTCATTACTCCTGTCAGAAAATCCTCCCTTCAAGTAATAACTATGAGTGTAACCAATCTTAGGGAAACAGCCATTTTCTAACTGCTGGCGTCTAAACCAGGTGATACTCTTATTCAAATCATCAGCATCTATACTGATGTAAGGTCGTGACTGTCCCAAACATTTAACAACAAAGGACGTCAACCATATACTGCCTGATCCTGTACCACCAAAAGCACTGTAAGAGCCATCGTCATGACGATATTTCAACTGTCTTTGATATCCTATGTAAAAATGATAAATCTATATCATTAATGGTCATAAAACATTTTTATTTTGTAATTTAATTTCATTGCTATATTTAGAAAAATTCTAACTAAAACAATCAAAACTGTGCTCACAGACTAAGAAATTGAAGAAGAAATTCTGCTGTCAAAGTTATTTTTTTTATTTGTCAAATGCAATTTCTCAAACTTTCTGAAGATAAATCAAAACAGGAACTGTAAAATTGTAAGCAAACCCTCAAAAAGACACCTGTGCTCTAAACACACTAATCACAATGTTACATTTTAATGGTATCTTCCATTTTTCATGGAACTACTAAAAGTAATACTTTTTATGTTAAGGCTAACTTCAAATTGTTACTGGTTCTCTTTTGCCTTTTTACCATATCAGAGAATAATCTTATTTTTCTATTTTGAAGTTCATATATCCCTTGGCTTAACCTCTTTTAACTTTAGAAATAATTTAAGATGTCATCCTTCTTCAGAAAATTATTTTACCTATTCTCATGTATCCTTTGGCTTCGTCTTCTATTTTTGGTAAAAGCTGGTTGGTATTACCCAGGTATTGTAAAGCAAAGATATTAGGTGAGAAAGAAGCCATGTTTTGCTCTCCACATCCATAAGGCATTTGTAGTAGATCTTTCAGATTGGATAAAGCTGGTCCCATAATATCACCTGTAACACATATGAATATTTATGATTAAAAAAATTATAAAATCTATATAAAAGGTTGATAATTACCAGGTTTTGTCAAGTAAGTTTTGATGGGTAATTTTTGTATGCATTTATAGAAAATTTCAGCAACCAATTATTTTTCTATAATCTAATTCACCTCAGAAGTCCAATCATAAACCAAATGTATGTGTAAGGACTGATAATCTTATGCTACATAACATGTTTCCATAAAAGCCAGAAAATATCTAAATATTCCAAAATCTAGTAATTTACATTATTTCCCAATTAGAAATAAAAGGTAACTAAGATGAAAATACTTAAAAAAAACAATAACATATATACATGTATTGTGACAACTCATATTTGGGGAATCCTGTATTATTTGAGTGTAAAACCTCCATACAAAAGAGAAAAAAAGAAAGTTATATCCTTTTTTTAGAATTAAATCATGAAAAGTTTGCAGATGAATACAAGTGAAAGGAATAAGGGTTAGTGGTTACTTTTCCAATTACAATCATTGATCTTATTTTAGTTCTATCAATCAATAAGTTCAGGTTTAACACAGAATAACATTGTATTACCAATGATATTAATGTATCCTCTAGCTGAATCCTCCACCAGGTCAGTAGATGGCAGTGGCAGTAACATTGATTCTGTAACTTCAGCTCCTGTTTAAAATAACATAAGAAAATATATCTGTTAACCAGTGTAAAATGTATATATAATATATTTTCTGGAACAGAAATAAATAAATATATATATCCATTTTGCACTGAAACACTACATGCAAAAGCATTCAACAATTGGAATGCTTTTAGCTTCCAAAATTTCCAAAGAAATAAGGTCATGTTTATCTGTGCTTGATAACAACTAAGATAATTCATACTATGATAGAACTAGTGAAACAGGATTGCTTCCCTTGAATAGTAGATAACTAGCCAGCTGTATGCCATTGAGCTAGGGAAATACTTATTTAGCAAAGTCAGTTAGAGTGCCGACTTGTAACATAGAGGTCCCTGGTTCAAGTTCCAGAGGAGACGAAGGGATTTTCTAATAATAATCATGCTCTATGATTACATTTGGTACCTAACTAAAAAGCCTACAGTGGTTTGAGAGGATTTCTAGTCAGGGTATGTGTTGTGAGAGTCATAATGGTATGATGAATCTTGAGGTCGGAGAAGTGTGACAAGATTGCTTCCCTTGCATAGTAGGTAATTAGCCAGCGGTATGAAAGCAGTTGAGCTAGGGAAGTACTTCTTTAGCTCAGTCGGTAATGGGTGCTGACTTGTAACACAGAGGTCCCGGTTTCAAGTTCAAGAGGAGACAACATGATTTTCTAATAAAAATCCTGCTCTCCAGTTAAACTATCACAAATGTATGATCAAGTGTTTAAACTTGTCTTTGCAATCAGCAGTTTTGGTAAATCATTATTGATGAGTTCAAATAGCTAAGGAGATATAAGTACGAACCTGAATAACTCCAACTCAGATATTTTTTCAAATCCAAGCAGGAATTAGTCAACATTAACTAGTTTCATGTTCTCCTTCTTGTACATTTAGTTCTTTGCAGTAGTTTTTTTACCCCTTATACTTGATTTTCATTATGATAATAGGCTTTAAGAATTACTAAAGAATTTATAGCCACATTCAAGTTACACCATTTTATCCCCTTTTTCGTGATTAATATATTTATATAATTGGCATCTGTCTATCTTTTTTTGGTAGTATATGATGTACCGGTCTTTTCCCCTGTTTGTATATAAAAACTCCCCCTTTTTTACTTATGTAGATAAAACAATCCTTCCCTATTCTTTACATCTACCCAATAAAAATGTTTTTTCTTACCTTCAGGACAGATATATGATGTAGCAGTGTACTCTTTCTCTATTCCTTCTGCCTAAAAAGTAAACATAAAACTTTTTAAAATGTGAGAGCTCAGAATAAGATCCAGTATCTTTTAAAAGAGGACTAATAAATATAGAGAAATTTGGGTAATGTTTTTACTCTGAAACCTCCTGAAATATTGTCCATTATGCCATGTATAATTCAATTATCTGGCAGTAAGATAGTCAAACCTGTTATCAAGGGTTCAATAGTGTGAGTCCGAGGAGATGACTTTTCATTTTTAAACAAGCATTCTGTGAGTATTGCATGTCAATACATAGTCCCCTACCGGTTACAAATTCATTGTAATGGAATGAAATTCTAACTAGATCTATAACTTGTCATGGTGTAAACTACATAAAAAAATCAAGTCAAAATCTTCAAGCATGATGAAAAAAATTGTTGAAAACTGATTATTTAAGTGAATTTTCTATGTCCAAAGACCATAACTCTGCACAAATTATCCGACTGGAATAAAATTCCAACTTGATCTGTAACTTGTCATGATAAAACTATATACTAATTATCAAATCAATATCTTCAAGAATGACAAACAAACCTACCACTAAATTCTTCAAACAATTTACCAAAGAAAAGAAAAAAAATCCAAAATGTCATTTTGTCTTTTAAAAAATTAGTTATTTCCCTTTGAACAGAAATCTACTAATCAATAATCAAAAATTTAATTCTAGGGAAAGGGTTTTAACTGAACAAAGAGAGAAGCTAAAATCGTGAAAATTGAACTTGACCTGTAACTTGTCATGATAAATCAATAAACCAAATATCAACTCAATATCTTCAAGCAAGAAGAAAAAAAGTCTGGAAAACTGATTTGCCGGACTGATAGATGGACAGACATGCGGACAGACAGACAGACAGACAGACAGACAGAGTGCAAACCTAAAGTCCCCTTTGACTTCGTCGGTAGGGGACTAATTACAAAAGTCAAGGACCTACCATTCTTTACACTGATGCTTGATGCCGACCATTGGTTTCTGATGGAGGACCCTTCACTTAAAATTTCAAATGGTCCTGGACCTTTTATTATTTATAGTAAATTTGAACCCCTGGTTATTGACGACTTTCTAAACAAATACACTGAGTTGTCTTGGAATCCCCAAAGTGTGCATTCAGATCAGGTTTGACACAAGATTTTCATTGTTCAGCATTTTTCACAGAAGCAAGATAGTTCACCTTTAAGAGTATTTTAAATCTCTTTTATTGAATAAAACCTCACCTGCTTCACCTTCCAAATAACCAAAATGAGTTCATGAGGCTACAGTCTAACTGCAGACATCTAAACCTATGCAAAAACATTATTGTGACTCTAAGCTGACCCGACTCTTATCTTATTCCTAAATGCTGCATGCTTGGCAGTCAAGCAGAAAATACAAATTTCAAGTCTTTGATGTTTCACTGGCCACTATTTAACCCTGTAGGAGCCTGTAATTCCATGGTTATATTTGGATGCTGTCAGTAAATTTTTTTTTTATGTTTCTTCCTTCTTTGTTTTACATTTTGTCAAGTAAGGGCTTTTTATAGCTAACTATAAGGTATAGGTTTAGCTCAATGCTGAAAGCAATATGGTGACATACAGCTGCTTACATCCACACCATTTAACCTTGGATAGTTGTTTCATTGGCAATCAATACATCTTCTTATTTTTATATTAAGCATATTACTACCATGTGATCATTGAGGTAGTAAAAAACACATTTGGCATACCGTACTGTTATAGCTGAATTTTAACTACCGTAGTTTTATGTTTTACTGATTTTAAATAGATCACAAATATCTGCTCAATGTTAGTTATTATACAAGAAAATAGTCATTCATCAAAGTATTATTATTTACACAGTGTGCTAGTAACCTAATATGATATATATTGAGTCAGTAAATTCTATATGGGTGAGAGCGTATTAGGTCACTAGCACACTGTGTAACAAATTTATCTTAACATGTGGCATTTAGACAAGTGGCCTATCAAAGTGATCAAGTCTTCATATATAGAACCTACTTCCATTAGTGTATATAAAAACAAATGCCAACAATAACAACTTGTTAGCTTTTAATGTGTTTTCTACATTTATTTTCAATTTGTTCATGTTATCAGGGAGAAACATTTCAGATTTTTCCTCAACACTGTGTTGTTTTTAGAAGGGACGTAACACCACTATTAACAGTGTATTAAAATAAAAATAAAAATTGAACTTGACCTTCATTTAGTCACAGGAAACAACATATCTAAATTTTAAAAAAATTTCGCCAAAGCGTTTTCATGTTAATGAACAGACACTGTTTGGCAGCTGCCTGCCCACCAACCCCATATTAAATATACAGGGTCTCCACATGTTCCCTTTCAACCAATGATATTCCTAGTAGTGTATTGGAGGTAAAATAAATTCACATACAAGAATGTAAATACAATCAAACAGGAGTAATTTTCTGCCAATCAGAACAACCAATCAAAGTGGGACAACTCTAATAATTTACTTCTTATACACTTACTTCTATCAATAATTCTCTTTGTACAGCATCATTTGCTCCAGTACCATCTACACTGACTGAATTGTTTCCACATGTACCATCATCTGGGATAGACTCAGCCTAAATATATAATACAAAGTATTGAGATAAACCCAGTTTAAATAAGGAATACAAAGTATTGTTAGGTCCAATTTGATCATCTGAGATAGACTCAGCTTAAATAAAGAGTACAAAGTATTGTTAAGTCCAATTTTATCATCTGGGATAGATAGATTCAGCTTAAACTAGATATCATTGAGATGGGAGCCATCTCTGTTGGCAACGCTGTGAATAATGTGTGGTAAAAAATTAGTATCTTTTTCATTGGACATGGGGTTGTCAACTGAAACCAAAGTTTTTGACCTTGACCTTTGACCTAGGAAGTTGTACATAAATTATGACACACCCTCTGGTGTTGGTTTATATACATATCAAGTATAAACTTTGAAATCATAACGGTTCTCAAGATATAGAGCGGACATGATCTTTACCATAGGACATGGGGTTGTCAACTAAAACCAAAGTTTTTGACCTTGACCTTTGACCTAGGAAGTTGTACATACATTATGACACACCCTCTGGTGTTGGTTAATATACATGTCAAGTATAAACTTTGAAATCATAATGGTTCTCTAAATATAGAGCGGACACAATTTGTTACGGACGGACTGACAGACTGATCACTATAGGGCTTCTGCCATTCGGCAGGGCCCTAATAAAGAACACAAGGTATTGCTAGGTCAAATTTTATCATCTAAGATAGACTCAGCTTAAATAAGGAATACAAAGTATTGTTAGGTCAAATTTGATCATCTGGGTTAGACTCTGCTTAAATAAGGAATACAAAGTCAACACAGTTAGATCCAATACTGTAAATGAGGAATACAAAGTATAGTCGACACAGTTAGATCCAATACTGTTATCTTTGATTGACTGTTATTAAATATAGTATTGCTATAGGAGCATAGTATTACATCATATTTGATGGCACTGATTTTGGTTGGGAAATATCTACTTTACTTACAGTGGCCAGTACTTTAATCTTGCCGAGGGTGTATGGTATTACATGGTATTTGATGGTACGGGTCTCTCCAGGACAAACACATCTAGTATATACTCTGTTGGCTCCTCCTTTAATACCAAAGTCTTTTGATGTCGGCAATGCTACTTGCATCTACAATGGAAGCTATGCTATGAAATCAAATAAAACCTAAAAAAATATAGTTGACTTATTGCATATAGTATAAGAAAAAAGACCAAAACTCAAAAACTTAACTTTGACCACTGAACCATGAAAATGAGGTCAAAGTCAGATGACACCTGCCAGTTGGAAATGTACACCTTACAATCATTCCATGCACCAAATATAGTAGACCTATTGCATAAAGAATAAGAAAAACGGACCAAAACAAAAAAACTTAACTATAACCACAGAACCATGAAAATGAGGTCAAGGTTAGATGACACCTGCCAGTTGGACATGTACACCTTACAATCCTTCCATACACCAAATATACTAGACCTATTGCTTATAGTATCTGAGATATGGACTTGACCACCAAAACTTAACCTTGTTCACTGATCCATGAAATGAGGTTGAGGTCAAGTGAAAACTGTCTGACGGGCATGAGGACCTTGATAGGTACTCACATACCAAATATAGTTATTCTATTACTCATAATAAGAGAGAAATTAACATTACAAAAATCACAACTTGTTTTCCAAGTAGTCACTGAACCATGAAAATGAGGTCAAGGACAATGGACATGTGACAGACGGAAACTTCGTCACATAAGGCATCTATATACAAAGTATGAAGCATCCAGGTCTTCCACCTTCTAAAATATAAAGCTTTTAAGAAGTTAGCTAACGCCGCCACCGGATCACTATCCCTATGTCCAGCTTTCTGGGACAAAAGTTGCAGGCTCGACAAAAACCAGATACAAAATTTCATTTGAATTTCACTTAATATTAACAACAAAATAAAAAGTGTAAAAAATGAAATGTTACAGAAATGTTACGGAAATATTCAAAACAGATGTGTGTGTAATCTCGATAGATTAATGCAAATTTGGAGATTTATAGGGCAACTCGTCACTATTGTAACCTATCCTCTGGTACCATTTATCTGACCAACCAAAAATAAGTTCCAACCTAAAATTTAAGGATAAGTCCTGAAAGGTAACTGTTTTTCTCCAATAACAAAGTTTACAGTTATTGCTTGGCAGCAACTATATTTCAGATTTATTTGTTACCATTGACAGACAAATTCAGGATTTTTATGCTTTTTAGCACTAGTGGTTAATTGCTATTTTTTACTAAGGACAAAGAAACAAACAAGAGGCTCTCAAGAGCCTGAATCACTCACCTGTAATTTTTTGCTTAAATCTTTCATCAATGATTATTTTTGCTTTTTATATATATTAATGAGTGGCTTAAAAATTCCATTGAGATGTTCTTTGAATCTGTCATATTTTCTTCAAAAGCAAAGAAATACATTTTACCCCTATGTTCCATTTTAGCCATAGTGGCTATGTTTCTTGACGTACAAGAAAATAAAATACAAAATTTATACTAGATACTTTGAAACTCATTCAGCCCAAGTTTGGCTGAAATTGATTCAGCAGTTTCAAAGGAAAAGATTTTTAAAAGTAAGCAAACTAAATGAACAAATTGTGAAAAATTTATTTTAAAGGGCAATAACTCCTTAAGGACACATTTGACAATTTTGGTCATGTTAACTTATTTGTAGATCTTACTTTGCTGAACATTTTTGCTGTTCACAGTTTATCTTTATCATTAATAATATTCAAGATAATAACCAAAAACTGCAAAATTCCTTAAAATTACCAATTTAGTGGCAGCAACCCAACAATGGACAGTTAGATTCGTCTGAAAATTTCATGGCTGATAAAACTTGGCCTAATGAACATTTTAACCTCTCATCAGATATGCTCGAATTGCTTAAGTGTTAGAGATATATTAGCCAAAAAACTGCATTTTACCCCTATGTTCTAATTTTAGCCATGGCGGCCATGTTTTTTGACAAAACAGAAAATAGAACACAATCTTTATTTTAGAAACCCTAAGGATCATTAAGCTTAAGTTTGGTTGGAATTGTTTCAGTAATTTCAGAGGAGAAGATTTTTTAAAGTTAGAAAACATGATAAACAAATTGTGTAAAATTGTTCTCAAAGGGCAATACTCCTTAAGGGATCAATTAACAATTTTGGTCATATAAACTTATTTGTAGATCTTACTTTGCTGAACATATTAGCTGTTTACAGTTTATCTTTATCATTAATACTATTCAAGATAATAACCAATAAACAGCTGTGCCATGAGCACATGATACGCTTGTCATCTTGTGTGTGAATTTTTTATGCAATAATCATAAATAGTTTCTGACATACGGCCTGACATGCAAAAACCCCCTTTTTTTACAAAAAAACTCAATATCTCTAAAATAAAATTTTGAATCAAAACCAAAAAGTATACAGATCTTTAGATTAATATAACTAAGAAGTGTGTAAAATTTTAAGCAATAATCATAAATCGTTTTTGAGATACGGCGCAACATGTGAAAACCCCCTTTTTAAAAAAAAAATATCAATATCTCAAAAATAAAATTTTGAATCAAAACCAAAAAATGTACAGATCTTAATTTTAATATAACTAAGAAGTGTGTAAAATTTTAAGCAATAATCATAAATCGTTTTTGAGATACAGCGTGACATGTGAAAAACCCCTCCCCCTTTTTTTTTACAAAATACTCAATAACTCAAAAATAAAATTTTGAATCATCACCAAAAAGTATACAGATCTTAAGATTAATATAACTAAGAAGTTTGTAAAGTTTAAAGCAATAATCATAAACTGTTTTTGAGATACGGCGCGACATGTGAAAAACCCCTCCCCTTTTTTAACAAAATACTCAATATCTCTAAAATAAAATTTTGAATCATCACCAAAAAGTATACAGATCTTAAGATTAATATAACTAAGAAGTGTGTAAAGTTTTAAGTAATAATCATAAATTGTTTTTGAGATACTGCGCGACATGTGAAAAAAAACACACACCTGTTTTAGTTACTAAGTCCTGTAACTCAAAAAGTTTTAATCTTATTTTCACCAAAAAGTATACAGATCGTTTGACCATCATAAGAAACAACTATTTTAAGTTTCATGAAATTTGGATAAGTCATTCTCAAGTTACGGTGCGACATGTTTACGCCAGACAGACATACGGACAGACGGACAGGCGACATTTGTATACCATAATACGTCCCGTCAAAATTTTGAAGGGCGTATAAAAACTGCAAAATTTCCTTAAAATTACCAATTTAGTGGCAGCAACCCAACAATGGGTTATTAGATTCATCTGAAAATGTCAGGGCTGATAGAACTTCACCTAAGCAACACTTTCACCCCATGTCAGATTTGCTCTAACTCCTTTGGTTTTTTAGATATAAGCCAAAAACTGCATTTTACCCCTATGTTCTATTTTTAGCCATGGTGGCCATGTTTTTGACGAAACAGAAAAATAAAACACACTTTTTATTCTAGATACCCTAAGAATCATTCAGCTTAAGTTTGGTTGGAATTGGTGCAGTGGTTTCAGAGGAGAATATTTTTTAAAGTTAGAAAACATGATAAACAAATTGTGTAAAATAGTCCTTAAAGGGCAATAACTCTTTAAGGGGTCAATTGACAATTTTGGTCATATCAAACTTATTTGTAGATCTTACTTTGCTGAACATATTTGCTGTTTACTGTTTATCTTTATCATTAATACTATTCAAGATAATAACCAATAAAATGCTTCGCTGGGGCGCAGCTTGATACGACCGCAGAGGTCGAACCCTGAACAGTTGGGGCAAGTATGGACACAACATTCAAGCTTGATACAGATCTAAATTTAGATTGTTATTAAATATTTGACACTGCATAGGTTTCTGACACAGAAAGAATGTGGTCTAAGAACTTGAATTTTTTTAATTTACCTATTATGGTCCAATGTCCAAAATCAAAATACATGGTTAGATTCAGCATATCAAAGAACCCCATATATTCAATTTTTGTTAAAATCAAACAAAGTTTAATTTTGGACCCCAACTTGGACAAACTTGAAAACTGGGCCCATAATCAAAAATCTAAACACATGTTTAGATTCAGCATATCAAAGAACCCCAAGATTTCAATTTTTGCTTAAATCAAACTAAGTTTAATTTTGGACCCTTTGGACCTTAATGTAGACCAATTTAAAAAACGGGACTTAAAATTAAAAATCTAAATACACGGTTAGATTTGGAATATCAAAGAACCCCAATAATTCAATTTTTGATGAAATCAAACAAAGTTTAATTTTGGACCCTTTTGACCTCAATATGAACCAATTTGATAGCGGGGCCCACAAATAAAAAATCTAAATTCATGGTTAGATTCAGCATATCAAAGAACCCCATATATTCAATTTTTGTTGAAATAAAAAAAAGTTTAATTTAGGACCCCAACTTGGACCAACTTGAAAACTGGGCCCATAATCAAAAATCTAAACACATGTTTAGATTCAGCATATCAAAGAACCCCAAGAATTCAATTTTTGTTAAAATCAAACTAAGTTTAATTTTGGACCCTTTGGACCTCAATGAAGACCAATTTAAAAAACGGGACCCAAATTAAAAATCTAAATACACGGTTAGATTTGGCATATCAAAGAACCCCAATAATTCAATTTTTGATGAAATCAAACAAAGTTTAATTTTGGACCCTTTTGACCTCAATATGAACCAATTTGATAGCGGGGCCTACAAATAAAAAATCTAAATACATGGTTAGGTTCAGCATATCAAAGAACCTCATATATTCAATTTTTGTTGAAATCAAACAAAGTTTAATTTTGGACCCCAATTTGGACCAACTTGAAAACTGGGCCCATAATCAAAAATCTAAATACATGTTTAGATTCAGCATATCAAAGAACCCCATATATTCAATTTTTGTTGAAATCAAACAAAGTTTAATTTTGGACTCCACTTTGGACCAACTTGAAAACTGGGCCAAAAATCAAAAATCTAAATACATGTTTAGATTCAGCATATCAAAGAACCTCATATATTCAATTTTTGCTAAAATCAAACAAAGTTTAATTTTGGACCCTTTGGACCTTAATGTAGACCAATTTGAAAACTGGACCCAAAATTAAAAATCTAAATACACTGTTAGATTCGGCATAACAAATAAATAAATGTGATCAAAGATTTTACAAATCTAATGCGCCATACTGTGCAATTAAAGATTACTTCTTGAAATTTTTCAATATTTGAAATTTGAAAAAAAAATAATATTTTGAAGAATAATTCTTTTTAATTTCTGAAATCTGAAATGAGAAAAAATTGACCCCCACAATTTCTTTTTATCCCCCCCCTTTTTTTCCCCCAAAAAATTCAAGATATGGTCATAATCTCAATTCAAGTTTCCAATGGAGTTGGCATCCATAATTACCCATTTAAATTTACCATAGTGCTAACTTAATCTATTTTATAATAGAATTTAAAATATAGTGTCAAATCTTTCATATGGATTTTTTTGTAAAAAAAAAAGATGCAACATTTGCAGATATTTTTACTGGTCTTCCTTTATAAATATGCATTTCTTTAAACATAATTTAAAAGCAGTGTAAGGGAAGTAACCAAAACGTTGTATTTGGATTACCTCCCTTACACTGTTTTAAATTATCTTAATTGTTCATTAACCATTACTTTATACATAATTTAAAAGCAGTGTAAGGGAGATAATTTCAATGATGTATTTGATTTATCTCCCTTACACTGCTTTAAATTATGTTTTGTACTAAAGTATTTGTCCATTAACCAGGACAACCTTGTTTTTCCCCCTTTTTTGCCCCTAATTCCTAAACGGTTTGAGCCATAACCCCCCAAAGCAAATCCTAACCATCCCTTTGTGGTATGGAAACTTGTAGTATAATTTCAGAGAGATCCATACACCGTTCCACAGTTATTGTCTGGAAACTAGAAAATGCTTATTTTTGGCCCCTTTTTGGCCCCTAATTCCTTAACTGTTGGCACAATAACCCCCAAAATCAATCCCAACCTTCCTTTTGTGGTATTTAACCTTATGGTAAAATTTCAAAAAGATCCATTCACTTAAACTAAAGTTAGAGTGCGAAAACCAATGTGTATTCGGACGACGACGACAACGACGACGACGACACCAACGTCATACCAATATACGACCACAAAAGTTTTTTGCGGTCGTATAAAAATCCTTATTATTGACCAATATTTGGCCCCTTATTCATAAATGTTTGAGCAATTAACCCCAAAACTCAATTCCTACTTTCTCTTCGTGATAAAAAATAACTAACTTAAAATGTAAATTTTAAACAAAAAAAAAAAGGAATAAAAAAAATTGCCCCTTTTTTGACCCCCGCCCCCCTTATGATTCATCACCCCCACCCCCCTTTCCCCCCAAACCAAGCTCGATAACAGCCTTGCCTTTGTGGTATGGTACCTTGTAATACAATTTTAGAGAGATCCATACACTTGAACACAAGTTATTGTCTAGAAACTAAAAAATGCTTATTTTAAACCCCTTTTTAGGCCCCTTATTACTAAACGTTTTGGGCAATTACCACAACACTCAATTCCAGCTTTCCCTTTGTGAAATGGAACCTTGTAGTAAAATTTCAGAAAGATCCATACACTTACACACAAGTTATTGTCATGAAACTAGAAAAATGCTTGTTTTTTGCCCCCTTTCGGCCCCTTATTCCTAAAATTTTGAGGCAATTAACCCCAAAATCAATCCCAGCATTGACCCTTTGTGATATGGAATCTTGTGGTACAATGTCAAAGAGATCCATATGCTAACACACAAGTTATGTCTGGAAGTTACAAAAATGCTTATTTTCGGCCCCTTTTTGGCCCCTAATTCCTTAACTGTTGGTACCATAACCCCCAAAATCAATCCCCACCTTCCTTTTGTGGTATTGAACCTTATGGTAACATTTCCTAGAGATCCATTCACTTAAACTAAAGTTAGAGTGCGAAAACCATTGTGTATTCGGACGACGACGCCGGACGACGATGACGACGACGCCAACGTCATACCAATATACGACCTCAAAATTTTTTTGCAGTCGTATAAAAACTGCAAAATTACCTTAAAATTACCAATTTAGTAGCAGCAACCCAACAATGGGTTATTAGATTCATCTGAAAATTTCAGGGCTGATAGAACTTTACCTTATCAACACTTTTATCCATGTCAGATTTGCTCTAACTGCTTTGGTTTTTGAGATTTAAGCCAAAAACTGCATTTTACCCCTATGTTCTATTTTTAGCCATGGCAGCCATGTTTTTTGACGAAACAGAAAATAAAACAAACTTTATTCTAGATACCCTAAGGACCATTCAGCTTAAGTTTGGTTGGAATTGGTTCAGTAGTTCCAGAGGAGAAGATGCTTGAAATAGTTTACACCAGACGGACGACGACGACGCCAAGTGATGGCTTAAGCTCACAGTTCCTTTGGAACGGTCAGCTAAAAAAAGTTTTCTCCTTTTTAAAACAAGGTCTTGATTCAAACTATTAGTAAGCTATTTTTTTTTATCAGATAACAGTTGAACAAATGTAAACCATGTAAATTTTGTCCATATTACAGACATATACAACTGATTATGCCATTACCTTGACTGAAATAATAATAAAAAAAAATAATAATTTTTGGTTTTATTGATATCTAATTTATCACTGAATTAGTACTCACCACTAAACATTCTGTCATGTAGTTGAAGATGGAAACCAAAATTGGTACAGTCTCTCCTCTAATAGCTGAGTAAGGAAGAGTAAAAGACAAAAAGAAAGGTTGAAAAGCTGTTATACCAGTCACTGAAGACACACCCACTCCTACATCCAAGTTTGTACATAGGGAATTGCCAACCCACTCTGTGATTGTGTGGGGAATAGTTGATGTAACATTCACTTCTCCATCATCTCTGAAAAAAAACAAACAAAATTCATAGTTAATGTAACTTAAAATGTTTTACACATATGGTCTACATTTCAGTTTATTGCAGTGTAAATGTTTAAAGATGCAAACATTTAGAACTTATGTTTAAAATGTAACCACCACAACAAGGATCGTAATAACACTTTCAAATTTCAGAAGTCTTAAACAATAGTTCTCTCTTAGCAGAATTAACCAAAAATAAAGAATGGGTATTATCTGGTACCATTCTAAATAGTCAACAAAAAGCTATCATTAATGTCTATCAGACAAAGTTTCCAAGCATTTTGAGTTAGTTTGAGATATTCAATGTTTCCAAACTGTGTTTACTAAATACAAAAAGGCCATACATGATAAATGTGCTCATCTTGACCTGAGGCAACTTTCAGATATTTGTTTCGGACATTTAACTTTTGTTGAAGACCCTATGTTGATCTCTAGATGTCATTTTGATTTGTGTTGTCAGTTTGCTGTCTCATTTATGTTTACCACAAACCTCCTTTAATTCCTAGTCAGCTGACCTACCCTATCACATAAATATTCCATAACCAAGTCTCAGGGAAGTTCTTTCTCAGTCCAATTTGTTTTTGTTGCGACAGTGGTTTTTTTTCAACCCCTTGGCCATTGGATATCGGCAGTTTTGCCCCTCCAAGACCAATACCCCCTTCTAATGGATTAGAACCTCGTGGACCAGGGACTGGACCATCTAGAACGAGAAATGCTTCCATGGTAACAGATTTTAAAACTATTTATTAACCCAAAGTGACCTAACATGACCTTGCAGGGCATACTCCATTTTGTGAAAACCAATGAATTTCTTGTACCTGGAAGTGAAACTGAAATCTCTATTAATGTCACCTGTTAGGGAAAAATAAATCATCTGAAATATGTTTTTGTTATTAATTCATCAAAAGCTGGATTAAATAAGGGAAGTTTCAATTAGCATTTAGAACTGTGAACTGAGAAAGAACTGTGCCCTTATTTCACAACAAAATTTAACATAACAAATTTTAAACCAACTTATTTCCACAGACACTTTTTTTCACATTTAGCCATTTCTAGCCAACGTCATTGCACTTGATTTTCTGGTATTAGCAACTTTGAAACAAATGTATTCACATGAGAACATATCCAATTTTGTTATATTTTCAATATAGTCTACATCTGCATAATTTTTTTTCTAAATGTGAAAAAAACAATGTTTGTGAAAATTTATAGCTGGTTCACAGTAGTTATTTTAAGATAAAAAGTTGAGTGATAAGATTAGGTTTTTACCAAATTAACGAGGAATCTGATAAGAATACATTTCTATAAACATTGCTACATTATCTATTTATCACATTATTTTCAAGCAGAAAAATCAGATAAAATACAATCTTAGTTCAAACAGCTCGCTGCAGTGATATATTGACAGTACCAACTCTTGTGTAAAAATCTCTTGGTCCAGTATTGTTGTCAATGAGATGACTATAAACGTAACCAAATTATGTAAAAGTTAGTATCAATGCATTTACAAGTCAACAACAACTCCATGGAAAAAAGTCAAAATCCATCCACTTGGATTCTAATAAGATGATGTGTTAGCTGGCTCCAGATGATCAGTTGATGTGTTAGCACGAAATCCATCAGGTCATGTTGGTTCATCATGAATTATATTTCAAAAACAAGGCAGATGAAACAAAGAGCAAATCAAAAATCACAAGTTGAAGAAAAACAGAAAACACCAGGGCAAAAAAGAGAAAAACTACAAAAAGGATAGACAAGAGTCAATAAAACACTACATCATCAAGTGGATGTATCAAATGTCATTACATGGGGTATCAAAGTGAGAACTCAAGTAAAGGAGCTACTAACCCCAATAAACGACCTTGTAAAGGTGTATTTTTAAACTTGTATTATTTGAGGTAATCGAAATTGTATGTATTGCTAATTGTATTATTTATTGAAAATATAATAAGATGAAATGTATTTCTGTTTCATATTTATAAATATATTATCCTGAAATAGGAAATGATTTCATTTTTCTTTTTTCTAGAAATTTATCAACTTTTTCGACCTTATATTATTTGCGGTAATTTAAAGTGTATGTATTGCTAATTCAGTAATTGTATTATTTATTGAAAATATAATAAGATGAAATGTATTTCTGTTTCATATTCATAAATATAGTATCCTGAAAAAGGAATTGATTTCATTTGTGTTTTATCTAGAAATATGTCACCTTTTTCCTGATTTTATATGTCGCGCCACCCCTCGTCCATTGAAATTCTGGTTTCAAAAGTTAAGAATATGGTATATAAAGAATGTTTCAGCAAACATTTCTGTGGTTGAGGCATGGTGCTACTGTAAATGTGAGTGGTAAATTAGAATTCAAGTATATGTAGGTGGTAAATTAGAACTCAAGTAAATGTAGGTGGTAATTAGAATTCAAGTAAATGTAGGTGGTAATTAGAATTCAAGTAAATGAAGGAGGTAAATTAGAACTCAAGTAAATGTAGGAGGTAAATAGAATTCAAGTAAATGTAGGTGGCAAATTAGAATTTAACTAAATGTAGGTGGTAAATTAGAACTCAAGTAAATGTAGGAGGTAAATTAGATTTCAAGTAAATGTGGGTGGTAATTATAATTCAAGTCAAGGAAATGGAGGTGGTAAATTAGAACTCAAGTAAATGTAGGTGGTGGTAAATTAGAATTCAAGTAAATGTGGGTGATAAATTAGAATCCAAGGAAATGGAGGTGGAATTTTAGAACTCAAGTAAGTGTAGGTGGTAAATTAGAATTCAGAAAATGTAGGTGGTAAATAAGAATTCAAGTAAATGGAGGTGGTAAATTAGAACACAAGTAGATGTAGGTGGTAAATTAGAACTCAAGTAAATGTAGGTGGTAAATTAGAATTCAAGTAAATGAAGGTGGTAAATTAGAATTCAAGTAAATGGAGCTGGTAAATTAGAACTCAAGTAAACGTAGGTGGTAAATTATAACTCAAGTAAATGGAGGTGGTAAATTAGAACTAAAGTAAATGTGGGTGGTAAATTAAAACTCAAGTAAATGTAGGTGGTAAATTAGAATTCAAGTAAATGGAGGTGGTAAATTAGAATTTAAGTAAATAGAGGTGGTAAATTGGAACTCAAGTAAATGTAGGTGGTAAATTATAAATTAAATTTATGTGTAGGTGGTAAATTCAAAATAAAAAAAAAACATCAAAGATACCAGGCTTATTGGTAAGTATACATTGGCAAAAAAAAATCAGGAAAGATTAGTAGGTAAATAAGAAATCAGAAAAGAGTAGTTTGTTGATAAATTATTAAACTATTGACACAGAGATGCCACGACTTGATGTAATTTTGATGTCATAATGCAAATGTTGAAATTAAGATGGCAATACATTGACATGTAAACTATACAAAACATTCAAAGTCAATGAACCATGATTAAATGAGCAAGGCCAAATAACCTACTTGGAAATCAGGGATGCCAAAGCTCATTCAACTGCAAACCAAATATCATTGACTTATAATAACTTATATAAGAGGGGGCGGGCCCATATAATCTCCATGGAAATGAGACTTGCAAAGGCTAATACAACTGCATACTAAAAAGTATTGACCTAACAAGAGTTGTTTTTCTTAAACTGACCTAATTACAAACTTTAACATGTAAATTATTCAAAACATTCAAATCAATAGACCATGACTGAGGGGGCTGGGCCAAATATTCTCCATGGACATAAGATAAGCCAATGCTAATATATCTGCATACCAAATATCACTGACCTAATCAAAAACTAATACATGTAAACTAAGCAAAAAGTGAATAGACCATGACTGAGGGAGCATGGCCAAATAATTTCCATGGGAATGATATGTGCCAATTCTTATACAACTGCATACCAAATATCATTGACCTACAACTAGATATTTCCATAAACTGACCTAATCACAAACTGATATATTGTTGATGCAGTCGTCGCAGACAAAAGCACGCCCAAGTCCTCCTTTTTTTACTTTGTCAAAGCAAAAAAACAAATTTGTTAAAATACAGGTTGGGTAAGCTCTCTACACCTCCCCCTGGACATTGGGTTGATGTACCTGTACATTCATTATGTATATTTATTAAAGGAACCATGTTTCAATTGTTGCTCTCCATTTTGATGATTTAATTACTGAAAGGTCAAGTAAGGACTGAATAACCAGAGAAAATCTTAAAATTCAAAATAAGGTCTTAACTATTTCTTGATATGCTTGAGATCTTTTAAGCAATTCTTGGAATCAATTTTTTTAAATACACCTAAACTAAAATATTTTTTTTCCATAAATTTGTTAAACAAAATAACCACATCCCTCCCCCTTTGTTAAACAGAATAACCACACCCCTCCCCTTTTGTTAAACAGAATAACCATACCCCTCCCCCTTTGTTAAACAGAATAACCACACCCCTCCCCCTTTGTTAAACAGAATAACCATACCCCTCCCCCTTTGTTAAACAGAATAACCATACCCCTCCCCATTTGTTAAACAGAATAACCACATCCCTCCCCCTTTGTTAAACAGAATAACCATACCCTCCCCCATTGTTAAACAGAATAACCACATCCCTCCCCCTTTGTTAAACAGAATAACCACACCCCTCCCGCTTTGTTAAACAGAATAACCATACCCCTCCCCTTTGTTAAACAGAATAACCACACCCCTCCCCCTTTGTTAATCAGAATAACCACACCCCTCCCCCTTTGTTAAATAGAATAACCACACCCCTCCCCCTTTGTTAAACAGAATAACCACATCCCTCCCCCTTTGTTAAACAGAATAACCACACCCCTCCCCCTTTGTTAAACAGAATAACCATACCCCTCCCCCTTTGTTAAACAGAATAACCACACCCTCCCCCTTTGTTAAACAGAATAACCACACCCCTCCCCCTTTGTTAAATAGAATAACCACACCCCTCCCCCTTTGTTAAACAGAATAACCACATCCCTCCCCCTTTGTTAAACAGAATAACCAAACCCCGCCCCCTTTAAGTTAAATGATTGTTCTCTTATTAGATGATTCCCATTATCAAAGTCAAAAACCATAGAACTGTCAAATTATATGGATATATTCCAGGTTTCTGAAAATTTACCTCTAACATTAGTAGACTTTTTTTCGCAATAAAACCTTAATTAATAACAATGACAAACAGAACTGTCAAATTATCTGGATATATTCCAGGTTTCTGAAAATTCACCTCTAACACTAGCAGATTTTTTTTTTTTGAATTAAACCTAAATTAAGAACAGTGCCAAATAGAGCATCACCTTGACCAAGCATTTCTGCTAAATGGTCATCTTATTCAACAGCGGGAGAAAGAGGACCAATAGTCAGCATTAAAAGATCTTAGAAAATACACTTTGTATGTTTAAAACTTAGACCTGACAGAGAAAGCTGAACAAAAGAAAAGAGGACAGAATTACCCAACAAAATGTAGTTCCCAGAGCCAAGTCTCAGGAAACTGGCTTCGGACCTCTGTAGTCTTTCCTTCTGAGGAATCATCTGGTCCAGACTCTATTGAAGACTGTGTAGTCTTATACATTATCTCGGTGGTTGTCACCTTTTTATTTCCCTTTCTCATCATTGGCCTGCGAACTCTTTCATCTGAAGAGAAAAGTGCATTCTAAATTACCCAATCATGTAAATACTCCACAGCCACGTTTCGGGAAAGTGACTCCGTACAGCATCTGATGAATCTATCTGTTCTGTTGTTACACTTTCTTTCCTAGCAGCATCAGGTTGTATCTGACCTCTCCATGCTACGCCTCTATTCCCAATATCATATTCAGCTGAAGAAAAAAAAAACAACTAATTATTACCCAATCAAATGAATATCCCAAAGCCACGTCTCTGGAAACAGGGTTCTAACTTCTGGGGACTCTGGTCTTGGACTAGGGTTTACAGATGGTTGAGTATCAACCCTGACGCTCTCATCAATATCTACATTTGGCCTTACAGAACCTCTTACTCCAACTGGAAAAGGCCTTCCAACAGCTGAAAAAAATACACACTAGTATTTCTAATTCTGGAGAAAGTACTTCGAAATTAATTTATTTAATAAACAATTAAATACAAATGTGATACCCTTTTTTTTCATTTTCTAAGACTGAAGGCAAAAATGAAATATTTTTCTTCTAATAACGCATACCTGCCAACTTTCACGATTTAGGCGTGAACTTCACGATTTTGACCCCTTGTCACGATTGCACAATCGTGATAGTGTAAAAAGCTCTAAAACATGATTTTGTGAAGTGCTACACGAAAAAAAATGATTGTTCCCGATTTTGAACTTTTCCCAAGGGACAACCATGATCAGCCTATCAAAATCGTTGTTTCTCCTGATCTTTCGGCATTGCTAATGTGCTAAATTTTGAACTTGTTTGGGACATTTGAGTTATATTCCTCTGTCTGTATGTCAGAATTGTAAAAATTGTGATCATGGCAGATGAATTTTCATCTGCAAGAAGGTTCTTACACAGCTTCAGAAGAAAATCATGTCTGATTGACAAAATTCAAAGATGCAGTACTATCATAAACATGATAAATAGTAGCTAATGGACATTATTACCCTTATGGTAACAGATCATACATGTTGTCATTCTTGTAATTAAATTACCAGATCAATTAAAGTACAATGTTCTATCTTTTATTTTTCACAAGGAATCAGATATATTTCCTTCTCAGTGCATATTTTAAATTTGAAAAGTTAACAATCACTTTAATATTCCTGTGGCTATACAAGAAAATATATCCTGGTATTCTAGCTACATGTTCATTTTTTCTTCACAATAATATAAGTACTAGAATCATGCAAATAAAAAGAAGAAAAGCTTCTAAGCTTTTCATCATATACCATATAAAAAAAGATATGACACTTTTTCTAGAGCACAAAACAGTGCATGCAAAAAACGCCGCAAAAATTTGTAACCTTTGAAATTGTTGTCATGCACTAAAACCCCCATGGAGATTTTCAAAAGTTGGCAGGTATGATAACAATGAATACTTGTATCTTACACAAATAAAAAAATTCAAAGCAGAGGTGTAATCACTCATTAATTATATCTTTGATACACTTCTTTACAGATTTCAGGATAAAAATGTACTTTTATGTTTTGATTGATTTATCTGTAATCAATCAGAATTCTGAATTAAATATGACAAACACAGGGACTAAACTTAACTTGTTTTCTCCAGGTGCCAGCTGGGCCAAAAATATTTTTTCAGGGGCCCAACCAATTTTTATACTAATAAAAGAACAGAGTTCCAATGTCCCCCGCGTTACACTTATTTAATATTTCCAAGGGGCATAACTCTTTTTAAAAAAGTCGATCATCCACCATTATAGAACTTGTCCGAGATATTAACCTATAGTATAAGTTTTATAAAAATCTGGCAAGAATTGTACCCGTGAGAGCGCTAATGAGGCCATTTTCTATAAATTTAATATTTCCAAAGGACATTATTCTTTAAAAATAAACTGCTTCGCTGAGCGCAGCTGGATACGCCAGCAGAGGTCCTACCCTGAACAGTTGGGGCAAAAATGGACATAATATTCAAGCTTGATACAGGTCTGAATTTGGATTGTACTTAATTATTTGACATATTATAGGTTTCTGAATAAATGTAGTCAAAGAATTTGAAATTGGTTATATGAATTGAATTTATATTCAATTAAAGATTTCTTGCTGTTGTGCAATACATTGTGCTGTTGCGCAATACTTAGTAAATCTGTCATCAGACTATAAACAAATAAAGTTCAATTAATTCTCAATGTCATATTAGAAATTCATGAAAATGTAAAGGGAGCTTACATCAATAGATATAAACAATTCACCAAAGTGTCATGAGATTTGCTGACCACATTTTAGAGTTATTGTCCGAAAACTGGAAAATCTCCCCTTTTTTAATGAATAAAACTCGGAAATGATAAATGAAAAATTTATAAAATTCTAAACAGAGCTTACATCAATAGATATAAACAATTCACCAAAGTTTCATAAGAACTGCTGAGGTTATTGTCCGAAAACTGGAAAATCCCCCCTTTTTTAATGAATAAAACCCCATAACTCAGAAATGATAAATAAAAAATTTATAAAATTCTAAACAGAGCTTACATCAATAGATACAAACAATTCACCAAAGTTTCATAAGAACTGCTGAAAGCATTTTTGATTTTTTGTCCGAAAACTGGAAAATCCCCCTTTTTTTATGAATAAAACCCTAGGCCTGTAACTCAGAAACGTAAAATCTAAAATATATAAAAATCGAAAGGGAGCTATGTCAATAGATATAAATAATTCACCACAATTTCTTGCAAGTTGGTGAAAGCATTCTTGAGTTATTGTTCACAAACTGGAAAACCCCCCCTTTTTTAATGAATAAATCCCCATAACTCCGAAACGCAAAATCTAAAATTAATAAAAAATGAAAGGGAGCTCACGTCAATAGATATAAACAATTCACCAAAGTTTTATGCAAATTGGTTAAAGCGTTTTTGAGTTAATGTCCGACATGTTGACGACGGACAGACAGACAGACTGCCAACGGTATACCATAATACGTCCCGTAAACGGGCGTATAATAAATGAGGAATGTGTTCATGGGACATATATGATGCCCCCACTTGCATATCATATTAAGTTATAATGGGACATAACTAAAGAACAGAAAAAGTGACGCTACCAAAATTTGTATTTGATCTGAGTTTTGTAGTACTAAGTTTTGTGTATAAGTTACATAAAATTTGGTTGAGGCAAACTTAAGTTAGAGAATGGAAACGAAAAATTCAGCAATTTTTCCGTTTGTAAAGGGGCATAACTCTAGAACGAGTAAAGTGACGCCACCAAAATTCAAACTTGATCTGCATTTTGTGGTAATAAGCATTGTGTATAAGTTACATAACATTTGGTTGAGGCAAACTTAAGTTAGAGAATGGAAAGGAAAAATTCAGCAATTTTTCCATTTGTAAAGGGCATAACTCTAGAATGGTCAAAGTGATGCCACCAAAATTCAAACTTGATCTGTGTTTTGTGGTAATAAGCATTGTGTATAAGTTTCATAACATTTGGTTGAGGCAAACTAAAGTTAGAGAACGGAAACCAACTATGGGACGTACGTATGGACATATGTACGGACGTACAGACAGACAAGGGTAAAACTTAATGCCCCCTCCGGTACGGCGGGGGCATTAAAAGTTGATTGTCCACCATTTTAGAACTTGTCCAAGCTATTGCTGATATTAACCTATAGTATAAGTTTTATAAAAATCTGTCAAGAATTGTACCCGTGAGAGCGCTAACTAGACCAGACGGACGAATGGACACCTGGTATTTCCATGTCCCCCACAACGTGTTACGCGGGGGACAATAAAAATAAACTGTTGACACAGAGATATGTCTGGCCTGTTTGCATAAAATTAAGAAATAGACAATCTGATGGACAGCAATATTTGTTATTAAATTCAGTTGCTGGACCATGATCTTGTGGGCAGGGCCTGAAATTGGTTGACAAACTGAGATGTAAAGACAATGATGTAACTTTATATAAAATATCATTGTCTATTGTAAGTAGTTCCTATCAATCTTAAGCAGAAAACTTAACATTGAAAATTGCTAATTAATTCAAAGTCACTGGACTATGTCCTTGGAGGCAGGGCCTCAAAATGGTTGTCAAACTGATATGAACTGATAGTAATGCAACTTCATACAAACTATCATTGATATATCACAAGTAGATCCTATTAAACTAACTTAAGCAGAAAACTTAACATTGAAAATGGCTAATTAATTCAGTCACTGGACCATGGCCTAGGGGGCAGGGCCTCAAAATAGTCATCAAACTGATATGTACTGATAGCAATGCAACTGTATACAAAATATCAATGATCTATCACAAGTAGTTCCTATCAAACTAACTTAAGCAGAAAACTTAACAATTATTAATTGTCATTGCAGCTGTCGCTGAAAAAGCAATCCCTATGTCTCGCTTTTCGCAACGAAAAGGCGAGACAAAAACCAAGGTCAGTATGATGCTTCTGCATACAAAATTTTGTCAATCTAAGTTCTACAGTGTAAAAGTTATGCACCAAACACAATTTGGACAATGTTTTACTATCATAGAGGTCAAAGGTCAAATTCAAGGTCAGAGTGACCCGACTTTGATATATGACACACTCTCATACCATGATGTATCAGCCTACCAAGTAAGGTCAACCTAAATTCCATGGTACACAATGTATTCACAGTACACAAATCAGAAAAAAGGTTTTACTATCATACGGGTCAAAGGTCAGTGACCTGGTATATGACACACTTCAACCCCATGATGCAACGGCATACCAAGTTTGGTTAACTTCAGTTATACGGTACAAAAGATATGAGCCTAACATGAATTGAACAAGGTTTTACTATCATAGTGGTAAAAAGTCAAAGTTAAGGTCAGTGTGACCTGACTTTTGTATATTACACAATCCAAGTCCATGATGCAACTGCATATAAAGTTTGGTTTACCAAAGTTTTACTGTACAAAAGTTATGCCAAGGACATGAAGCGTGACAGACAGACAGACAAATGGACATGATGATTCCTATATACCCCCCAAAACTTTGTTTGCAATGGGTATAACAATCATACTGAATATAAAACCTTTTGGGAAAACAGTCTCAGAAAAATTAGCATTCACAAGGTGTCATCTTATAATAGGTCAATAAGTCAATGACTAATGAAACTAAACCTGTGAGTTAACTATTAAAAGGATACCAACGTCCCACAATACTATTGTGGTTTTCCTTAAACTTGAATGACTTAGTCTTTAAAAATTTACAATAAAATGCTCCGCTGGGGCGCAGCTTGATACGACCACAGAGGTCGAACCCTGAACAGTTGGAGCAAGTATGGACACAACATTCAAGCTTGATACAGCACTGAATTTGGATTGTAATTAAATATTTGACACAGCATAGGTTTCTGAAACAGAATGAAAGTGGTCTAAGAACTTTTAATTTACCTATTCATACATGTGATGGACTGTGAAACTCAGATCAGGAGATTGGGAAATTTTGGTCAGGAGATTAGGACTCAATCATAAATTTTGTCGTAAATGTAACCGTGTGCTGTAAAAATGGTCTTTTAAAGTGTGTTTTCTTCAACTTTCCATCCAATTTATTATGTTTATAGTACCCTTGTACTCATAAAGTTTCTCCATCTTTATATTCTACATGTTCAATCTAACACTGTTTTTTTTTTTCAGTATGTTCTTTAAATTTTTTACTTCATATTCTATAAAACAATCATTGCAACCAGAACATTTGTTTAACTATCTGCAAATAGTTTTCATTTGCATACTCAGAAAATCATTCTAACTGTATAACAAGGGTCATAGTTATTATATAAATTTCAATTTAAGCCTTGAAAGGAAGTATAGAATCCTCAAATAATTTTCAAATTATTATTTTTTTATTTGTCCTAAGACATTTAAAATCATTTAATTACCATCCTTTTATGATTATTTGTTCAATTTATATTTTATTTATATTCTTTTAAAATTTCATTATTAAAAGGAAAGTAACTTAAAACAGGATAAAACAAGGGAAGTAACCCAATAAATACACAGTTTTTGTTACACAACGGCAGTTAGCCTGAGGTAAAAAAAACGTTGATTACCAGTATGTTTGACACCCAAGCTGACAAGTGAAGCCATATAATTATGCATGTTAATTGATTTACAGGTAAAATATAACTTCAGGTAATGTCAGTTACAAAAGATGCCTGAGATGATATGTTGGGCAGAAATTTTTCATACATGAAAAATTTCATACACGGTATTTTTTCCTCTTCAACGGGAGGTCGGGAGGAGACCCATGAAAACGGGATTATTGTACTCCAGTCGGGAGGTTCACATGTATGCTATTCAAACCATATCATTATTATTTGCTTTTATATATAAATCAGAAATAACCAATTTTAAATGGAAAATTTTAAAGAAAAAAAAGGAAAAAAAAATCCCCCCCCCCCAAATTTTTTGAACCCCTTATGATTCATCACCCCCAAACTAAATCCCAGCTTTCCCTTTGTGGTATGGTACATTGCAGTATAATTTCAGAGAGATCCATACACTTGAACACAAGTTATTGTCTGGAAACTAGAAAAATGCTTGTTTTTTGGCCCCTTTTTGGCCCCAAATTCCTAAACGCTTAAGGCAATTACCCCCAAACTCAAACCCAGCTTTCCCTTTGTGATATGGAACCTTGCAGTACAATTTCATAAAGATCCATACACTTACACACAAGTTATTGTCCTGAAACTAGAAAAATGCTTGTTTTTTTGCCCTTTTATGGCCCCTAATTACTAAAATTTTGAGGGAATTACCCCCAAAATCAATCCCAGCCTTCCCAATGTGGTATGGTACCTTGCAGTACAATTTCAGAGAGATCCATACACTTGAACACAAGTTATTGTCTGGAAACTAGAAAAATGCTCATTTTTTTCCCCTTTTTGGCCCCTTATTCCTAAACTTTTTGAGCAATTACCCCCAAACTCAATTCCAGCTTTCCCTTTGTGATATGGAACCTTGTAGTACAATTTCATAAAGATCCATACACTTACAAACAAGTTATTGTCATGAAACTAGAAAAATGCTTGTTTTTGGCCCCTTTTTGGCCCCTAATTCCTAAAATTTGGAGGAAATTACCCCCAAAATCAATCCCAGTATTCCCTTTGTGATATGGAACCTTGTGATACAATGTCAGAGAGATCCATACACTTACACACAAGTTATTGTCATGAAACTAGAAAAATGCTTGTTTTTTGCCCCTTTTTGACCCCTAATTCCTAAAATTTGGAGGCAATTACCCCCAAAATCAATCCCAGCATTCCCTTTGTGATATGGAACCTTGTGGTACAATGTCAGAGAGATCCATTCACTTACACACAAGTTATGTCTGGAAGTTACAAAAATGCTTATTTTTGGCCCCTTTCTGGCCCCTAATTCCTTAACTGTTAGTACCATAACCCCCACCTTCCTTTTGTGGTATTGAACCTTATGGTAAAATTTCATTGAGATCCATTCGCTTAAACTAAAGTTAGAGTGCGAAAACTAATGTGTCTTCGGACGCCGACGACGTCATACCAATATACGACCACAAAATTTTTTTTGCGGTCGTATAAAAAAGGACACAGAGTAGGGATAATATGTTATAAAACATGTCAGTACCAAAGCACTGATCCCTATTTACAAGGTATGAAACTTCCAGGTCTACTACTTTCTGAAAAATAAAGCTTTATACAAATAGTTAACAACGCTGCTGGAATAGCATCCCTGTGTTTCATATTCTGTGAGAAAGCCGTAGTCAAGACAAATGAAGAGCTTGGCCATGAACGCATGATATGGCCATCGCTATTTTTCCATTACTTCTCAATGTCATATCAGAAATTTATAACTGCCCATCCGTCAGCCCTCACCATAGTATAAGCCAGCTAAAAATCAGACAACAGACTGATAGTGTTGAGATGTCCCAATGGAATATGATAAAGCGAACATTATTAATTCTTTAAGTTTTATAATGATTTGAATGCATGGAATAAAACTCTGAAACTACATGTGATAAATATTAATCAGGATGAATTCTTTATTTTTGAACATGCAGCTGGGAATATGAAACAGTTCAATCAATTATTTACTGCTTTTACATTTAAATACTTACAAAAGTACACAGGTCTGTGTATCTGCACTTTACATGGTCTTGTCTGTAATGTTAGGTCTGTAAATACCACTAAATTCATTTTCTGAAATAGATACCATTACATGAAATAAAAAGGTTGACAAATGAAAATGTATTTGAGCTGATTGTAAGGTGTGGATTAGGTAAAAACAGAATGTTGTCATGGGACACAGATTCTACAACCTTTATAATGTAGACAGGAGTATCTTCAGAATGGGTTGTGATTATTAAAGTTTCTTATGTTTAGACAAACAACTCTATATAACAAGATCTCTTAACAATAGTTTATTGGCGGTAATTTAGAAACTCCTCAGAGACGCTTTTAATCTGACAAGAAATGTAGGCATAAGAGTCCTCACAATGCGGTTTACCATAAATGGTACATTGTCAAGGGGAATAACTACCATGATCAAAAGTTAAGATTGATTTTGTAATTTTCTGAAACAAAACTGATAGACATTTGATATAATTTTTTTTTTAATATGACAAGGAATATAAGCAAGAGAGCACCAAGAAGAATGAATGCAGACATGACAGATGTACAGACGCCAAGTTTTTCTCTGTCCCCCTGCTCCACATTACAGTGGGGAAGAAGATTATTTGTAGATCTTACTTTGCTGAACAATTTTGTCATTTACACTTTCTCTCTTTCTATAATAATATTAAAGATAATGCATAACCTAAAACTGTAAAATTTCCTAAAAATTAACTATTTCTGGACAGTAACCCAACAAAAAGTTGTCCTATTGGTCTGAAGATTACTTGACAGGTAGATCTAAACCTGTTAAACACTTTCACCTATGTCAGTTTTGCTCTTACTGCTTTAGTGTTTGAGATGAAAGCCAAAAACTCCTTTTGACCCCTATGTTCTATTTTTAGAAACTCCCGCCATATATTTTAATGGATCAAATCCCCAAATACAATCTATAAATTAGATACCCTAAGGAACATTCAATTAAAGTTTTTAAGTATTTGGCAAAGTAGTTTCAGAGAAGAAGATTTTTGAAAAAGTAATTGGACTTGCAAGAAAATAACCAAAAATAGTAAAATCTAATAAAAATAAACTATTTCCACAGTAACACAACAATGGGTTGTCGAACTCGTCTGAAAATTTGATAGCAGATAGATCATGATCCATTTATCACTTTAACTTTTGCTCTAACTGCTGTAGTTTTTGAGATATAAGTAAAAAACTGCTTTTGTCCCCTATGTTCTATTTTTAGCCATGGCGGCCATGTTTGTTGATGGATCAAAACTTCTGATACAATTTATAAACCAGTTACCCTAAGGAACATTCAGTAAAAATTTAGAAGTATAAGCCCAGTAGTTTCAGAGGAGAAGATTTTTAAATGTTAGCAAACATGATGAAAAAATTGTGTAAAATTGTCTTTAAAGGGCAATAACTCCTTAAGGGGTCAATTGACAATTTTGGTCATATAAAAACTTTTTTGTAGGTCTTACTTTGCTGAACATTTTTGCTGTTTACAGTTTATCGTTATCTTCAATAATATTCAAGATAATAACCAAAAACTGCAAAATTTCCTTAAAATTACCAATTTAGTGGCAGCAACCCAACAATGGGTTGTTCGATTCGTCTGAAAATTTCAGGTCTGATAGATCTTGACCTATTGAACATTTTTATTCCTGTCAGATTTGCTCTAAATGCTTAAGTTTTTGAGATATAAGCCAATAAAATGCTTCGCTGGGGCGCAGCTTGATACGACCGCAGAGGTCGAACCCTGAACAGTTGGGGCAAGTATGGACACAACATTCAAGCTTGATACAGCTCTGAATTTGGATTGTTATTAAATATTTGACACAGCATAGGTTTCTGACACAGAAAGAATGTGGCCTAAGAACTTGAATTTTTTTAATTTACCTATTATGGTCCAATGTCCAAAATCAAAATACATGGTTAGATTCAGCATATCAAAGAACCCCATATATTCAATTTTTGTTCAAATCAAACAAAGTTTAATTTTGGACCCCAACTTGGACAAACTTGAAAAATGGGCCCATAATCAAAAATCTAAACACATGTTTCGATTCAGCATATCAAAGAACCCCAAGAATTCAATTTTTGCTAAAATCAAACTAAGTTTAATTTTGGACCCTTTGGACCTTAATGTAGACCAATTTAAAAAACGGGACTTAAAATTAAAAATCTAAATACACGGTTAGATATGGAATATCAAAGAACCCCAATAATTCAATTTTTGATGAAATCAAACAAAGTTTAATTTTGGACCCTTTTGACCTCAATATGAACCAATTTGATAGCGGGGCCCACAAATAAAAATTCTAAATTCAGGGTTAGATTCAGCATATCAAAGAACCCCATATATTCAATTTTTGTTGAAATCAAAAAAAGTTTAATTTTGGACCCCAACTTGGACCAACTTGAAAACTGGGCCCATAATCAAAAATCTAAACACATGTTTAGATTCAGCATATCAAAGAACCCCAAGAATTCAATTTTTCTTAAAATCAAACTAAGTTTAATTTTGGACCCTTTGGACCTCAATGAAGACCAATTTAAAAAACGGGACCCAAATTAAAAATCTAAAAACACGGTTAGATTTGGCATATCAAAGAACCCCAATAATTCAATTTTCGATGAAATCAAACAAAGTTTAATTTTGGACCCTTTTGACCTCAATATGAACCAATTTGATAGCGGGGCCTACAAATAAAAAATCTAAATACATGGTTAGATTCAGCATATCAAAGAACCTCATATATTCAATTTTTGTTGAAATCAAACAAAGTTTAATTTTGGACCCCAATTTGGACCAACTTGAAAACTGGGCCCATAATCAAAAATCTAAATACATGTTTAGATTCAGCATATCAAAGAACCCCATATATTCAATTTTTGTTGAAATCAAACAAAGTTTAAATACTGGACCCTATCTTGGACCAACTTGAAAACTGGGCCCATAATCAAAAAACATGTTTAGATTCAGCAAATCAAAGAACCCCAAGAATTCAATTTTTGTTAAATCAAACTAAGTTTAATTTTGGACCCTTTGGACCTTAATGTAGACCAATTTAAAAAACAGGACCCAAAATTAAAAACCTAAATACACGGTTAGATTTGGAATATCAAAGTACCCCAATAATTCAATTTTAGATGAAATCAAACAAAGTTTAATTTTGGACCCTTTTGACCTCAATATGAACCAATTAGATAACGGGGTCCACAAATAAAAAATCTAAATACATGGTTAGATTCAGCATATCAAAGAACCCCATATATTCAATTTTTGTTGAAATCAAACAAAGTTTAATTTTGGACCCCAATTTGGACCAACTTGAAAACTGGGCCAAAAATCAAAAATCTAAATACATGTTTAGATTCAGCATATCAAAGAACCTCATATATTCAATTTTTACTAAAATCAAACAAAGTTTAATTTTGGACCCTTTGGACATTAATGTAGACCAATTTGAAAACTGGACCCAAAATTAAAAATCTAAATACACTGTTAGATTCGGCATAACAAATAAATAAATGTGATCAAAGATTTTACAAATCTAATGCGCCATACTGTGCAATTAAAGATTACTTCTTGAAATTTTTCAATATTTGAAATTTGAAAAAAAAATAATATTTGAAGAATAATTCTTTTTGATTTCTGAAATCTGAAATGAGAAAAAATTGGACCCCCACAATTTCTTTTTATCCCCCCCCCCCCTTTTTCCCCCAAAAAAATTCTTTCCCTCAAGATATGGTCATAATCTCAATTCAAATTTCCAATGGAGTTGGCAACCATAATTACCCATTTAAATTTACCATAGTGCTAACTTAATCTATTTTATAATAGAATTAATAAAAATATAGTGTCAAATCTTTCATATGGATTTTTTTGTAAAAAAAAAAGATGAAAACATTTGCAGATATTTTTACTGGTCTTCCTTTATAAATATGCATTTCTTTAAACATAATTTAAAAGCAGTGTAAGGGAAGTAACCAAAACGTTGTATTTGGATTACCTCCCTTACACTGTTTTAGATTATCTTTATTGTTCATTAACCATTACTTTATATATAATTTAAAAGCAGTGTAAGGGAGATAATTTCAATGATGTATTTGATTTATCTCCCTTACACTGCTTTAAATTATGTTTTGTACTAAAGTATTTGTCCATTAACCAGGACAACCTTGTTTTTCCCCCTTTTTTGCCCCTAATTCCTAAACGGTTTGAGCCATAACCCCCCAAAGCAAATCCTAACCATCCCTTTGTGGTATGGAAACTTGTAGTATAATTTCAGAGAGATCCATACACCGTTCCACAGTTATTGTCTGGAAACTAGAAAATGCTCATTTTTGGCCCCTTTTTGGCCCCTAATTCCTTAACTGTTGGTACCATAACCCCCAAAATCAATCCCAACCTTCCTTTTGTGGTATTTAACCTTTTAGTCAAATTTCAAAAAGATCCATTCACTTAAACTAAAGTTAGAGTGCGAAAACCAATATGTATTCGGACGACGACGCCGGACGACGACGACGCCGGACGACGACGACGACGACGCCAACGTCATACCAATATACGACCACAAAATTTTTTTGCGGTCGTATAAAAACTGCATTTGACCCTTATGTTCTATTTTTAGCCATGGCGGCTATGTTTGTTGATGGATCAAAACTTCGGATACAATTTACAACCTAGATACACTAAGGAACATTCAGTTGAAGTTTGAAGGTATTTGGCCCAGTAGTTTCACGGGAGAAGATTCTTGAAATAGTTTACGACAACGACGGATGCCAAATGATGGCATAAGCTCACATGGGGCCAGGGCCTCAGTGAGCTAAAATTACACAGAAAGATGAACTGATTGTTCATAACCCGTAAGTTTAGTACTTTTATTACTTATAGAATAACTAATCCAAGAATTCAATCATAGAAAAATATTCAACGAGTGACTGAACAACACATTAATTCACGACTAATTATCAATGTTGTTCGGTCACTCATTGAATATTTTCAATATTTTAATTCTGTGATTAAATATTCTTTATGTTACATTGACCATGGACTTTTTAATTGAAATAAAGTAGAAAATGTAAGTAACTTTTTTTTTGCCTACGCATTCTCAATTGTTTTTAATTGCATCGTCATCAACAATTCTTGCAACACATATTGTTGAAAGACATCAGAGGAGTGAAACTTTCAGATTTATTTTACATGTGAAATTATTGGTTTTTATTTCACTGGGATTTCAGGAATTTATTGCAACCAATGTAATAATTACTGTTCTTATCTTGAAATTTATTTCAAGTACATTTACAGCATAACCTTTCTTGCCTATATCAACCTCTTTAGTTTGAACTAGACATCATTGAGATGAGAGCCATCTCTGTGGGCCCCGCTGACCTTGAACTTTGACCTAGGAAGTTGTACAAACATTATGACACACCCTCTGGTGTTGGTTAATAAACATGTCAAGTATAAAGTATGAAAATGTAACGGTTCTCTAGATATAGAGAGGACACAATTTGTTACGGACGGACGGCCAGACTTATCACTATAGGGCGACACGCCATTAAGCGGGGGCCCTATTAAAACAATCGTAACTTACCCTGAAGGCCTGAATAGCATCCACGCTGTCTGACTCATAACTTCTGTAGTTGTAACTGTACATATCGCCTACAAAAGAGATTATGATTCTGATTTCTATGTGCATGATGCAATATAACTTTTATTAGGTATGCTCTAGACCAAAAAGAACTGTTAACCTGTCTCATGATAACTTTGCCGGAGGGAGTTGCGACCTCAGTTTTAATACAAAAATGTAATTTATGAGCAGGAAATTTACAGAGAAAAAAAATTATAATTAATTCAAATCATGTCAATACCAAAAGGGTCTTATTTATGAACTGGAAATTTACCGAGAAAAAAATTATAATTAATTTAAATCATGTCAATACCAAAGGGGTCTTGGATAGATAATTAAAGGGGCATTAGCTACGAGATTTACAAAAAAATAAAATACGATTTTGTTTTGTTCAATCATTAATGAAAGTGATATAGTGATTTACTAATTTAATTCTAGCAGCCAATTTAGTTCAATTTTGTCAAAATAAGATAAATAACATCGCTGTTGAATTATTCACTTGCAAGTGAATAATTCAACCTCTTCAAATCCGTATTCATGTGACCTTTTATTTAACCCCTAAGCTGGAGATGGGTTACGCATGTATTCAGCTATCAAAAGGAAAAGAATGTTAACATTGAAAGTGAAACAAGGATGAATCATTTGGTTGACTGATTCGATCCACGAAAAAAATCATTCTAACACAGGTAAAAACGATGATAAACATACTTTTTAACCTACAATATGAAATCAAACAGACATAGGACAATCCAATTGCACAAGGTCACTATCTTTTTATACTTATATTTATGTTTATATAGGGTTTTATGACCGTCTGCAGTCTTCATAGGTCATCTCGATGGTTAATTAGATGACGTCTAGACAAAAATACACACAAAATTTTGATACATATTATTGAGTCTATGCATTGTTAATTGCTAATTTTAGACTTTTTGTAATTTTTATATGCGTTTTAGTATGTTATAAATAAAATATGAGAATTTGAGTCAAATCGGGTAACAAGAATTTAACAGCTAATGTCCCTTTAATATAATATATGATTTGGTATTTTTATTCTCATATTTTACCAAAAATTTAGTTACAAGACAACTTTTACTGACATATCTGCATCATAGTATCATGCTAATTTTATTTAATAAAACAAAAACCAGACATGTGATTTTTCTGGCGGGAGTCAAAATCTCCAGATTTTTAAGCCCTCTTCCATCCCTCCCGTTAATAATTCAAATCTTAAGTTTTTTTCAAAATTTCAACCCCAAAATATTTGTCAGACTCTATTTTTTATTAGCATCAATGTCAACATTAACTAGATATCATTGAGATGGGAGCCATCTCTGTGGGCCCCGCTGTGAATAATGTGTGGTAAAAAATTTGTATCTTTATCATTGGACATGGGGTTGTCAAATGAAACCAGTTTTTTACTTTGACCTTTGACCTAGGAAGTTGTACATAAATTATTACACGCCCTCTGGTGTTGGTTTATATACATATCAAGTATAAACTTTGAAATCATAACGGTTCTCAAGATATAGAGCGGACACGATCTTAACCATAGGACATGGGGTTGTCAACTAAAACCAAAGTTTTTGACCTTGACCTTTGACCTAGGAAGTTGTACATACATTATGACACACCCTCTGGTGTTGGTTAATATACATATCAAGTATAAACTTTGAAATCATAACGGTTCTCAAGATATAGAGCGGACACGATCTTTACCATAGGACATGGGGTTGTCAACTAAAACCAAAGTTTTTGACCTTGACCTTTGACCTAGGAAGTTGAACATACATTATGACACACCCTCTGGTGTTGGTTAATATACATGTCAAGTATAAACTTTGAAATCATAACGGTTCTCTAGATATAGAGCGGACACGATTTGTTACAGACAGACAGACTGATCACTATATAATTACGTTTTTGTGTCACTGATGAAGGTAATTTTTACCTGTAAATCAAAGAACTGTATAATTATATGGCTTCACTTGACAGCTTGGGTGTCAAACATACTATTAATGAACGATTTTTACCTCAGGCTAACTGCCGTTATGTAATAAAAGCTTTGTGTATTTGAAAATACTTAAAAGAAATTTCGGGTTACTTCCCTTGTTTTATCATGTTTTAAGTTACCCTCCTTAAAATAATGTAAAATGATAAAAGAATATGAATAAAGTACAAAGTGAACAAGGAATCATATTTAATGATTTTAAATGTCTTAAGACAAATAAGAAAATGTTATTTTGAAAATTATTTGCGAGATCTATACTGCTTTTCAATGCTTAAATTTAAATTTATAAGAAATGTAATGGTAGTCAAGGCTGTTAAACTGGTTTGCGCTAACCCAGTTTTAATTAGCATGGGGCGTTTGTCTTCCTGTGAACAACGTTTCAGTGTACTAGCACTATAAAGTCCTGCAACTACGGTAGGCTAGCACAAAGCAGTCAAAATTATACATACAATCTTTGGTTTTTTATTTATTTTATTTTACTTTATTTATTTATCTGTTTTTGTACAAACAAAATCTTTTACTAATTATTTTTGCAAAATTCAAATACACATATTTAAGCCTATTTCGGTTTATACAAAATATTTGGCAACTAAAATCACATACACAATTTGACATATCAAATTTACTTGGCAGCTGGTGTACCAGGACAACGTTGCTGCCACTGACTGCCATTTGCTTGCCCTAGCTTTTCCTCCTGTTCCTACTTTTATAGGTGGCTTCATTTTTTTTTTTTTTTATTTTCTTTAATTTTTTTTTTAAATTTTCATTTTTATATTCTTTTATTTTATTTAAGTTCTACTTTATTTTCATTCTTTATTTTTTATTCATCAATTTATTTATTTATAAGTTATTTTATCTTTCAAATTTTTGCTCATTTTTACTTTTTATTCATATTACAGTGAAGGGTCTAACTTAAATAAGTTATTAGAGAAAAATAACATACATTTGTTATTGAGGGCTAAAAAATCAAAAATCTGTGATAACATATGTATTTTACATGTTTCAAAAGGGCATTATACATCCTTTATTTTGTTAAATTGTGTACTAGTTCTATTGATATTATAATTGTCTTTATGTATATTAAACATTAGAAAGATATAACAGCCCATAGTTTGCCAATCATGCATAACACACCCATATTATTACAGAAAAAGATATGCCTGTAATAACTAAAGGGTGTTATTACAGCTCCTCTACATCTCATCAAAGCCTTTTCTCCTACATATATAACAATGTATTTTAATTTATTGTAATAAATAATGATAAGGGCATGTAATGAGGTTCTGCGCAAGCTTCCTAGTCATTCCCAAGTGTCTCATGTAATAAGTTAAATGCCTGTAATAACTAAGCCTTATTATTACAGCTAAGTTATCACTTAAAAGCCTTGTCTCATTGCTTTACCATGGTTAATCAAAAATGTATTAATTGAATTGGAAAATTAGTTTTCAAGGTTATGTATTAAGTTACTGCGCAAGTTTCAAGAATTCCCAAGTGCCCACTGAAAATAAAAAATTTTATGGTACATTTAACTGATAACAAACATATGTTACTACAGATTAAGAGAAAGTATCCGTAATAACACATGTATGTTATTTTTCTCTAATAACTTATTCAAGTTACACCCTTGACTGTATTAGGTATTTTATATTTGTCACTCTAAATTATATCAATAACCTTATGGTAAAAATAAAAAAACCCCATCATCATCAGGTACTTAAAAACCATTCTCATCATGTATTGACCCTATTTAGTGACTGAGTGAGTGTTAATGCTAAATCTGGCAAAATCTAAATTAGCTACAAAAATACAATAACACTGTAAAACACATTAATAATTATTGGATGATAGAACTGAGAATCACACTAATGATGACAAAGATGAGTAAAGGAAAAAAATCACAAATAGTATAGCTTAGTGTTGACAAATATTCCATATGATAACAATACAGAGAGAATACATTAATAGTAATACTGTTATCTTAAAATAAAAGGGAAGAATGTAGCGTTATCATCAAAATGAACACTGAAAACGGCGATAAATATGTTGATAAAACATCTCTAGTTATGAGGCCCAAATCTCCAGTTGTGACTTGACAACTCGTCACATGTATGTTTGTCATAAACCAAAATTCAGTGTACAACTAAAGAGGCTACTGAAAACCACTCACATCATGTATAAAACAAGAATAATACCAGGTCTGAACCTGCATTGTTGCATGCAACTGATTTCAAACAAGACAATCAGGAAGTAGCTGCACAGTAGATCTAAAAATTGCTTATACATTACAACTCAACATTATCAAGCTACAGACCAAATATATAATTATTCACTTCCATAGAATCCAAGAAAAGTTTGACGAAAAATGTTTTTCGTGTACAATGAGTGTTGTAAAATTTCAAACTATTTTCAAACAGGAAGTAGCTGCATGGTAGATCTTAAACTTTCTTACATGCTATATTTCAACATTATCAATCTGCAGACCAAATACAAAGATATTCTCTTTCATATAAGCCAAGAAAACTTAAGACAAAACTTTTCTACCAAAGGTCTTTCGGACAAACGAACGGATGGAACGACAGAGTTGAACTGTTACTAGACCTGCTCTCGCCATTATTTTGGACATTTGCATAAGCCAATTCAAAGAAATACTATGCCTAACAATCATGTTTTATGAACTTGTACTTTCTGGTAAATGTAAAAATTTCTATTTAATAATATTTCAAAAGCAACCAACAACAACTACTGAATTACAGGCTCCTGACTTGGAATAGGTACATACAAAATTGATGGTAATAGGATTTAAAATCTATTTACTGTACAATAGTTTTAATTTTGCAAAATCAGTATCAAAATAGTTATTTATATAAGGATTTTGTCAAGTAAAACCTGCCTCATATTAAATAAATCATGTTCTCCTAGTCTAAAGTATGAATCAGTACACATCCAACAAAATTAGTATAAAGATGCCAAAAAACAGTCTGAGTAACCATCCAAATGACCTCCGAAAAATGTCTTCACCAAATAAGACAATAGGACACTTAATCGTAAAATTCAAAATTATTTCAAGCCAAATTAAAGCAGTAAAACTATTATCAGTTATATTCAAAAACATTACATGTAATAAATTAAAAATATAAAGATTTTCTGCCATTAGATAAACGGAACGAAACCCATAGATGAATCCCAAATCACTCTTATTTATGATTATAAACTTAAAGCTACTGTTTTTATTTCGTTTCAAAAACTCAAAAGTAGCTTGGTCGATTCCTAAGAAAGTTTTATGTCCATAAGTAAAGGTAACATTCCATAAATTGTTCTTGGAACGTAAAATAAAATGCTTCGCTGGGGCCCAGCTTGATACGACCGCAGAGGTCGAACCCTGAACAGTTGGGGCAAGTATGGACACAACATTCAAGCTTGATACAGCTCTGAATTTGGATTGTTATTAAATATTTGACACAGCATAGGTTTCTGACACAGAAAGAATGTGGTCTAAGAACTTGAATTTTTTTAATTTACCTATTATGGTCCAATGTCCAAAATCAAAATACATGGTTAGATTCAGCATATCAAAGAACCCCATATATTCAATTTTTGTTAAAATCAAACAAAGTTTAATTTTGGACCCCAACTTGGACAAACTTGAAAACTGGGCCCATAATCAAAAATCTAAAAACATGTTTAGATTCAGCATATGAAAGAACCCCAAGAATTCAATTTTTGCTAAAATCAAACAAAGTTTAATTTTGGACCTTTTGGACCTTAATGTAGACCAATTTAAAAAACGGGACTTAAAATTAGAAATCTAAATACACGGTTAGATTTGGAATATCAAAGAACCCCAATAAATCAATTTTTGATGAAATCAAACAAAGTTTAATTTTGGACCCTTTTGACCTCAATATGAACCAATTTAATAACGGGGTCCACAAATAAAAAATCTACATACATGGTTAGATTCAGCATATCAAAGAACCCCATATATTCAATTTTTGTTGAAATCAAACACAGTTTAATTTTGGACCCCAATTTGGACCAACTTGAAAACTGGGCCAAAAATCAAAAATCTAAATACATGTTTTGATTCAGCATATAAAAGAACCTCATATATTCAATTTTTGCTAAAATCAAACTAAGTTTAATTTTGGACCCTTTGGACCTTAATGTAGACCAATTTAAAAAACGGGACTTAAAATTAAAAATCTAAATACACGGTTAGATTTGGAATATCAAAGAACCCCAATAATTCAATTTTTGATGAAATCAAACAAAGTTTAATTTTGGACCCTTTTGACCTCAATATGAACCAATTTGATAGTGGGGCCCACAAATAAAAAATCTAAATTGATGGTTAAATTCAACATATCAAAGAACCCCATATATTCAATTTTTGTTGAAATCAAAAAAAGTTTAATTTTGGACCCCAACTTGGACCAACTTGAAAGCTGGGCCCATAATCAAAAATATAAACACATGTTTAGATTCAGCATATCAAAGAACCCCAAGAATTCAATTTTTGCTAAAATCAAACTAAGTTTAATTTTGGACCCTTTGGACCTCAATGAAGACCAATTTAAAAAACAGGACCCAAATTAAAAATCTAAAAACACGGTTAGATTTGGCATATCAAAGAACCCCAATAATTCACTTTTGATGAAATCAAACAAAGTTTAATTTTGGACCCTTTTGACCTCAATATGAACAAATTTGATAGCGGGGCCCACAAATAATAAATCTAAATACATGGTTAGATTCAGCATATCAAAGAACCTCATATATTTAATTTTTGTTGAAATCAAACAAAGTTTAATTTTGGACCCCAATTTGGACCAACTTGAAAACTGGGCCCATAATCAAAAATCTAAATACATGTTTAGATTCAGCATATCAAAGAACCCCATATATTCAATTTTTGTTGAAATCAAACAAAGTTTAAATACTGGACCCTATCTTGGACCAACTTGAAAACTGGGCCCATAATCAAAAATCTAAACACATGTTTAGAATCAGCATATCAAAGAACCCCAAGAATTCAATTTTTGTTAAAATCAAACTAAGTTTAATTTTGGACCCTTTGGACCTTAATGTAGACCAATTTAAAAAACAGGACCCAAAATTAAAAATCTAAATACACGGTTAGATTTGGAATATCAAAGAACCCCAATAATTCAATTTTAGATGAAATCAAACAAAGTTTAATTTTGGACCCTTTTGACCTCAATATGAACCAATTTGATAACAGGGTCCACAAATAAAAAATCTAAATACATGGTTAGATTCAGCATATCAAAGAACCCCATATATTCAATTTTTGTTGAAATCAAACAAAGTTTAATTTTGGACCCCAATTTGGACCAACTTGAAAACTGGGCCAAAAATCAAAAATCTAAATACATGTTTAGATTCAGCATATCAAAGAACCTCATATATTCAATTTTTGCTAAAATCAAACAAAGTTTAATTTTGGACCCTTTGGACCTTAATGTAGACCAATTTGAAAACTGGACCCAAAATTAAAAATCTAAATACACTGTTAGATTCGGCATAACAAATAAATAAATGTGATCAAAGATTTTACAAATCTAATGCGCCATACTGTGCAATTAAAGATTACTTCTTGAAATTTTTCAATATTTGAAATTTGAAAAAAAAATAATATTTGAAGAATAATTCTATTTAATTTCTGAAATCTGAAATGAGAAAAAATTGACCCCCCACAATTTCTTTTTATCCCCCCCCCCCCCTTTTTCCCCCCAAAAAATTCTTTCCCTCAAGATATGGTCATAATTTCAATTCAAATTTCCAATGGAGTTGGCAACCATAATTACCCATTTAAATTTACCATAGTGCTAACTTAATCTATTTTATAATAGAATTAAAAATATAGTGTCAAATCTTTCATATGGATTTTTTTGTAAAAAAAAGATGCAACATTTGCAGATATTTTTACTGGTCTACCTTTATAAATATGCATTTCTTTAAACATAATTTAAAAGCAGTGTAAGGGAAGTAACCAAAACGTTGTATTTGGATTACCTCCCTTACACTGTTTTAAATTATCTTTATTGTTCATTAACCATTACTTTATACATAATTTAAAAGCAGTGTAAGGGAGATAATTTCATTGATGTATTTGATTTATCTCCCTTACACTGCTTTAAATTGTTTTGTACTAAAGTATTTGTCCATTAACCAGGACAACCTTGTTTTTCCCCCTTTTTTGCCCCTAATTCCTAAACGGTTTGAGCCATAACCCCTCAAAGCAAATCCTAACCATCCCTTTGTGGTATGGAAACTTGTAGTATAATTTCAGAGAGATCCATACACCATTCCACAGTTATTGTCTGGAAACTAGAAAATGCTTATTTTTGGCCCCTTTTTGGCCCCTAATTCCTTAACTGTTAGTACCATAACCCCCAAAATCAATCCCAACCTTCCTTTTGTGGTATTTAACCTTATGGTCAAATTTCAAAAAGATCCATTCACTTAAACTAAAGTTAGAGTGCGAAAACCAATGTGTCTTCGGACGACGACGCCGGACGACGACGACACCAACGTCATACCAATATACGACCACAAAATTTTTTTGCGGCCGTATAAAAAAACTGAAAGAAATTTCAAGAAGTAAATGCAATCAATACAACTTTGTTGATGCTATGAATCTAGTATGAAATGGACAGTTTGAAAAATGTATCACTTTCAAGTCATTTTAAAATGATAGAAATTGGGTGAAAAAATTTCAGGATCCTTGACAAAACTTATAAATAATTAGTATACAAACTCAATTTGCCAATAAGAAATGCATATATTTTTCTAACTTGTATGTTGTTGTACCAGCTGGCATAGCAGCTTATCATTTTCATTTTTATTGTTTGATACAAATAGTTGTACACAGATGTACTAAAATATGATGCACAGTGCCATTGGTATATCTAAATCAAAATAATGAATCTACAGTACATGCATTAAACATAATTAGCATGGTGTACACCACTACAAATCATTATATAAATATATACCACCTTGATATAAACTTTCATCATAATGTGTCTTCTCATCGCAGTATTTTTTATCATCCTGCCAGTAAGATGTGTATATGTTGGGTTCCTTAAATCTACCAAAAATCTGTAAAACACAAATATTACAGACTAATATTAAGATATGTACCTGAAGGGCATTTTAAATCTAATGCATATAGGGAGATGGCTTAACATCTAGCACCTGTCAGCATGTGGTCAAGTATTAGGTATTGCCAATTAAAATGTACAATGGTTGAAAATTTTGTTAACGTCTAAGGTTAGACAGGAGACAATGACCAATCTGTTATTGGGTAATATGTTTCATCAATGGATTTTACTAGGATGACCTTGAGAGGTCATCTGTAGTAATGCTATGGCAAATTCTGAGTGTGCTTTAAAACATGCATTTCTACTTATACATATATATACATGCGCTGACATTATTATGGGAGTAATATGAAGGGTGTACATTTACTAGTGAAGCAGGAACTGCATACCTTTCTAGAGCACCTTTCCCTCCAGATTTTCGGAGGGGTTTGTGTCAATAAATTTATGTGAAGTGTTTTGTGGACTGTTAATTTTTGGATTAGGCTGTGGTATTATCTGGGATTTTTTACTTATGTTTTTTGTTGGTCTTTGGTATCTTTTTATTTTTTTTAAATGAAAGTAGTTGAACCAATTCTTCAAACATCATATTGAATAAATTAACTTTTATTTACTCTCATATCTTAGATTTACAGGAATTTTTTCAAAGAAAACTTTTTATCATCCATTTTATAGTAATAACTATGACTATGACTTTCCTGAATATCTATCTGCTACTGTAAAAAAAACTTGGTCACAAATCTTTTGCCAACTTAAAAAAAATATAAATGGAAATTTTCCACTGGAGTTAAGTATACAATCAATCAATGAAGAGAGTACCCATCACTTAATAAAATATAACGTATCTACATGTATATCAAAAACCTTGAAAAGGGTCCTTAACAGATTTAATTTTCAAAGAAATTTCATATTAAACAGAAATAATATAAAATATAAAATTTTTGCATCACTTATCATTGAGATTGTTAAATAATGAATAAAATGTGAGATTAATTATTGCTTTTTAAGGAAATGCTTCTTACAAATAATGCTATCAAAATTTTAAATCCCAGTTTTTATTTTTCACCACGCCTATCCAGTCACAATTCTCCCAATAATAAAAATATTGTAAAAATTTGAAAGATGATCAATGGCAGATTAAGGATGTTCGCTACTCTGTTTCAAAATAACAAGCTTTTTAAAAGACTGCTATAAATTGATAGTATATAATTAAAGAAACTAAAACAGCAGAAAAAAATGAAGGGTCCGTGTGCTTGTTTTCGAGATATAAGCCATTGAAAATTTGGCGGGAAATAATTCTCTCTAGACTTTTCATACATTTAACATTGGCACCTTTTTTATTTCAAAAACTATGAAAAAATAACAAGGATTTTACAAGATTTTGAAAAATGGCTTTTCAAACTATATGAAATAATATTACGAAAAGAAAAGTAAAGGTTAGTGGGCAAAATTTTTATTGGCATTACATAGATAAAACCAGAGGATTCCGAATATCTGGCAAACACTCAAAAACAAGAGGAGCGAACATCCTTAATACTAACTTTAATAGAAAGTTAAAACAAACCTGATCTGGGGTAATTTGATGGTTTCCTGCCAGTAAATTAATACTTTTGTCCACTACACCAACAGAGCAGAGGGAACCAGGAGCAGCCTTTAAGTTAATATTCACTTCATTTCCAGGGTAAACTGTATCCTGGTCAAACTTCATCTCTACCTGATTCAGTAGATAAACAATGGACAATGTTATATACTTAACTATCCTAGATTGCACATAAAGTGCCTGTTCAATAAATATAAACACATCATGATATGCCAACAATATTATTTGTTTGAATTAAAAAACAAGAATGCGTGTCAATGGACACCATGTTCTGTGCTTCTACAATCTCATTTCTATGTTCAGTGAACTTCCAAATCTGGGACCAAAACCTAATTTTGGCATATATTTCAATAAGTTCACATCACAATGAAATTCTACCATTGTAGACAGGACATAAAAGCCATTTTTAGTAGTGGAAATTTGAGATTGAAAGTCTGAATAATTGTCCAAAAAATCAATGGAGCAGAACCAAACATTAACCAGATCTGTAATGTGTAGAAATCTGAAGTCTGTAGATACTGTTATTTTCACATAATTTTCTACCAAACATTAACCAGATCTGTAATGTGTAGAAATCTGAAGTCTGTAGATACTGTTATTTTCACATAATTTTCTACCAAACATTAACCAGATCTGTAATGTGTAGAAATCTGAAGTCTGTAGATACTGTTATTTTCACATAATTTTCTACCAAACATTAACCAGATCTGTAATGTGTAGAAATCTGAAGTCTGTAGATACTGTTATTTTCACATAATTTTCTAAGTCCAAAGCTTGTTATTTCCGCAAAACTCAGCAGAGTGGAATCAAACATAAACTCAATCTATTACTCATCATAGAGGTCTCCCATATTAATTATCACCTCAGTTTGTGTAGTGTTTAGAAAAAAGTCTGTATAACTGTTTGTTGCGGAATAACGGAATGAAAGATAAAAGTAAAACTATATGGCCCCAAACAGGGTCATGGCAAAATAGTAATATCTATTTTCTTTCTTTGAAAATGTATGAAAAAATGTTTGACCTTAGAATGAACTATTTGTTTGTCTGAACCTTACTTAATTTTGTGCAAGTAAACCAGCCATTCAACTTTGTCATTAGCCATTCAACTTTGTCATTAGCCGTTCAACTTTGTTATTAGCCATTCAACAAGTCAGGAGCTTGCAATTCAGTGATTGTTGTTTGTTGATGTATATCATATTTGTTTTTTGTATGTATTGTTAGAATTGTTTTACATTTTGTCATGTCACAGCCTTTTATAGCTCGAATGCTGTGAGGTATGGGTTTTGCTCATTGTAATTGTTGAAGGCCATGTGTCGACTGACCTATCATTGCTGATATCTATGTTATTTGGTCTCTGGTGGATTGTTGTCTCATTGCCAATCATACCACATCTCCTTACTTTATATTGTGTCAGAACACCACCATATTAAATAGATGTTCCGAAAACTTTATTTAGTGCCATAGTGAATTAGGCCATACGGTTACCTATAATTGTTTACATTCACTTTATTTTAACTTTAGTGAAAAGTTGTCTCATTGGCAATCATACCAAATCTCCTTATTTTCATATTAACCAACCTTGTTATCAAAACAATTCTCCACACTGAATTCTAATGTAGCAGCTACTGTTTCGTCATCTTCTCTGACATAGTATATCAACAACTCAGATTTAGGACCCATGTTAGCAGTTATAGGAATACTGATCTTCACTTTAGCAACATGGGTAGATTTTATAATATCTTTACTGTCTGAAAAATCAAATAACTACATTAACTAAAATATTGGGGAGGAGTATAATGAAATTTAATACAAATGCACTCACTACCTTTTCACCTATCAATGTAGGAAGGATTTATTTAAGTTTAATAGTTTACATTTTCAATTTAACTCCAGACATTATTGTGGATTTATTAATGCCATTTTAGATCAACAATTAATGCTATTTATTGCGAACCAAGTGAAATATTTCCACAGAGACATCTCCTCTTGGTGAAGGTATTTAAACTTTTGTCCCGTTGAATCATAGAAGATCATTTTTTTACTCAGGTAAATTAATCAATGAGTGATGGATTTCTCTTAGAAGAAATTTAAAGGTCCCAGTGAATAAACTACACAGAGAACAATAGCTATTGTATTTAATCATAGGACAATAGAAATGTTTTATTTAGTTGGCAATAACAGAAACACAATAAAATGCTTCGCCGAGCCCAGCTGGATACGACCGCAGAGGTCCAACCCTGAACAGTTGGGGCAAAAATGGACACAATATTCGTGCATGATACAGGTCTGAATTTGGATTGAAATTAAATGTTTGACACATAATAGGTTTCTGACACAGAATAGTTGTAGAACTTAGAGAATTGGTTATATGATTTGAATTTATATTCAATTTTTTGCTTTTGTGCAATACACTATGCTGTTGGGAATTGACACCTAATTTTATTCGTTCTGAGGCGTACAAGAAGCTTTAAAACGCCCGGTATTTACATTTGATTTTTTGTTTACGGAAACATATTTGTGACGTCACCTTGTTTCGTTGCCATGTCAAGACAATAACATCATTTCGTGGAATTTTCGTTTTATAAAATTTGACCATGAAAAATATATTGAAATGGACTGATTTGTTTATTTTGCTGTAGAATAGAGATAAATATATTGTATCTGAAGCTTGGCCTTCGTAAACTGGGGATTTTGATGTCGAAAAGTGAGAATATCTGGCAGTATAAATAAGTTGGTCGTAACGCGGAACAGCCGTTTATGTGTATTACTGCATTTGCGCTAAAGGTAGATATATTGTGATTATACTGGTTGACGATAATATGTCGTCATATTAGAATTAAGGACAGAACTGTTTTAGTTCCAAACTGGTATTCTTTAGTGATATCTATTAAGTAGGAATTTTCCACACACTCACCATATTTGTTTGTGATTTACACATTCTCTTCCAATATCCGGTCAATGTCAAAATTAACTTTACAATTGTTTTTCTTGTGATTTTGGCTTATTTAAACACTTATTGAAATGTTTTAGAATCATTTAGAAGCATTTGCAACTTCTACTTGATGATAAAACCGCAAACGATCACACACGCTTTGAAATTATCAAGAGTTCCCCTAGACGTTTTCAACAAGTGAAAAAAGTTTTTTTCCAGAATTCCCTGTGTTGAAAAGGAGGGTGGGGACAACATACCAGCTTGGACTACGATACAGATAAATATCAACATATGACCTTTAACGTAAGCCCTAAAACATTTCAGGACAAATAAGAACTGCTACAACTGAATTACAATTAAAGAACCTTAGTGAGCGCGCTCACATACCCCACGTCCTCACATTGTCACTGGAGAAATAAAATAACTGTAAGAAAAAAAAATTGAATCATAATTTCCTGTCGATATGCACATCTACATAGTATGTCCTTATTATCTACAAAGTTTCATGAAATTCTGTTGTGTGGTTTCAGAGGAGTTGCGATGACAAACTGTTGCAGAGGTATATTGAAGCAAATAAGTTCAAAGGGGCGCAACTCCTAGAAAAAAAATTGAATTGTAATTTCCTGTGGATATGCACATCTACGTAGTATGTCCTTATTATCTAAAAAGGTTTCATGAAATTCTGTTGTGTGGTTTGAGAGGAGTTGCGATGACAAAAGGTTGCAGTAGTATATTGAACAAATAAGTTCAAAGGGGCGTAACTCCTAGAAAAAAAAATTGAATCATAATTTCCTGTCGATATGCACATCTACCTAGTATGTCCTTATTATCTACAAAGTTTCATGAAATTCTATTGTGTGGTTTCAGAGGAGTTGCGATGACAAACTGTTGCAGAGGTATATTGAAGCAAATAAGTTCAAAGGGGCGTAACTCTGAGAAAAAAAATTGAATTGTAATTTCCTGTGGATATGCACATCTACGTAGTATGTCCTTATTATCTGAAAAGGTTTCGTGAAATTCTGTTGTGTGGTTTGAGAGGAGTTGCGATGACAAAAGGTTGCAGTAGTATATTGAACAAATAAGTTCAAAGGGGCGTAACTCCTGGAAAAAAATTGAATCGTAATTTCCTGTCGATATGCACATCTACGTAGTATGTCCTTATTATCTACAAAGTTTCATGAAATTTTGTTGTGTGGTTTCAGAGGAGTTGAGATGACAAACTGTTGCAGTAGTACATTAAAGTAAATAAGTTCAAAGGGGCGTAACTCCTAGAAAAAAAATTGAATCGTAATTTCCTGTCGATATGCACAACTACATAGTATGTCCTTATTATCTAAAAAGGTTTCGTGAAATTCTGTTGTGTGGTTTAAGAGGAGTTGCAATGACAAGAAACAGGACTGACGGACGGACAGACAGATGGACGGACAGACAGACGGACGGACGGATCAAAAACATTATACCCTCCACAACTCGTTGCGTGGGGTATAATAACAGTATATTAACAATATTACCATCTGTGTAGCACTGTCGCTCGTAGTAGTCCACTCCATCTTTCTTAGCAGTCAGGTAATTCTTGAAAAATAGTTCACAGGTTCCATGAATATGATAATTAAATCCAAGACACTTATTTTCTTTATTACATGCCCTAGCACAGTCATCCACATCTCCCGTATTGGATGCGGTCATCCTGTCACCAGGTAATACACTTGCACTGGTATTAAAATTTGGTCTAAACAGCTTGGTACATATTTCCTTTTTAGATGCTTAACAAAAGACATCAAAAATATTATTCAGCTATTTAATAAGGCTTTACAGACATTTAAAATTAGTAATGAAGACATTTCTGTAAAACTGTAATGAAAAAGGTTTGGTTATTATGAAGTATGAAGTTTAGAAACTAAAAGCTTATGTTTAGTTCCAGTTGGAATCATTTTGATAAAAATTACCTCCCTTAAGTAAAAATTGAAAAAAAACATTAAAATAGAAGGTGTTAGCAGTCTTAAAAGCATCTTGACATCCTAGTATCTATAGGTGACTAGATATAGTATTTGGTGTTATACTAGATGTAGCTTGGGGTGCTATGTGTGACTAGATATAGTTTGTGGTGCTATGTGTGACTACATAAAGTTTGAAGTGTCTATGTGTGACTAGATAGAGTTTGTGTTCTATGTGTGACTAGAAATAGCTTGGGTAGTTATGTGTGACTAGATATAGCTTGGGGTGCTATGTGTGACTACATTAAGTATAAAGTTTGTAGTGTCTATGTGTGATAAGATATAGTTGAGGGTGCTATGTGTGACTAGATATAGTTTGTAGTGTCTATGTGACTCTGTGACTAGATATAATTTAGGGTGTTATGTGTGACTAGATATAGTTTGTAGTGTCTATGTGTGACTAGATATAGTTTGTGTTCTATGTGTGACTAGAAATAGCTTGGGTAGTTATGTGTGACTAGATATAGCTTGGGGTGCTATGTGTGACTACATTAAGTATAAAGTTTGTAGTGTCTATGTGAGATAAGATATAGTTGAGGGTGCTATGTGTGACTAGATATAGTTTGTAGTGTCTATGTGACTCTGTGACTAGATATAATTTAGGGTGTATTGTGTGACTAGATATAGTTTGTAGTGTCTATGTGTGACTAGATATAGTCTGTGTTCTATGTGTGACTAGAAATAGCTTGGGTAGTTATTTGTGACTAGATATAGCTTGGGGTGCTATGTGTGACTGGATATAGCTTGGGGTGCTATGTGACTACATAAAGTATAAAGTTTGTAGTGTCTATGTGTGATAAGATATAGTTTAGGGTGCTATGTGTGACTAGATATAGTTTGTAGTGTCTATGTGACTGTGTGACTAGATATAATTTAGGGTGTTATGTGTGACTAGATATAGTTTGTAGTGTCTATGTGACTGTGTGACTAGATATAATTTAGGGTGTTATGTGTGACTAGATATAGTTTGTAGTGTCTATGTGTGACTAGATATAGTTTGTGGTGCTATGTGTGACCAGATATAGTTTAGGGCGCTGTGTTACTAGATATTGTTTGTGGTTCTATGCTTGACAAGATATAGTTTGTGTTCTATGTGTGACTAGAAATAGCTTGGGGTGCTATGTGTGAGTAGATATAGCTTGGGGTGCTATGTGTGACTAGATATAGCTTGGGGTGCTATGTGTGACTACATAAAGTATAAAGTTTGTAGTGTCTATGTGTGATAAGATATAGTTTAGGGTGCTATGTGTGACTAGATATAGTTTGTAGTGTCTATGTGACTGTGTGACTAGATATAATTTAGGGTGTTATGTGTGACTAGATATAGCTTGGGGTGCTATGTGTGACTACATAAAGTATAAAGTTTGTAGTGTCTATGTGTGATAAGATATAGTTTAGGGTGCTATGTGTGACTAGATATAGTTTGTAGTGTCTATGTGACTGTGTGACTAGATATAATTTAGGGTGTTATGTGTGACTAGATATAGTTTGTAGTGTCTATGTGTGACTAGATATAGTTTGTGTTCTATGTGTGACTAGAAATAGCTTGGGTAGTTATGTGTGACTAGATATAGTTTGTAGTGTCTATGTGACTGTGTGACTAGATATAATTTAGGGTGTTATGTGTGACTAGATATAGTTTGTTGTGTCTATGTGACTGTGTGACTAGATATAATTTAGGGTGTTATGTGTGACTAGATATAGTTTGTAGTGTCTATGTGACTGTGTGACTAGATATAATTTAGGGTGTTATGTGTGACTAGATATAGTTTGTAGTGTCTCTGTGTGACTAGATATAGTTTGTGTTCTATGTGTGACCAGATATAGTTTAGGGTGCTGTGTTACTAGATATTGTTTGTGGTTCTATGCTTGACAAGATATAGTTTGTGTTCTATGTGTGACTAGATATAGTATGGGGTGTTATGTGTGATGTTGCTGTGTGTAATTAGATATAGTTTGTGTTGCTATGTGTGAGTAGATATAGTGTGTTGTGCTTTGTGTGACCAGATATAGTTTATGGTGCTATGTAGTAATAAATACAGTTTTCAGGAGCTATGTATTGTTCAGTGTATATGTTCGTGAGTAAATGTATTGTACAGTGTATATGTGTGTGAGTTAATGTATTGTATAGTGTCTTTGTGTGTTAGTAAATGTATTGTACAGTGTGCATGTGTGTGAGTTTATGTACTGTAGTGTGTATGTATGTGAGTTTATGTATTGTACAGTGAATATATGTATGAGTACATGTAAAGTACAGGGTTTATGCTTGAAAAGTTGTAATGTACAGTGTTTATGTATGAGTGCATATAATGTACACTGTCTATGTGCTAGTACATGTAATGTAACAGTGTCTATGTGTTTGCATCTGTTGTTTGTACTCTATACCCAAGTATGTGTAAGGATCTGAAAAATATGATACTTCCTTCAAATGTAAAGAATTTATTGAGAGCCATTTTCTAAAGAATGCACATACCTTTTTTCTCAGGACATAGAGTGTTATAGGAGTCTAACACATTGGATACACTTTTTATTTCCGTAGATTCTTTACAGTCATTCCAATAAGGCCCAATACATGTCTTCAGTTCAGCAAATTTTCTTTAAATTATAAAGGGAAATAACTCTAGAACGGTTAAAGTGACGACACCAAAATTCAAACTTGATCTGTGTTTTGTAGTAATGAGCATTGTGTATAAGTTTCATAACATTTGGTTGAGGCAAACTCAAGTTAAAGAACGGAAACCAATTTTAGGACCAACGTACGTATGTACAGATGGACAAGGGTAAAACTTGTTTTTTCAGCCGCTCACTCAACATGGGAAGGCAGTTAGGATGCCCCTAATCCCACACAAGGGCAAATATTAATAAAAATCAAAACCCTGACCATGCAAACCTTCAATATATGTTCAATACATGTACAAGCAGCCAGCAAAGTGACAAATTCCTAGCACTCAAACTGTAGGAAGAGTTATCTGGAATAGCTATGCACCTCTTATGCAAGTATATACTCCAAATAAATGTGGATAGTGTCCACATGTGAACACAGATGATGCCCCCACTTGCATATCATATATTTATAAAGGGATATAACTGAAGAACGGTAAAAGTGACGCTACCCAAATTTGAAATTGATCTGAGTTTTGTGGTAATAAGCATTGTGTGTAAGTCTCATAACATTTGGTTGAGGCTAACTTAAGTAGAGAATAGAAACTAAAAATTCAGCAATTTTTCTATTTGTAAACACGCATAACTCTAGAACGGTTGTGTATAAGTTTTATAACGTTTGGTTGAGACAAACTAAAGTTAGAGAACGGAAACGAAAAATTCAGCAATTTTTATGTTTATAAAGGGACATAACTCAAGAATGGTAAAAGTGTTGCCACCAAATTTTGTACTTAATCTGTATTATGTAGTAATAAGCATTGTGTATAAGTTTCATAACATTTGGTTGAGGCAAACTAAAGTTAGAAAACGGAAACAAAAAATTTGTACTTGATCTTAGTTTTGTGGTAATGAATATTGTGTATAGGTTTCATAATGTTTGGTAGGGGGAAACTTAAGTTACAGAATGGAAACTAAAAATTTTGCAATCCTTCGATTTATAAAGGGGCATAACTCAATAATGGTTAAAGTGACACTACCCAAATTCAACTTGATCTGTGTTTTATCAGTGGAAGTCAAAATTAAACATTGCATTGTATAAAGCATAGATTGTAGCTGATTCAACTATAATCATGGACAAAGGAAGATAACTCCAATTTTAATAAAATGCTCCGCTGGGGCGCAGCTTGATACGACCGCAGAGGTCGAACCCTGAACAGTTGGGGCAAGTATGGACACAACATTCAAGCTTGATACAGCACTGAATTTGGATTGTAATTAAATATTTGACACAGCATAGGTTTCTGACACAGAATGAAAGTGGTCTAAGAACTTAAAATTTTTAATTTACCTATTCAAACCATATCATTATTATTTGCTTTTATATATAAATCAAAAATAACCAATTTAAAATGGTAAATTTTAAAGAAAAAAAAGGAAAAAAAAGTCCCCCCCCCCCCCCCCCCCCCCAAATTTGTTGAACCCCCTTATGATTCATCACCCCCAAACTCAATCCCAGCCTTCCCTTTGTGGTATGGTACCTTACAGTACAATTTCAGAGAGATCCATACACTTGAACACAAGTTATTGTCTGGAAACTAGAAAAATGCTTGTTTTTTTGGACCCTTTTTGGCCCCAAATTCCTAAACGTTTAGGGCAATTACCACCAAACTCAAACCCATACTTGTTTTTTTGCCCTTTTATGGCCCCCAATTCCTAAAATTTTGAGGAAATTACCCCCAAAATCAATCCCAGCATTCCCTTTGTGGTATGGAACCTTTCAGTACAATTTCAGAGAGATCCATACACTTGAACACACGTTACTGTCTGGAAACTAGAAAAATGCTTATTTTTGGCCCCTTTTTCCTAAACTTTTTGGGCAATTAACCCCAAACTCAATTCCAACTTTCTCTTTGTGATATGAAACCTTGTAGTACAATTTCATAAAGATCCATACACTTACACACAAGTTATTGTCATGAAACTAGAAAAATGCTTGTTTTTTGCCCCTTTTTGGCCCCTAATTCCTAAAATTTGGAGGCAATTACCCCCAAAATCAATCCCAGCATTCCCTTTGTGATATGGAACCTTGTGATACAATGTCAGAGAGATCCATACACAGACACACAAGTTATGTCTGGAAGTTACAAAAATGCTTATTTTTGGCCCCTCATTCCTTAACCCCCAAAATCAATCCCAACCTTCCTTTTGTGGTATTGAACCTTATGGTAAAATTTCATAGAGATCCATTCACTTAAACTAAAGTAAGAGTGCGAAAACCAATGTTTCTTCGGACGATGATGACAATACCGGCGCCGCTGACGTCATACCAATATACGACCACAAAAATTTTTTTGCGGCCGTATAAAAAATAGTTAGATTCAACATTTCGAAGAACCCCATAAATTCAACTTTTGTTGAATCAAATAAAGTTTAATTTTGGACCCTGATTTGGACCAACTTGAAAACTGGGCCCAAAAATCTAATATTTAAATACAGATTTAGATTCAGCACTTGAAAGAACCCTATATATATTTAATTTATGTTGAAATGAAACACAGTTTAATGTAATCCATATAATTTTCTGTTCAAAGGGAAATAACTCTACCTGAATAAATTATAAACACATAGTTCTCTAAAATTCGATATGATTTAACCACTATTTTCTTAAATTAGATATGATTTTACACAATGTATATCTATTTTCAAATTATAATCAAATATAATTAATAGTTCCAAGTATTTCTTCTTTCATTTGTCAAAAAAATGCTCCGCTGGGCGCCGCTTGATACGACCGCAGAGGTCGAACCCTGAACAGTTGGGGCAAGTTTGGACACAACATTCAAGCTTGATACAGGACTGAATTTGGATTGTGATTAAATATTTGACACAGCATAGGTTTCTGACACAGAATGAATGTAGTCTAAGAACTTAAAAAATTTTAATTTACCTATTCAAACCATATCATTATTATTTGCTTTTATATATAAATCAGAAATAACCAATTTAAAATGGAAAATTTTAAAGAAAAAAAAGGAAAAAAAAATCCCCCCCCCCCCCCCAAATTTTTTGAACCCCCTTATGATTCATCACCCCCAAACTCAATCCCAGCCTTCCCTTTGTGGTATGGTATCTTGCAGTACAATTTCCATCTTCGCTAGCCAAGGGTTACGATCCAGTCCCCTCCTCTCCACCCTTGGCTGATTGAGATAGAATTTCGGAAGCACAAGGTAATGATTTTCATTGGTTGCAGTCGAAACTCGCTGCATCCAATCAAAAAGCGCCTATAACATGATCACGTGTAAATGTAGAAAGTGTATGTAAACAATTGCCAAGTGCTTATTGTGCAACAAGTCTTTACATCCCTAAACATATGACTATATTTAGTGACAATTTGAATGTTTTTAATCAACTAATAGAAGTTCCTGTGTATGTTTCTTGCACAAATGTATGAATGTCAACGTATATTTTCTATTCCTGCTTTACCAAGTGTGTAGAATCTAGACGCTACCATGTTTTTACCTCCAAATTGAAGAGTTCAAGTGCTACCATTGGTCAAGAATAATGTATTCGGAATGGGAATGGCTTTAATCTACCAATAGATGGCGCAACATTGTTATCACAAATGTTGGCTTAATCTGCCAAGGGTGGAGAGGAGGGACTGCATCGTAACCCTTGGCTAGCGAAGATGTACCATTTCAGAGAGATCCATACACTTGAACACAAGTTATTGTCTGGAAACTAGAAAAATGTTTGTTTTTTGGCCCCTTTTTAGCCTCAAATTCCTAAACGTTTAGGACAATCCCCAAACTAAAACCCAGCTTTCCCTTTGTGATATGGAACCGGAATGGGCATGGCTTTAATCTACCGATAGATGGCGCAACATTGTTATCACAAATGTTGGCTTAATCTGCCAAGGGTGGAGAGGAGGGGACTGCATCGTAACCCTTGGCTAGCGAAGATGTACCATTTCAGAGAGATCCATACACTTGAACACAAGTTATTGTCTGGAAACTAGAAAAATGCTTGTTTTTTGGCCCCTTTTTGGCCTCAAATTCCTAAACGTTTAGGACAATTACCCCCAAACTCAAACCCAGCTTTCCCTTTGTGATATGGAACCTTGTTGTACAATTTCATAAAGATCCATACACTTACACACAAGTTATTGTCCTGAAACTTGAAAAATGCTTGTTTTTTCCCCCTTTTTGGCCCCTAATTCTTAAAATTTTGAGGAAATTACCCCCAAAATCAATCCCAGCCTTCCCTTTGTGGTATGATATCTTGCAGTACAATTTCATAGAGATCCATACACTTGAACACAAGTTATTGTCTGGAAACTAGAAAAATGCTTAATTTTGGCCCCTTTTTGGCCTCTTATTCCTAAACGTTTTGGGCAATTACCCCCAAACTCAATTCCAGCTTTCCCTTTGCGATATGGAACATAGAGTACAATTTCAGAAAGATCCATACACTTACACACAAGTTATTGTCATGAAACTAGAAAAATGCTTGTTTTTTGCCCCTTTTTTGGCCCCTTATTCCTAAAATTTTGAGGCAATTACCCCCAAAATCAATCCCAGCATTCCCTTTGTGATATGGAACCTTGTGGTACAATGTCAGAGAGATCCATACACTAACAAACAAGTTATGTCTGGAAGTTACAAAAATGCTTATTTTTGGCCCTTAATTCCTTAACTGTTGGTACCTTAACCCCCAAAATCAATCCCCACCTTCCTTTTGTGGTATTGAACCTTATGGTAAAATTTCATAGAGATCCATTCACTTAAACTAAAGTTAGAGTGCGAAAACCAATGTGTCTTCGGACGACGATGACGATGCCGACGTCATACCAATATACGACCGCAATTTTTGCGGTCGTATAAAAACTAATATAGATCTGCAACTTATCTAGCAATGTAATGTAATGAAATATATCCTTTAATTAAAATTGATTATTATCTAATGAAAGGAGTTCACTTCATCAAAAAAAAATTATATATATATAGCATTCAGAAAATTAGTTTATACAGAATAACAAACAAACCTGCCACAAAATTCATCAAACAATTTACCAAAGAAAAGAAAAAAAAAATCAAAAATGTCATTTATCATTCATACAATGTCTTTTAAAAATCTTTTAAAAAATCAGTTATTTCCCTTTGAACAGAATGGAGTAATTAATAAGAATGTCATCAAAAATTGAATTCTTGGGAAAGGCCTATAACTCAACAAAGAGAAATGCTTAAATGGTGAAAATTGAAGTTGACCTTCATTTAGTCACAGGAAACAACATATCTAAATTTGAAAATATTTCGTCAAAGCGTTTTCATGTTAATGAACGGACACTGTTTGGCAGCCGTCCGCCTGCCCGCCTGATCTTTAAAAAATCCAGTTAAAAACTGAAAAATTTCCTTAAAATTACCAATCTAGTGGCAGCAACCCAACAATGGGTTGTTAGATTCATCTGAAAATTTCAGGACTGATAGAACTTGACCTAATGAACATTTTTACTCCATGTCAGATAGTTCCAAATGCTTTAGTTTTTGAGATACAAGCCAAAAACTGCATTTTACCCCTATGTTCTATTTTTAGCCATGGTGGCCATGTTTTTAGACGAAACAAAAAATAAAACACACACTTTATTCTAGACACCCTAAGGATCATTCAGCTTAAGTTTGGTTGGAATTGGTTATGTAGTTTCAGAGAAGAAGATGTTTGAAATAGTTTACACAAGACGGACGACGACAGACAACAAGTGATGGCAAAAGTAAACAGTATAGGACTTAGTGCAGTGGTAAATTCCCCCCAAAAAGACTAAATATTCATAAGTCATGAACATTTCAATTAACTTACAATCAATATGTATGGCAAGCTTCTTTTTTTTGTGAAAACAGCTACTGGTCTAATATTTAAGGTAAAAAAAACAGAAAACAGAAAATTTCAAAAACAAATGTTCTTTCATTAAGAAACTTACTTGCAAATCTGTAGCATAGAATTCCCTTCTAACTTAATCATTGGTTCCATACATTTTGACAATTCAACCATGTCACATTTACTTTCTGTCAATAAAAAAAATATATTATTGATTTATATCAAGTTGGGCATATTCATCTCTGGTGTAGTGTTCTCTAAAGTAATGGTCAAATTAAGGATTAAAATGCTCAAGATGTGAATAAATGGAGATTTGAGGTTAATATCCCTTACACAGAAACCCAATGAAACAAAAGTGCTATAAGAGTTCATTTCTAAAAATAAAGAATTTGAGAAAAAACTAAGTATAAGTTAGGACAGGGGGAAAAGCTAGTTATTAAATATTGTATTGAGTATAATATAGTCTTTATCGTCAATTTAAACATTTTTCCTTTGATCTTACTGCCTCATATATTTAAGATCAATGACAGGACTTGATACTTGAAAATATTAGGCAATGACGTCATGTATCAGTGCTGCAACGTCACATGCTCAAGCCCATCCGCAGCATTTTATCAATGAAATGCATGTGACTTTATTCATACAATCGAACAACTATCCCAACATAATGGCATTTAATTTTGATACACATTTTATCAGTTGAATATCAGCTCCCCCTTGAGGGCACACTTGATATTCTTGCTGATAAAGTCAGTATCAAAAACAAAAATGTCTTTATTCTATATGTATCCGCAGCCTAGCTGTTATTGAAAATGACAGAATGCAAAACTCAAAAAAGATAATTTTTGTGAATGCTCTTAAGGGCATACAATACATTTACAGGGAAGGTAATGACATTGCTATATAATGTTATTTTTTGCGTCGTCAAACTGCAACTTGAAAACGAGTACATGGATCCCTCTTTAAAATGACAAATGACTTGATACTATATAAAGTTTTTATTTGTTCCAAATTTTAAGAAAAAGTCACTGACAAGTTTTAAAAAGTTATTTACATATGCAGCAAAAAATGCCATTTTTTTCTAAAATCATAAAATTTTAATAAACATGAAGTATTTTCAAAGAACGGTTTTACAAATTAAGTGTAAACTTTTGTAAAGAAGATATTTCAAATCATTTTACAATAAAATACTCCGCTGGGCTCAGCTTGATATGACCGCAGAGGTAATACCCTGAACAGCTGGGGCAAGTATTGACACAACATTCAAGCTTGATACAGCACTGAATTTGGATTGTGATTAAATATCTGACACAGTATAGGTTTCTGACACAGAATGAATGTGGTCCAAGAACTTAAATTTTTTTAATTTACCTATTCAAACCATATCATTATTATTTGCTTTTATATATAAATCAGAAATAACCAATTTAAAATGGAAAATTTTAAAGAAAAAAAAAGGGAAAAAAAATCTCCCCCCCCCCCCTCCAAATTTTTTGAACCCCCTTATGATTTGGCCCCAAATTCCTAAACGTTTAGGGCAATTACCCCCAAACTCAAACCCAGCTTTCCCTTTGTGATATGGAACCGTGCATTACAATTTCATAAAGATCCATACACTTACACACAAGTTATTGTCCTGAAACTAGAAAAATGCTTGTTTTTTTGCCCCTTTTTGGCCCCTCATTCCTAAAATTTTTAGGCAATTACCCCCAAAATCAATCCCAGCCTTCCCTTTGTGGTATGGTACCTTGCAGTACAATTTCAGAGAGATCCATACACTTGAACACAAGTTATTGTCTCGAAACTGTAAATGCTTGTTTTTTGGCCCCTTTTTGACCCCAAATTCCTAAACGTTTAGGGCAATTACCCCCAAACTCAAACCAAGCTTTCCCTTTGTGATATGGAACCTTGTAGTACAATTTCATAAAGATCCATACACTTACACACAAGTAATTGTCCTGAAACTAGAAAAATGCTTGTGTTTTTGCCCCTTTTTTGCCCCTTATTCCTAAAATTTTGATGCAATTACCCCCAAAATCAATCCCAGCCTTCCCTTTGTGGTATGGTAACTTGCAGTACAATTTCAGAGAGATCCATACACTTGAACACAAGTTATTGTCTGGAAACTAGAAATGCTTGTTTTTTGGCCCCTTTTTGACCCCAAATTCCTAAACGTTTAGGGCAAATACCACCAAACTCAAACCCAGCTTTCCCTTTGTGATATGGAACCTTGTAGTACAATTTCATAAAGATCCATACACTTACACACAAGTTATTGTCCTGAAACTAGAAAAATGCTAATGTTTTGCCCCTTTTTTGCCCCTTATTCTAAAATTTTGAGGCAATTACCCCCAAAATCAATCCCAGCCTTCCCTTTGTGGTATGGAACCTTGCAGTACAATTTCAGAGAGATCCATACACTTGAACACAAGTTATTGTCTGGAAACTAGAAAAATGCTTATTTTAGGCCCCTTATTCCTTAAGGTTTTGGGCATATACCCCCAAACTCAATTCCAGCTTTCCCTTTGTGATATGGAACCTTGTAGTACAATTTCATAAAAATCCATATTCTTACACACAAGTTTTTGTCATGAAACTAGAAAAATGCTTGTTTTTTGCCCCCTTTTTGCCCCTTATTCCTAAATGTTTTGGGCAATTACCCCCAAAATCAATCCCAGCATTCCCTTTGTGATATGGAACCTTGTGGTACAATGTCAGAGAGATCCATACACTAACACACAAGTTATGTCTGGAAGTTACAAAAATGCTACCATAACCCCCAAAATCAATCCCAACCTTCCTTTTTTGGTATTGAACCTTATGGTAAAAATTTCATAAAGATCCATTCACTTAAACTAAAGTTAGAGTGCGAAAACCAATGTGTCTTCAGACGACGATGACGCCAAACGTCATACCAATATACGACAAAAATCTGCATGTGTTTATCTTTTGAAACAAAAAATATAAGTATGTCTGTCCAAAGGATAGAAATGTGCAAGAAACCGAAATTTTTAGTAAATGTCTAAAATTTCGACCCCATTTATCTCTAAATTTAGCACATGAAGGTATATTTTCTATTACATATTTGAATTAACTAAGTGAAAAATAACTGGTATGCAAATTTTCGTAAAAAAATCTGTGGGATCAAAACTGTATTGTATGCTCTTAAAGCACTATAACTGTTGTTTATCAATCAGTCGAGTGGCATGAGCAGTTCATCTACAGGGACAAATAGGCTGTCAACACTGAGGTTATGGGTTTAAACACCATTTTTGCAAGGTGTGTTCGACTACAATATTTCTTAATTGACCAAGATTGCAAGTTTTTCTCGCCGAGGTCAGTGTTTCTCTCCTGGTACTCCAACTTTCTCCATATAAAAATACTGTCCATCATGACATAGCCAAGTGTGCTGAAAGTGGGGGTTGTTGAACTGCTGACAAAATATGAAATCATTCTCCTCAATAGAATTGTGGGGAATTATGTGACAAAAAAAAATGTTTTATCTAACATATTGAAAGTTTCAAAGTGTCAGCAATCAGGAAGCAGGTATCTGTCAGAGCTAAAATCCCAGACATGTTACAACTCATTGCTGTCAAGCTACACGCAAAATCAGAAGTACTTCTGTTCTGACAGTAGTTTCTTTGAAAAATGCGACAAAAATATTTGCTTGACAAGCGCAAGAAATAGACAGACAGACAGACAGACAGACAGACCAAGTGATTGCAACATAGCCCCCAATCCTAGAATGGAGGTATAATTACAATATTCTCACAATAAATATAAGTACTTCATGAATAATTTATATTTTCCAGTGTAGCTAGTATGACAAAACTGAGTAATAATATTAGCAACGCATGGATGATGCGAAAATATATACACAATCTAAAACAAAACCAACTTACTACACATAGAATTGTACATATCCTTTAGAGATGCTAAACTGGTGAGCTGTCCCTTACAGCTGGTACGATAAGGCTTGATACATACTTCCATGGTTTCATACACCCTAAACAAATAAACAAATACATTTTAATCATTTATAATAAAATGCTTTGCTGAGCGCAGCCTGATACGACCGCTGAGGTCGAACCCTGAACAGTTGGTGCAAGTTTGGACCAAGGCTTCCAAAACGGTCATATGTTCCGGACATTTGTATAATGTCCGGTAAAAGTTCAGCTGGGCAAAGCATGAAACGGTCATCTACTTTTTAGTTTTCAAGGCTTTCTTAAGAGACGGTCATTTTAACATAATTCACGATCTTTTTGACCCAACCTTTTGCCTTTAACAGCCACACATTTCCGGTCATAAAAGTGACATGATCAATAAGTACTATCAAAACAACCCCTACTTTTAATACTTTCTCATTTTAATCAAGGCTAATTAGTTGTCGAACAGCTGAAACTTTCCTCTTCAGGTGACAGGTAAACTATTTGGAACCGGACATTGATCGGTCTATTCAAAGTTATTTTCTTATATTTCAGCGGTTTGCATCTAATTAATTTAGTCAAAAAGATTTAAATTATCAGAAATATGTTTACAAATATGATTTGATGAAAAAATTAAAAAGGTGAAAATGAAAAATCGTCATAACCAAGTTGTTTGAACCAGAGACGTCTCTGTTTGAACTAGTACATGTGTGTGCACATGTGTGCAGGTGTGTGCAGGTGTGAAATTTAATTATGCATTCTAATTTCTTCAAAAAATGCTTAAATTGTCATTGATACCTTTATCTCACGTTTATTTCGAATATTTTCTTGAAGAAATAACGTAGAAAGAGCTACTTACACTCATTCATGCTTTGCAAACGTACACAGAATTTATGCATCCATCTCTGGTCCATGTTTTACCATTGTCAAGATAACATCCAGTATTAGATTTAAAAACGAAAGTAAAGTTTTTGACAACGTTATTTTACACAAATAAAGAGTCTAAGGCAGATATAAGTACGCTGATGTTGCACACTTCGAATGATGCACTGTCAATTTAACAGTTTACGTCAGAGCCAGGATTTTGAATCAAAGAAAGTTTAATATCATTTTTTTTTTAATGTCAATCATTGGGATGGCCAACTCGGCAACTGATTACCATAATTGCCTTTTGTTTATTTTGTCTTAAGGGATTAAAATCGGGATAATATATAAAATGTCCGGCTGGCTAAAAATAATTTTGGAAGCCCTGGTTTGGACACAATATTCAAGCTTGATACTGTCTGAATTTGGATTGTGATCAAATTTTTTACATAATATAGGTTTCTGACACAAAATAAATGTCGTGAAAAATCTTAAAAATTTGAAATGGGTTGAAATATTTGTATTAATTTTCAATTGAAGATTTCTTGCAATTGCACAATACTGTGCAATTGGATATTTCTTGCTATTGCGAAATACTATGCAATTGAAGATTTCTGGCTATTGGGCACTATTGTGCTATTGTGCAATACCATGCAATTGGATATTTCTTGCTATTCTGCAATACTATGCAATTGAAGATTTCTGGCTATTGGGCACTATTGTGCTATTGTGCAATACAATGTACTATGCAATTGGATATTTCTTGCTATTCTGCAATACTGTGCAATTGAAGATTTCTTGCTATTGCGCAATACTGTGCAATTGAAAATTTATTGCTATTGCGCTATACTGTGCAATTGAAGATTTCTTGCTATTGTGCAATATTATGCTATTGCGCAATACTATGCAATAGAAGATTTCTTGCTGTTGCACAATACTATGCAATTGAAGATTTCCTGCTATTGCGCAATAGTGTGCTGTTGCACAATACTTCATATAATAATTTACACATCCTGTTTCGTGTGCATCTCCTGCCATATCAGTATATTTTGCTTTTTAATATAAATCAGAAATAATAAATGCAAAAATGGACAATTTTAAGGAAAAAAAACCCCAAAAATTATGATAAAAAATCCCCCCCTAATATTTTTTACCCCTCTTTTAGTAATTACCCCCAAACTCAATCCCAGCTTTCACTTTGTGGTATGGAACCTTGCAGTACAATTTCAGAAAGATCCATACACTTAAACACTAGTTATTGTCTGGAAACTAGAAAAATTCTTGTTTTTTACCCCTTTTTGGTCCCCAATTCCTGAGCGTTTGGGGCAATTACCCCCAAACTCAATCCCAGCCTTCCATTTGTGGTATGGTACCTTGCATTACAATTTCAGAGAGATCCATACACATAAACACAAGTTATTGTCTGGAAACTAGAAAAATGCTTGTTTTTGTCCCCTTATTCCAGAACATTTAGGGCAATTACCCCCAAACTCAATCCCAGCCTTCCTTTTGTGATATGGAACACTGTGGTACAATTTCAGAAAGATCCATACACTTACACTCAAGTTATTGTCCGGAAACAACAAAAAAGCTTGTTTTTGGCCCCCAATTCCTAAACTGTTGGTAGCCATAACCCCCTAAATCAATTCCAACCTTCCCTTTGTGGTATTGAACCTTCTGGTAAAATTTCATAGAGATCCATTCACTTGAACTAAAGTTATTGTCCGGAAACCAAATTTGTCTTCGGACGACGATGCAGACGACATCATACCAATATACGAGGCAAAAAATTTTTTTTTGTGGTCGTATAAAAATATACCATCATCTACCGCTTGTCTCTTAGATTCTGCATTTGCTGCTCCTAGTGATTTCAACCTCAGATAACAAGGCTGACAAGTCGTTAGGTAGTTGCAAAAGTTGACGGATTGAATGGAAACCCTTACGGTAGTAGACCTTTACAAGGGACAGAACTCTTAAAAACAATTGTGTATTAGTGTCAGATGTATACTCTAAGTTTCTGATTAATAAAAGTTATTCAAATTTTGTATCATATGATATGCCTTAAAATCATTGATAAAACGAACTATTACATATGCATCACCAATATATAAGATTTATCTCCCATAGTCCTGGTCTAACATGCAATAACAATTTTGAAAGTTCAAAATTTTTTTTCTCAGTTTCTTAACAATATACCATCTATAGAGAAAATGAAGTCCATGTAGGCACTTTTCTTCCCAGTCATTTCTAGCAGATATTCAGGTTAAAGAGCATAAAAAGAAGGTCAAAAGGTTCATGGTATTGGACCTGAATTTTTTTCTTCATCTTGTCATTGCTACAAAAGACATCTCATTTGTTCACACATGTATTAGGTATGGAAACACTGTATCCTCCTTCGATTTGTTTGTATACAAATCTAGTCCATGGTGTGCATAGTGTAATTCTTGCAAATTTTTTTCATACACCTAATCCAGATGTATTTCTGACATTTAAGTTGCTTTCGTCTACATCAATTGTTCTCTTGCGGATAGTTGTCTCATTGCAATCATACCACATTTTATTCTTATGTTTATAACAATTAACCTCCAAAATCTGGATATGATTACCTTCTGATTTCAGCATATTTACAAGTAATAATGTGCCCAAGCATTTAAACTGTTAACTATAGGTAAAGCCTGCTTACATGTTTAACCCACAACATTCTCTATGTGCCTTGTCCCACGTCAGGATCTTGTAATTCAGTGGTTGTCATTTGCTGCTGTTAATCATACTTGTTTTTCCTTTATTGTTTTGTACATTAATCAGGCTGTTAGTTTTCTCGATTGATTGTTTTACATACATCATTTCAAGGCCTTTCTTTATAACTTGTTCTGCGGTATGGGTCTAGCTCATGCTCAGTGCTGAAGGCTGTATGTGACCTATAGTTGCTAACTTCTCCTTCATTTGGTCTCTGGAGGAGAGTTGAATCATTAGCAATCATACCTCATCTTTTTACATTAATTTACACTTACTGGCACATCTCTTTAACATTTCCTGGATTGATTCGAGCGACTGGCATCATACAAGTCTGTACAGCCATCATATCACATGAACGATGTAGCTCTATAAAAAAGATGAAAAAACAGCTGAAATACTTGGAAAAAATGTGTTTATTAGCCTTTTACATCTATTAATGGGCACTGCTAAAAGGAATGAATTAACCTTGTAAATTACAAAAGTTCATTTAAACATTTAGGGGGGGGGGGGGGGGGGAGGGGGCACACTGGATATCAATAATCTAAAATTCAAACTGATCATGTGCAAGGTAGATCTCCAGAACACCTACTGGGTATCTATAATTTGATACCCAGTAAATATCTGTTTGATTATATGTAATATATCTAAAGGATGCCTTCTTTTTATGTGTTTGCAGCAGAACTCATTTCTTGCATGAGCGAAATTGGTTGTCCTGTCCAGATATCACATACAATATTATCTGAAAACTAAAAAAGAACTATATTAAATTGCAATCAAATTCACTTTAGTAATTTTTATCTATATTTCTGTACCCATGCAAAATAGCTATGCATCTTTCAACATTTATTACATACACAAGATTCTATTTTTAAATTTTGGATATAAATGCTAAAAAGATAAACATATTACTAACTTTTATTTTTCTATCAGTTTATTGCTGATCTAAAAAGGTAACTAAGTTAAAACCTATATTCTATAAATTCAATAAACAGCTGCGGCAAGAGCGCATGATACGCCCTCATTGTGCATATTGAAATTGTAGCAAGTATAAAATAGGATATTTCGAAGGCATCTAATCATGTGTTCACATCTGCCATCAATAATGTCAAGTTTCCACTGTATCAATCAAAGCCAACTCAAGTTATGGTACAATATGTGAAAAATTTACTAAAATCTGACAATTGAAGTCCCATAACTCTGAAGCAACAAACCAGAATATTTGATTTGATTTTACACCTCACCATATCAGTAACTAATGAAGCATAACAAATTGAAGGGTGTTTTAGATCATAGTCACATACAAAAAGACATCAAATAGTGATGTAGTTTCATCTGCAGAATTTAACTGCCTGTTCAAACCTAAAAGACATAAATTCAATATAATTGTATCAATTCCTCCAAAAAGATAACTTACCATATAAGTTGATACTTTCTTCTGCTTTTCCTAGATGATTTTCTGCAACACATGTATACTTGCCAAAGTCTTCAGTTTTTAATGATTTTATGCTCATACTCCATCTTACACTGTACTTATCATCTTCATATACATTTATTGTATGTCTGTCAGATTTTAATATAGCTTGTCCTTTGAATAGCCAGGAAGCATAATTATTTGGAATTGCTGTAATAGAGCATTCCAATATTACCTCTTTTCCCGCATATTGGCCAATCCTTTTATTGAGCATTTCAATTTCTGGCGCAACTGCAAATATACAATTTTCAAAATAGTGCTCAAAAAGTATCATACAAGTTCAAAGTAGTCTTATAAAAGTCTGGATGATTTTTAAAGAGTGAATTATGCAAGTGGTTTCTTGAACCAATCTTTGTTAAACTGAGAATCTTTGTGTAGAAGAAAAATTATAAACTTTCATTGTATGTAATAACATTAATTATAGATTCCTGGCTGAAGATATAGTGAACAAAACAAAAATAATAAAATATAAAAATAAAGGTATTCACAAAAGGTAAACATACACAATTTTCAGTTGTAAACCAATTAATGTCATTGTGCACCACAATAGTTTTTATATATTTGTGTTTATATATCAATTAACAAGTTTGTTTTTAAAGATTTTAGAAGTTGGTCAGTATTCATTTCTATGCGTAAATTGTTTTCATTTGAGCTTTTTTTTTTTTTTTATGTTAATATCCCAGACCTTTTCAGCGCAAATAGTTTCCTGGTTTAAACAATAAAAAAATCTCAAATGCACAGTCAAGAAGATGAATGTTTTCATACCCTCAAACCCCATGAATGTGTAAAAGTATATTTTCATGTTTTTATACATATATATTTTTAGACTGTTGTATAAAACATACATGTGATGGACTGTGAAACTCAGATCAGGAGACTGGGAAATTTTGGTCAGGAGATTAGGACTCAGATCAGGAGGTTTTTAATCGACAGAAATTTTGTCGTAAATGTAACCGTGTGCTGTAGAAATTGTCTTTTAAAGTATTTTTTCTTCAGCTTTCCATCCGAATGTATTATGTTTATAGTAACCTTGTACTTATAAATTTTCTCTATCTTTATTCAACATGTTCAATCTAACATTCTTTTTTTTTCAGTTTTTTAAATTCTTTATTTTATATCTGTTTTATCATTATTCTTTAGAACAATCACTGCAATCAGAACATTTGTTTAACTATCTTCAAAGAAATCTTTTTTGCGTGTTAAGAAACACATTTCAACTAAATGCATGGTCAAAGTGATTATATAAATTTCAATTTAAGCCCTAAAAGGAAGTATAGAACCCTCAAATAATTTTCAAATTATTATATTTTTATTTGTCCTAAGACATTTAAAATCATTTAATTACCATCCTTTTATGATTATTTGTTCAATTTATATTTTATTTATATTCTTTTAAAAATTTACATTATTTAAAGGAAAGTAACTTAAAACAGGATAAATCAAGGGAAGTAACCCAAAATTCATTTCAATTATTTTTAAATACACAAAGTTTTTATTACACAACGGCAGTTAGCCTGAGGTAAAAATCGTTGATTACCAGTATGTTTGACACCCAAGCTGACAAGTGAAGCCATAAAATTATGCATGTTAATTGATTTACAGGGAAAATATAACTTCAGGTAATGTCAGTTACACCAGATATGTTGGGCTGAAATTTTTCATTCATGAAATATTTCATACACAGGATTTTTTTCTCTTCAACGAAAGGTTGGGAGGAGACCCTTGAAAACAGGATTATTATACTCTCGTTGGGAGGTTCACATGTATGATAAAAGGCAGCAGTCCCTGTTCACTTGTGTATTTTTAATTACCATTCATAAGACTCTGTGTTTAATAAATCAGCTGCACAAGATTACAAAGTTGGTACTCTAAACAAGAGTTTATTTTATCGCCAATTATAATATAAAATATTTAATTTTCAGAAAATCTATGGCACTGGTGAATATTTTAAAGAAATTAGCATGTGTTTTATAATAAGGAAAATCTCTCTTAAAACTTTAATTTAGCCGATAAAGGTTTGTAAGCATCATGACCTAAAATTCACTCTATGTAGGTCATAATTAATCCAGTAGGGCATGACCTGCATTTTCACTTTCAGTGGTTGACATTAATTAATATGGTTTTTGTTCATTGTTGTAGGAAGTATAAAGGTGATAGTTGTTTACATCCATGTCCTTTAGTCTTTGGTAGGTAGTCGTCTTACTGGCAATCATGCCATGTATCCATGTTTTAGGCAAACCTACACAATGAAGACATTTCTTAAGAAACTAGACCATGCTAGACACTGAACAACACCTACTTGTATTTATGGTAATAGCTTTAAAGTTTTTTTCGTGTTTTGTTTTAAAAGACTCATTCATGGTTTGTATACATTATTAGCTTCGAATTCGACAAAAAATAAAATATGATTTTTGTTTTTGTTTCAAACATTAATAAAGGCAGAATAAAGAAATTATATTCTGAAATAATTATAATATGTTTTTATATTTACTGTTTACAACAAGTCTGGCAACAGCCTCCACTTCTCCAACTAGATTTTGAGCAGCACAAATGTAAATCCCAGTATCATGTCTGGTAACATTTTCTATACGTAAGGTTTGATTAACTATTGTAAATTGAGGTCCCACAGTCTTTGTCGTCAAAGTTGTAGATAAATGACTGATTTTTCCTCCCTCTTTCTTCCAAATTACTTGTAGCCCCCAATCTCCAGCAACTTCACATACAAACTCTACAGTCTGCCCTTCTGAAGTTGCAATATCATTAGGAAATTTCTGGATAGTAGGCTTTGTTATTTCTAAAACAAATAAATATGGATAGTGTCCACATGTGAACACAGATGATGCCCCGCTTGCATATCATATAGTTATAAAGAAACATAACTGAAGAACGGTAAAAGTGATGCTACCCAAATTTGAACTTGATCTGAGTTTTGTGGTAATAAGCATTGTGTGTAAGTCTCCTAACATTTGGTTGAGGCTAACTTAAGTAGAGAGCAGAAACTAAAAATTCAGCAATTTTTCTTTTTGTAAACACACATAACTCTAGAACGGTTGTGTATAAGTTTTATAACATTTGGTTGAGACAAACTAAAGTTAGAGAACGGAAACAAAAAATTCAGCAATTTTAATGTTTATAAAGGAATATAACTCAAGAATGGTAAAAGTGTTGTAACCAAATTTCGTACTTAATCTGTATTATGTAGTAATAAGCATTGTGTACAAGTTTCATAACATTTGGTTGAGGCAAACTAAAGTTAGAAAACGGAAACAAAAAATTTGTACTTGATCTTAGTTTTGTGGTAATGAATATTGTGTATAGGTTTCATAATGTTTGGTTGGGGCAAACTTAAGTTACAGAATGGAAACTAAAAATTTTGCAATCTTTCGATTTATAAAGGGGCATAAATAACTAAATAGTGGTTAAAAATAATTGATCGGCACTGATTTTTGAACTCATCAAAGAGATTGATAATATAAACCTATAATATAAATTTCATAAAAATCTGGCAAGAATTGTACATAATAGAGTGCTCATAAGGCAATTTTCCATATAATTAATATATCCAAGGGGCATAACTCTTTAATAAATTATTTATCGTCACTGATTTTCCAACTTGTCAAAGGCATTGCTAGTATAAATCTATGATTCAAGTTTCATAAAATTCTGGCAAGAATTGTACAAATGAGAGCGCTAACAATGCAATTTTCCATATATATAATGTTTCCAAGGGACATAACTCTTTTAAAAATAATTGATCAGCACTGATTTTCACACTTGTCAAAGACATTGCTGATATAAATCTATGATATAAGTTTCATAAAAATCTGGCAAGAATTGAACACATGAGAGTGCTAACGACACAATTTTCCATATAATTAATGTTTCCAAGGGGCATAACTCTTTTAAAAATAAATGATCGGCAGTGATTTTCGATCTTGTCCAGCAAGACATTGCTGATATAAACCTATGATATAAGATTCATAAAAATCTGGCAAGAATTGTACACATGAGTGCGCTAACAAGACCAGACAGACGGACAGACGGATGCCCAGTATTTCTATGTCCCCGTAACCCTCTGCGCGGGGGACAATTAAACAAAATATGGCATTTATACTGCATCCTTTTTTTTCTACTTACTTACAAAATGAATGCTATAAATTTGCTTTAATCTAGTTATACATCCACTGTTTGTCAATGACCTTGACCTATTGACCCCAAAATCAAAAGTTTTTTATTCCCCTTTTCCATATCTTCCGATTAAAAACAGGGAAACTCAATTTACCAACCAAAAATTTTTTTCTAATTTTTTTTCTATATTTGTAATAGTGATCTTTCCCTATTGACCCAAAAATCAGTAGGCTTCTTCCCCTTTTCTTTAGCTTCCACATTTATAACATTCATATTAATCAAGCAAGGGAAACTCTTTTTTACCACAAGAAAATCATTTAAAAAAAATATAAAGTGACCTTGACCCGAGAACTGTTGACTCCAAAAATCATGTGTTTCTTCTAACAAAATTATATCTTCCATTGGTATAAATTCCATTCCAATGAAGCAGTGGATACTCAAGTTATTAGGACCATGTGAATGCAATATAGCCCCCATTCCTAGAAATGGGTATAAGAACCTGTATTTCTTTTCTTTCTTATAAACCAAGGTTCCTCTTTTTCCTCTTCATCTAGTTCAACAGATCGCTTCTCTTTCTGATTCAAACCTGAAATAAAAGAAGAATGTGCCTAAGGACACAAATGCCCCTGCTCAAGCTTCGCAAATTTTCCAAGTTAAAAAAGCTCAACTCTAGAATGTTAAATGACAAACTGCCTAAATTCCAACTCTGTGTGTGTTGTGCATTATGCATAAGAAAATAGCTAAGCAGCAAGTGGATTAGAAAAATTCGTAAGGGTTCTGCGGAACCCAGTGTCTCGCCAACTTTTGCTGTTAGTCGCAGGCTCAACAAAAATGGGGAAAAAATTATTAAAAATTTTCCTCTAGATACTATCTTTTGATTGTAAGAAGTTCTGTTCAAGTTTGGTAAAAATCCAAGAAGGTTTATGAATCTAATAAATGTTTTAAAAACTTTAACTGCAGACTGTACGTAATGTTAACTGGAATAAAACTAAGTCCATTTATAAGTAATATACAGAAAAACAGGAAATAAATTTTTACAAATTTCCTTCTAGATACTAGCTTTTGATCATAAACAAGTTTCTGTCCAAGTTTGGTACAAATCCAGGATAGTTATTAAAATTTGAAAAACTTTAACCACAGAGTGAATGTAATGTTAACTGGCAGAAAAACTAAGTCCATTTATAAATAAAATACAGAAAAATAGGATTTTTTTTTAACAAAATTTACTTTTGAACACTATCTTATGATCACAAACAAGCTTCTGTTCAAGTGTGGTACAAATCCATGATAGTTTAAGACAGTTATTAAAATTTGAAAAACTTTAACCACAGAGTGAATATTTGTGGACGCCGACAACGACACCGACGACGAAGCCGACAGAATGTAGGATCGCTATGTCTCGCCTTTGCGAAAAAAGTCGCAGGCTCAACAAAAATAAATCTGAAAAGGCATCACACAGTACCGTAAATTGGGTTATTTTGGTTGTAGTTTTATTTTGGTTTATTTGGTGCCTCCAATGAAAGTGCCAAAATTAAACACACTAAAATAAAGCAAACACTAAAAATTGAAACGCCAAAATAGCGTACCGCTACAACAATATCGTAATGTTAATTGTGGGGGGGGGGGGGGGGGGGGGGGGGGGGGAAATGTTTTATGTTATTATATCTTCCGTATATTTCCTACAATTCTATACATAGCCAAATCTGGAAATAAATACCTGGTATAATTTGACAACAACACTATATAATTTTTACTTAATTGTCAATTTTCTGAAATTATAAGAAAACACAACATGATTTTTTTTTCACACATGTCATAATTATGCCAGGTTATTGCTGATTAGACGCCTTTATTGGTAATTAGAATACCAAAACACCTTGTAATCCAATTAACATGTACTGCTAGAGACATAAGGATTAAAATTTAAATCCTTGATCGTTAATAGATTTACATGTACTGCAATAGAGATAAACAACATTTATTTCATATGATATTTGTAAAATATAAATAATCTATTTAAAAAGTGATTTTAATGTTAAAGATTTTATTTTATATTTTCTTTCAGTTTTAAACCACAATTTACGGAATTATTTGGAATTGCATCCATATCAGATTCTTTCATTAAGTTATTTTTGTCGTGTTTCTAGTTTGAGAAATTCAATGATATTTTGTCAATTAACCAGTTAATAACGGCAAATATGAATGAGCTTGCTCACTACTGTTGTTCCAAAATTAAACATATTAATTGGACGAAGCACCAAAATTACACACACCAAAATAAAACACATGCCTTTCGAGAGAAAACCGCCAAAATAACCTGACGCCAAAATTTCCCAATTTACGGTATAGCATGCTCACATGAAGCTTGAAACCAAATTTCATAAAGCTCTTATTTGTAGTCTGATTGTAGTTAATGAGAAAAGTGTGACCAAATTTTGATTGGTCAGACTGATGATCACATGGTAAGACAGAGGCAAACCAGGATACCCAACCCCCTCCTTTGAAGAGGGGGTATAGTAAGAAAATAATAATTGATAATATTTACCTTCTAGTTATTCCATACTGTTCTTCATTCTTCGGATACATTAAACAGCTGATCATTCTCCATGCATTCATCATTTCTATTAGACTCAAGCGTACTAGTTAATTCTAATGCACTGTGCAGATTCTGATATTTACCACATATTTTTTTGCACATGAATCATGCATCAGTTTGAATTTTAGATAAGTGTGTATACTAATGAGTTTACATAATAGGGTATTAATGAGTTTATACAACATTATTGTAATTGATTGGGATGCAAGCAGGCGAAAGGGATTTTTTTTTAACAAACATCTTTATACATGTATATTCAATAATATTCCATATTTGATATCCTCATTTAAGGAGCACACAAATCTTGGTAAAATCAAGAACCAGGTACCGTAGAAAGGCTTGTATAGTCCGCGGTTTTATTCTCCAAAATTGGACCTTCCAGACGGGGTGCGGACTATAGAGTACAATAAGCAAGAAATAAGAGAAAATTTCAATTTCGCGGGCGAGGTGGTTTGTTTACGTTCCGCCATGGAAGTTATATTGAAAGGAATAACATCGTCGTCACTTCAAAGGTTTCATCTGCGTTACCGCCCATCTTTCGATAACTCGTTAATTGGTTTAATATATGGCATGGTAATTGACTCTCGACATGTGATAGATCAAATCACTGACACTTTTCGGTCATTTTCGTGTTCCCGGAAAATTACGAATAGACCAGTTGTTGTCGTATGTACGTACGAAGTAACCCGAATAGTTCACTCGTTACATTCCGCTGCTGTACGCTACCGAATAGAGTCAGTCATTCAATGTTGATTTTAGTCTATTTTTCCTATTTATGTCTTTTTCGATCTTAATAGTTTAGGCCGACAGTTATCACATATTGAATTTAAGAAAAAGGGTGGATCATTTTCAATTTTAATACTTAAAACCATGCAGTTAATTAAGAAGACATTTCTGAAAGTTAAGAAGATGATTGTACAAAAAATATGTTTCGACCCCCTTTTATTAAATACGAATAATCCAAGTCTTCCGTGTATACCAGGCAAATTAAATATTCACAATTTTAAACGTTTCTATTCTTTAATTTGTACATAAACAAATTCATATAAAATAAATTTGCGGTTAGACAGATAGCGTCAAGCTCGTATTGTACGGTTGATTTTCTTTTTGCTGTAACGTGCTACATTAATATTAGTATTCAATTGTAAACACTTTTTTAAAATAGATATAAATTTAACATGTTTACGAACTTTTGATCCCGATTTTCATTGTCCAGTTTCAATAACGTAATCAATTACTTGAAAGTAAATATTTTTATAAATCTCGATAAACTTGGCACATTTCAACAGTAAAATATTCTATGTCTACATCTGTCTACATTATTTTGTTCAACATCATGTGAAACCTGATTGATTTATCGGTATTTAACTGTTTTACTCGGGATCCGCTTTTAACCGGAAAATACTTTTAGAACAGTTTAAAACAAACGGTAAAAAGCAAAAATATGCTAAATTAAATACAATTTTCCAAGCTAAACTGTTGTAGGTTGAACAATTCTCGTCCGTTTTTCAAGTTTTTTACATCATACGACTTCTTTCTGAAGGTAGAGGTTTTATATGATACAGCGCCACCTTCTTATTAATAAACCTCGGATTTCACACAGGTGCTTTATAATTACCGGACTCGATAAAATCACGTGACTGATAAGAAATTCCAGATGCCATTTTACAACCGCGGTATCACAGATAGTAACCAAAGGGGTCTTGCCGCTGAGACTATAATTGGATAAAATCATATGACTTTAGTACAGAGCTCTGCAGGCTGTTAATACATGCTAATTAGTCGTTGTTATTCCTTTTAAATATTACTTCCATGGTTCCGCCATCTTTGTTATTTATATTGTAGAGGGCGCTCTTATCATTTTTCAAACTAATAATTTTAACTCATCCATATTAATAAGTTATTTCTATTCAATATCACATTAATACTGATAAATATAAAAACTAAACCTTTCATTACAAATTTCTCGTTTCTTTTCAATGCATTGGTTGAAATAAACTGGTATCTGCTTGATTGAAACGATACAAACATAGTGAAAAAGACAACCGTAAACCAGCTTAGAATTTGTAAACTACAAAACATAATCGGTCATTGTTCGTTCCGTTTTGGTGTTTCATACTGACTAATATGGTTTGTATTAGCTTAAGACCCTTCAAACATTAATGTGATAGATATATTAAAGACTGTTTTACAAAAGGATGGAACTGTTTTACTTTCAAAGTCGTATTATAGTGATATCTGTTATGTACGGATTTCGACTCTCACCGGTTAATTTCTTCTTTTACACGTGCTTTTTAAACTTGCTGTTTAAACACACACAAGTTTCTAAATTGTTTTTTAAGTGAATTAAACTTATTTTAACAATCATGAAGCGCTCTAGAATCATTTACAAGCAGTTTCAGCTTCTGTTTGATGATGGAAAACAGGGTTTTCCAAGAAAATACCGCAAACGACCGCACAGGATTTGAAATTACCGGAGTTTCATTAGACCTTTTCTAACAGTTACAAAAAGTTTTTTTACCTAAAATTTCGTGGGGAGAAGGGGGTGCGGACTATGTACCACTGCGAACTATACAAGCCTTTCTACGGTATTTAAAAGAATTTCAATAACTGACAGTTGCAGGGCCTAATCTAGGATTTTGGAGAGGGAGAAGTGACTTCTCCTTCCATGAGAGAGAAGGGAGAAGTGGTCAATTTCTTGGAGAAGTGAGATTCCATTATCGTTTTGGTTGCATAGTGTTCTCATGCTTATCACCAATGAAATTGTTTTATATGCAATAAAAAATATACTTGCAGTTTTTTCATGTTATTGTACAAAAGGTATATATAGAAAGTTCTTAATAAAAAAGGTTTAGACAATATAGTTGTTATTTATTCATTGATACCATTTGTACTGTCAACTTCAATTTAAGTTTAAATAAAATGTGTTGCTTGGGACATGAGGGAGTAGCCTAGTAATATTATGATGCATTAAATTCATGTGCATCTGCCTAAATTTATTTTTAAATGTCCAGAAAAATATGACTCCCAGTTTACCTGATGAATTTCACATGTCTGGGAATTTAATTTATATCACCACTTGTCATTATTTTGTAAAACATTATTGAATGTCCAGGACATCATGTTACATGTAGTTGTAAATTGAGATTCTCGTTAAAGATTGTAAGCCTATAAATGAAAATATCTGTCAATCACATATTAATTAAACGATAAAGAGCTAATTTCTATCATTTTTTAAAGATATCTTCCCTATCTGCTGTCAACGAAATGGTCGTGAAAAAAAATCCACTGCTGATCACAGCTGGTCAAGTGTCGTACGTTTGCCACATTATTCATCAGCTGTCTTTCTACCTTTTATATTTCAATTTTTATTCAATGAATATAATAAATCTACCGTTAATTCCCACCCTTAATCTACCGAATAGTACAATTTGATCGACTCGTAATAAATAAAAATAAAACAAATCAGCTGAGTGATTACGCAACATCCTCAGATAAAAATAATCGTAAAATGATAACTTTAACAGACGGTCAGTTTTCCATTTGAATAATTTTGAATGTTATATCAGAGGATGTTCAAAGTCGCCGTTGTATTTATTTAATTTGATCGTCGACAGTATAAGTTCTGGGTCGTTTCGAAAATCTCGATTTTCCTTGTCAGTCGCCATTTTTTTTTATGCCTGGGAGACTTGTTATTCACAAGTTGTCTCCCTTTTACCGATTTTCATAGCGATTTGACTTCGCCATGAAGTCAGTCGGCTGGCGAGATTTAGCGATTTTCAAAATTCTTTGGCGACTTAAATCGTCATTTCACCGGCAAGATTATGGCCTGCAGTTGGACTATATTGACAGGAACTCCAATTAATCAACCTCAAACATTAATAATGTGATGCAGCAAAATAGTCAAATATCTGTTAATCTACCCAACACATCAAAATATTCAATGCTTGAGAAACCAGTAGGGATGGGAATGTGTTATTTTTTCGTTGAGGGTTCCTGTCAATATAGTACTTTTATGAAAGACAAAACATGATTATCATATCAAGATAAATATGTATTAATTCCTCCACCATACATAATGAATGAGTAACTAAATATAAAACATACCATAATTCATTATACTTAAATATGCAAACAAAAACATACCCATAGTTTTGTTTTCACTTGGTACTGGCTCCTGTTAAGAATAACATATTTTTATTTCAAAAAATTTACTGTGATAACACATATATATATATTTGCAATTCTATGCACTGGAAAGAACTCTGACTTACAAAAAAAAGATGTGAAATGGCATTCAACCTAGCTAATGTGTTATGGAGTGAAAAGTTTGTGGATATTTACAAAAGTCACATCTGACAACACTTGCATCAAACAAAACCTGTTTATTATCGAGCAAAATAAAAGTATTTCTTTTTCTCTATGCTTAAATCAGTGGATATGACCTCATTTACCAATATCAAATGGATGAATTTCAAAGATGACTAATTTTGGTAATGACCGCTTTCATGGGAAGGGAAAATACAATTTTTGTTAGGGAAAAAAACTAAATATTTTTAAAGCAGTTACTTTAATGGTGCTGATTTGATAGATAAAACAAACTACCTATATTTAGATGTCAGCTTTAGAAATGCCATAAGGAACCAAAAAAAATGTAAACTTGTTTGAAGCTTGAGGCTCTTTATAGATGTCGCTCACGTTGGTCTATGTGCACATCAAACAAAGGACACTCGCCAGCATTGTAGATGAGAATAGACTTCATGACAAAAATCTCTATTTTGTTGATCTTGTATTACCGATCTTTTAGTCTGTTTAGTTTCTCTCTATCTTCTTTAGTTTTTGCACAAAACACAAAAGAGGGTAAAAAAATGGGGAATGTGTCCATAGGACACAGATGATGCCCCCGCTTGCATATCTAATAAAGTTATAAAGGGATATAACTGAAGAACGGTAAAAGTGACGCTACCCTAATTTGTACTTAATCTGAGTTTTGTGGTAATAAATATTGTGCATAAGTTTCATAACATTTGGTTGATGCAAACTGAAGTTAGAGAACGGAAACGAAAAATTCAGCAATTTTTATGTTTATAAAGGGGCATAACAAGAACAGTTAAAGTGACACCACCCAATTTCAAACTTGATCTGTATTCTGTGGTAATAAACATTGTGTACAAGTTTCATAACATTTGGTAGAGGCAAACTGAAGTTAGAGAACTGAAACGAAAAATTCAGCAATTTTTATGTTTATAAAGGGACATAACTCAAGAATGGTATAAGTGACCCCACCCATTTTCAAACTCGATCTGTGTTTTGTGGTAGTTAGCATTGTGTATAAGTTTCATAACATTTGGTGTAGGCAAACTGAAGTTAGAGAACCGAAACCAGCTTTGGGGCGTACATACAGACGTACAGACGAACAAGGGTAAAACTTTATGCCCCCTCCACTGCGGCGGGGGCATAAAAAATCCTCATTTAAGGGCAATCACTCCTATGAAGAGTGACAGTCTACTAACTATAACGGCAAAATTTGACATTTTAATAGATCTTGCCTTGCTGATCATTTTTGTGATTTAAAATGTCTATTTATCTATTATAATTTAAATCATATAAGGCATAAAGGGAAAAAAATGTTTCTCTCTAAATATTAGTTTTCATGATAATAGGCAAAAATGAAAAAAAATGGTAAAATTTGTCATTTATGGGCAATTACTCCAATAAGAATGTGTCTGACAGTTTTGACGTATACAGACTATTGGTAGAGCTCATTATTTTGAACTTTTTTTGCTCCTTTCCGATTTTCTCTTTAACGGTTCAAAAAATAAGACAAAACTTGAATTTTACCCCTATGTTCTATTTTTAGCCATGTCAGCCATGTTGGTTGGTAGGCGGGGTCATCGGACACATTTTTTAAACTAGATACCCTAATGATGATTGTGCCCATGTTTGGTTAAATTTGTCTCAGAAGTTTCAGGAGAAGATTTTTGTAAAAGATTACAAAAATTTACGAAAAATTGTTAAAAATTTACTATAAAAGGGCAAGAACTCCTTAAGGGGTCAATTGACTATGTTGGTCATGTTGACTTATTTGTAGATCTTACTTTGCTGAACATTATTGCTGTTTACAGTTTATCTCTATAATAAAATGCTCCGCTGGGCGCAGCTTGATACGACCACAGAGGTCGAACCCTGAACAGTTGGGGCAAGTATGGACACAACATTCAAGCTTGATACAGCACTGAATTTGGATTGTGATTAAATATTTGACACAGCACAGGTTTCTGACACAGAATGAATGTGGTCTAAGAATTTAAAAATTTTAATTTTCCTATTCAAACCATATCATTATTATTTGCTTTTATATATAAATCAGAAATAACCAATTTCAAATGGAAAATTTTAAAGAAAAAAAAGGAAACCCCCCCCCTCAAGGCTTCCAAAACGGTCATATATTCCGGACATTTGTATAATGTCCGGTAAAAGTCCAGCTGGGCAAAGCATGAAACGGACATCTACTTTTTAGTTTTCAAGGCTTAAGAGACGGTCATTTTAACATATTTCGCGATCTTTTTGACCCAACCTTTTGCCTTTAACAACCACACATTTCGGTCATAAAAGTGACATGATCATTAAGTACTATCAAAACAACCCCTACTTTAATACCTTCTCATTTTAATCAAGGATAATTAGTTGTCGAACAGCTGAAATTTACCTGTTCAGGTGACAGATAAACTATTTTGAACCGGACATTGATCGGTCTATTCAAAGTTATTTTCTTACATTTCAGCGGTTTGCATCTAATTAATTAAGTTAAAAAGATTTAAATTATCAGAAATACTTTTACAAATATGATTTGATGAAAAAATTAAAAAGGTGAAAATGAAAAATCGTCATAACCACGTTGTTTGAACTAGAGACATGTCTCTGTTTGAACTAGTACACGTGTGCGCATGTGCACAGGTGTGAAATTTAATTATGCATCCTAATTTCTTCAAAAAAATGCTTAAATTGTCATTGATACCTTTATCTCACGTTTATTTCGAATATTTTCTTGAAGAAATAACGTAGAAAGAGCTACTTGCACTCATTCATGCTTTGCAAACGTACACAGAATTTACATATCCGTCTCTGGTCTATGTTTTACCATTGTCAAGATAACATCCGGTTTACGAAAGTAAAGTTTTTGACAACGTTATTTTGCACAAATAAAGAGTCTAAGCAGATATAAGTACGCTGATGTTGCACACTTCGAATGATGCACTGCCAATTTAACAGTTTACGTCAGAATTTCGAATTTGAATCAAAGAAAGTTTAATATCGTTTTTTTTTTTAATGTCAATCATTGGGATGGCCAACTCGGCAACTGATTACCATAATTGCCTTTTATTTATTTAGTCTTAAGGGATTAAAATCGGGATAATATATAAAATGTCCGGCTGGCTAAAAATAATTTTGGAAGCCCTGCCCCCCTTCCAAATTTTTTGAACCCCCTCATGATTCATCACCCCCAAACTCAATCCCAGGCTTCCCTCTGTAGTATGGTACCTTGCAGTACAATTTCAGAGAGATCCATACACTTGAACACAAGTTATTGTCTGGAAACTAGAAAAATGTTGTTTTTTGACCACTTTTTGGGCCCAAATTCCTAAAATTTTGAGGCAATTACCCCCAAACTCAATCCCAGCCTTCCCTTTGTGGTATGGTACCTTGCAGTACAATTTCAGAGAGATCTATACACTTGAACACAAGTTATTGTCTGGAAACTAGAAAAATGCTTGTTTTTTTCCCCTTTTTGGCCCCTAATTCTCAAATTTTAAGGCAATTACCCCCAAATTCAATCCCAGCCTTCCCTTTGTGGTATGGTACCTTGTAGTACAATTTCAGAGAGATCCATATACTTGAACACAAGTTATTGTCTGGAAACTAGAAAAATGCTTTTTTTCTTTTCCTTTTTGGCCCCTAATTCCTAAAATTTTGAGGCAATTACCCCCAAAATCAATCCTAGCCTTCCCTTTGCGATATGGTACCTTGCAGTACAATTTCAGAGAGATCCATACACTTGAACACAAGTTATTGTCTGGAAACTAGAAAAATGCTTGTTTTTTTCCCCTTTTTGGCCCCTAATTCCTAAAATTTTGAGGCAATTACCCCCAAAATCAATCCCAGCCTTTCCTTTGTGGTATGGTACCTTGCAGTACAATTTCAGAGAGATCCATACACTTGAACACAAGTTATTGTCTGGAAACTAGAAAAATGCTTATTTTTGGCCCCTAATTCCTAAACGTTTTGGGCAATTACCCCCAAACTCAATTCCAGTTTTCCCTTTGTGATATGGAACCTTGCAGTACAATTTCATAAAGATCCATGCACTTACACACAAGTTATTGTCATGAAACTAGAAAAATGCTTTTTTCGGCCCCTAATTCCTAAAATTTGGAGGCAATTACCCCCAAAATCAATCCCAGCATTCCCTTTGTGATATGGAACCTTGTGGTACAATGTCAGAGAGATCCATACACTAACACACAAGTTATGTCTGGAAGTTACAAAAATGCTTATTTTTGGCCCCTAATTCCTAAACTGTTGGTACCATAACCCCCAAAATCAATCTCAACCTTCCTTTTGTGGTATTGAACCTTATTGTAAAATTTCATAGAGATCCATATACTTAAACTAAAGGTAGAGTGAAAACTAATGTGTCTTCGGACGACGACGCCAACGTCATACCAATATACGAACGCAAAATTTTTTTGCGGTCGTATAAAAACTGCAAAATTTCCTTAAAATTACCAATTCAGGGGCAGCAACCCAACAATGGGCAGATAGATCTTAACCTGATGAACATTTTCATGTCAGATTTACTCTAAATGCTTAAAAGTTTCAGAGATATAAGCCTAAAACTGCATCTTACCCCTATGTTCTATTTTTAGCCATGTCTGCCATCTTGATTGGCAAGCTGGGTCTTTTAAACTAGATACCACAATGATGATTGTGGCCAAGTTTGGTTAACTTTGGCCAAGTAGTTTCAGAGGAGAAAATTTTTGTAAAAGTTAATGCCTGACGACGACAGACGCCAAGTGATGAGAAAAGCTCACTTGGCCCTATGGGCCAGGTGAGCTAATAAAATTGTATGGGTTTTGCTAATTGTTGAAGGGCGTACAGTGACCTATAGTTGCTAACATCTACATCATTTGGTCTCTGGTGGATAATTATCTAATTGGCAATCATACCACTTCTCCTTGTTTTATATTATCTTATTCTGAATGTTACATAACTTACTGGTTTTACTTCTGCTGTCCCTTCAACTCCATCTACAATAAAACAAGATTATAAAATACTTAATTTCACTGCTAAAAGCATGTCATAGTGCATCACATCCAATACTGATGAATTTCAAACACTGATATTTTTTATCCTTGAACTTTAGATTATGTAACTAGAGAGTTTATGAATGAAAGTAAATGAATTAAATGAATGAATTTAAAAATGTCTGTAAAATCATGCTTACATTATCAACTCTTGATATAACAAAAACTCAATTTTAAATTTTTTTTATATTATATTATTTTATTTGTTTTCATGGACATTCGTTACATAGGTTTTAATTTCATGCAGATAGAAAACCCTTTTGTAGATGAGGCAAAGTCTATGTTTTGCAATGGGAAACCCCGAAAAACATTCTGATCAATATATAACAGGAGATAGAAAATTCCCCCAAGTATCAATGTTTTAGAATTCACTGACACAAATAATAGAAAATGATAGTCAATGCTTTTTTAAATGAAATGGACAATTTTTGCTCTAAATATGTCTTAAATTTTCTATGCTTTTATTCATCAAAAATAGACCTCAATTGTATTCCTTTTCCTATAAATGTAGATTATCAATGACTGATAGGACTCATCCAATAACGTTTTTGCTTTTTGCATTTATTTTTTTTTTTTTTTTGCTTTTTCATTTTTTTTTTTTTTTTTTTTTTTTTTTGCTCTTAGATGATTTAAAGATTAAAACTCTTAAACAGTCCAAGAAAGAAAGAGGTCTGAAATATTATTTTATACGCTACATACCTAAACTAATAGTAGTGTTCTCTGCTTCTGGTTTATAGCCAAGTTCAGGGTCATCTTTACAAATATACAAGTTATTTTATTAGTTATACTTTCTTTGGATAACTGAATTCAAAATGTGTTACTTACCATAGATTTTTATTCAAGACACAAGTCATACTCAACAATAAAATCTGAAAAAATTTATTAATATTTGTGGATGATGGATGGCTGTTTAAACATTCAATCAACCTACTGTGGATTCATTAATATTCGTTGGATACCAATTTTCGTGGATCTTGTGGGTACAGGTAAACCACGAAATTAAGTGTTCAACGAATTACAAATTGTCTTTAAGGTTATATGCAGACTTTGGCAAAAGCAACGAAATCAAATATCCACGAAAATGCAAGTTTTCCTCAATCCAAGAAAATCGGTACCAACGAAAATAAATGAATCCACAGTAAATGCTTATTCAGGAAGTGAACATGCCAATGATATGACCCCTGCTTTGTACATTATCAACATGGTGAGCCTGATTTTTACAATCTATTTCACAAAGTAACAGTTCCCAGGAAGACACCTAACCAGAAACACTATTCTGTGTATAAACTAATGTCATGTGCTTATTTCAGAAGCAGCAACTATCAATTTCATGTCATCGATTTGGTCAAAACCCAGGACCTCAGGCTCTTGAGGTGAGCACCCTACCAGGACCACCAAGGTGGTTGATCATTATCTTATTTATAAAGATATGATGCACTAGAAAGTTTTCATGTAAATTTAAACATATATGGTTTAGAGGTTGAAATCTTAATAGTTAAAAAATATGCAATTATTCGAACAATTTATGATACAAGTTGGATGGGGCATGACCTCTGGGAACAAAACAGGAAGATCCTGTAAAAACAATTGAGAAAACACATGGTTTTGGGCTGGTGATCAACTATTAATGATATAATTTTTTGATTTTTTGAGGGACAAATCTATGGTAAATTGGAAACGGTTATCACAAGGATAATTTTGACTTGAAATAAAAATAATTTAAATCATAAAAATTTATCTTAAAACACCTCTATCCCTTCCAAAAGTATAATTTTTTATCAGTTTTCACCAAGTCATGCAACTTTTAAAAAAAAACATTCCACAAGCAAATAACTGTCTGAAATTAGTTAAAACCATTCCTCTCATTATGACATTTAAAAACTATAAATAGTTTAGGGATGTCAATTTAATTAGCTTTTTAATTCTAAAACCATTAACAAATAGATAAGATGTAAAACAATGCCCTTCTCAAGTACATGTCTGTCGATTGTTATCAATACATGTTTATCGACAAAATATCTTCAATGTAAATCTGTCTATACAAAACAATAAAATGTTACCATATAACATAATGCCCAGCTTGCACGTTCTTGTGTCTATGCTCAGTAAACCTAAACATCAGACCAAAATAGTATTTGACATAAAATTTTGCCTCACAAATGCACCAAGTTACAAGTTCAAATTGACCCCAATTTCACGGTAAACTAACTTAATCAAAAACTTTAACCTGAAAATGTACCATCACATTTCTATGTTCAGTGAACCAAGAAATTGGAGGTCAATATGTGTATATAGTTTAGAGTTGGTGTTACCATAGCTTATGGTAAACTACATTAACAAAAGATTTTAACCCGATATGAGACGGAAACAGACCAGAAAACATACTGTTTCCTGACTACCATAGATGGATCCTTTATTAAAATACACATCTTACCATAATAGGGTATAGGATCAATGGGATATAACCATGTAGGTCTAGGTGGTGGAGTGTATGGATCAAGTAACATGTCATCTGGTAAACTGTCAAAGTTTACAGCATCGTGGCTTTTGAAATGATGTTTAACATGTGTATGATGCACCATATGTGACTTGGATAAAACCTGAAAAAAATAAATGTTATTTATCAAAACTGATTTTTATTAATAGGCATGTTCTCCTCTTCATATTCAATCATAATAAGTTAAATGAGATTGAATTTTGATCTTAAGAAAGTAACAAGACTAAAGGAAATTAAATGGTGTTCCTCCCTTCATCAAAATATTACCAACCTTCATTTATTTCCTCATCTGTCCTTTTTTATAAACATCTGGAGTGAAAAGTCTGACTTTCAACATCAACTTGCTTTAATTAGGGTGCCACCGGTGAATTTTATGTCAATGAAATGCGCGACTGGCTTACCAAGACTGTAATAAAATGCTTCGCTGAGCGATTCCTGATACGACCGCTGAGGTCCAACCCTGAACAGTTGGGGCAAGTTTGAACACAATATTCAAGCTTGATACTGTCTGAATTTGGATTGTGATCAAATTTTTGACATAATATATGTTTCTGACACAAAATAATCTTAAAAATTTGAAATGGGTTGAAAAATTTGTATTAATTTTCAATTAAAGATTTCTTGCAATTGCACAATACTGTGCAATTGGATATTTCTTGCTATTGCGCAATACTATGCAATTGAAGATTTCTGGCTATTGGGCACTATTGTGCTATTGCACAATACTGTGCAATTGGATATTTCTTGCTATTCTGCAATATTGTGCAATTGAAGATTTCTTGCTATTGCTATTGCGCAATACTGTGCAATTGAAGATTTCTTGCTATTGAGCAATACTGTGCAATTGAAGATTTCTTGCTATTGCGCAATACTGTGCAAATAAAGATTTCTTGCTATTGCGCAATACTGTGCAATGGAAGATTTCTTGCTATTGTGCAATATTATGCTATAGCGCAATACTATGCAATTGAAGATTTCTTGCTATTGCACAATACTATGCAATTGAAGATTACCTGCTATTGCGCAATAGTGTGCTGTTGCACAATACTTCATATAATAATTTACACGTCATATTTGGTGTGTATCTCCTGCCATATCAGTATATTTTGCTTTTAAATATAAATCAGAAATAATGCAAAAATGGACAATTTTAAGAAAAAAAAAAAAAAAAATTATGAAAAAAAAAATCCCCCCCCCCCTAATATTTTTTTTCCCCTTTTAGTAAATACCCCCAAACACAATCCCAGCTTTCTCTTTGTGGTATGGTACCTTGAGGTACAATTTCAGAAAGATCCATACACTTAAACACAAGTTATTGTCTGGAAACTAAAAAAATTCTTGTTTTTACCCCTTTTGGCCTCCAATTCCTGAACGTTTGGGGAAATTACCCCCAAACTCAATTCCAGCCTTCCATTTGTGGTATGGTACCTTGCATTACAATTTCAGAGAGATCTATACACATAAACACAAGTTATTGTCTGGAAACTAGAAAAATGCTTGTTTTTGGCCCCTAATTCCAGAACGTTTCAGGCAATTACCCCCAAACTCAATCCCAGCCTTTCTTTTGTGATATGGAACCTTGTGGTACAATTTCAAAAAGATCCATACACTTACAAACAAGTTATTGCCTGGAAACAACAAAAATGCTTGTTTTTTGCCCCTTTTTGGCCCCTACTTCCTAAACTGTTGGTACCATAACCCTCAAAATCAATCCCGACCTTCCTTTTGTGATATTGAACCTTCTGGTAAAATTTCATAAAGATCCATTCACTTAAACTTAAGTTATTGTCCGGAAACCAAATTTGTCTTCAGACGATGACGCAGACGACATCATACCAATATACAATGCAAAAAAAATTTTTGCGGTCGTATAAAAACATGATAAGCAACTTACCTGTACAAAGAATTTGTACTGATTATCAGATTAGCAACTTACCTGTACAAAGAATTTGTACTGATTATCAGATTAGCAACTTACCTGTACAAAGAATTTGTACTGATTATCAGATTAGCAACTTACCTGTACAAAGAACTTGTACCGAGTGTCAAGTGTTGTTGAATACAAAACATCTAAATCCAAAGTGGATCCACATTTAACCTTGTTTTCCACTGATGGTATGTGGATATAACTATTAGATGGAGAGAACCATTTCTGAGCATTATGATAAGAACTTGGCTCATACATTTTAATAATATGATGGTATCTACCATAAGGTTGGAAGTACTTGGGTGCCCTCGCCTACAAAAATTACACATGTGAAAAAAGTAAGTCATACAAAATTTAATTATTGTAAAAAGCAGATCTATGTATTAAACAGATTTTTCTTTAAAAAAAACTAGATGTTGCAATTGTTGATACATAAATTTTTGTTTTAATGATATAAAATAAACATGTGGTCACTGATTTCGTTTTTGGTGTATTAACCAATCTGTTAACTATTTCATGGTGAAAAACATCAAAAATTGACTTTAGTTTAGACAGCCTACAACGTCTTTACATAATGCTTATTTCGACATTTTGAGGCATTTTTTTAACCTAGAACACGACTGTGATGATGCATACTAATTTGATTTGGTGAACGCTTTTCACAAATTGTATGTGCTTTCTATACAAATGCTCACCTACTTTGAAAGAATTCAATCAGTAATATTTCAGAAAAAGAGATAAATGCATTTTAGTTTTACTTTTTCTGATAAAGTTCAAAGAGCCAAAGTTGTATGCAAAATTTAACCAAAATCAGTGTCCAGTGTCAGCCCATTTACTGCAACTTGTGCAACTTGACCTTAAGAATAATGTTCCATTGCCTTATAATCAGTAAAGCTGTTGTTAATAGTTCAATATTATCCTTATGAAAAGTTGTATTGCAGGTGTGAAAATCTACAACAAACTTACATTAAAACTTAGTCTATTAACATCCTTTGGTAAAGTCTTGATAGCAAACTTTACGAGTCCATTATCATCACTTGTAAAATTTCTCTTTAGATGAAACTCAGGGTCATAATTATCAGCTTTTATCTCAATAAGTTCTCCTGGGGCAGGACTTCCATCAGGCTTAGTTACTATTACCTTAATAAATAAAACATATAAAACTTAAAAGACGGTATAAAGATTCTAAGCTAAGAACAGGAAGAGGAATAACGAAGCATTTCATCTACGTTAAAGGCAATAGGAATAAACTATCAAATTTTACCTCCACTTTAGGAGGATTTACTTTTAAAAGGACCAAAAATTAAATGACAAATGAGTTCAAGGACATGGATGCCTTTCACCTCGACCCCTCCCCTCAAAAAAAACCAACACAACCAAGTTTTGAAAACCACGCTACTGTGGATTCATCTATTTTTGTGGATACAAATTTTTGTGGATTGAGGAAAAAAAGGATTTTTGTAGATATTTGATTTCATGTTTGCCAAAGTCTGCAAACAAGCCTATAGAAAATTTATACTTAGTTGAACATTTAAATTCGTTGTCCACGAAATGCACGAAAATTGGTGTCCCACGAATACTAATGAATTCACAGTATCTGCAAAATGAAAATGAAGTAAAATAGTGGAATATTTAAAACACATTATTTAAAACAGCATGTGGTTATCATCACAATGAAGTTAAATTTGGTGTTTTTTGTTGTTGTAAAATCAAGAAACACCAAATCTGAAATAAGGTTCTTACCCTAATAAAAACAGACCGAATTATGACTCAGGAATGACAGCATGCAATATATGATGAACAAAAGTTTGGTCCAGGTAAACTTTTACTTATAATGATAACCTCAAATTATGGAGAAACATAACGTGTAAATTGTGAAGTAGCTCTTTGTAAATTGATCTTAAACATTTCAAACAATTCCAACCATTATGGAGTTTAGCAACACTAACTTACTTAATGAAGAACCAAAATGAGAATAATGAAAAAAGGGTTATTTTTTTACACTGTTAGGGCTGTTCTAGAAAATACTATGTCCCCTCCAGGGACAGCACTTTTTTTTTAATCCCCACCACCCACAGAAATAAAAATAAATTAGAACAACACTCCCTTTGTATTTTGGTATTTCAAATACAACCACCCACATAAAATTAAAAAAAAATTGCCTTCCCAGCCGGGGGGGGAAGGACATAGTATTTTCTGGAACAGCCCTTACTTTAAATCTAAGAGTCCTTAAAAATTACTAAAGTTTTTGAAAGGGAAAAAATAATTCATCATTTTTAAAGCATTAACGGCACAATACCTTAGCAGCATTTGGTAAATTAAAAAGAGCAAAAGACATTTTAATTGTTATAAATTAAAACAAACATTATTTATAAAGGATTAGATGAATATAGAACTATATCAGTAACATTTTAACACCTTGCAAAAAGCATATGCTTTTTCCAGAAATTTAAGGCTCGATTTGTATGCAACAGGGGGGAAAATTACAAAAAACAATGCTAACCATTTTTAGTATACAAAGTGAACTTAATATCTTATTTCAGCAAAAGTTCTATGGCAAAAAAAAAAATGGGAAAAAAACATTTTACTAATATTTCTAAAATGTATAATACTAATTACATAAGTGACAAAGATTAAAATCACCAGAACAGCATTTTGTATTCACTTAATGAAAAAATATATTTTAAATTTGGACTAATATTTTTAAATCACATGAAATAAAAGGAAATGTCCAATAATTAACAAGCAACAGGTGTTCTAAGGGCTATTCCAGGATAAATATGTAGGAGGCAGGGCATGTGTGGGTTGAGCAACACTTTTTTTAAACCCCACCATCCATAATTTTTATTTGTAACAGATTTGTATTTGCTTCAGTCTCTATTACCCACAGAAAAAATTTAATCTGCTGTGCAAAGCTCTCATACATTTCTTCTTGGAAAAGTCCTAATTAACAATCAATCTATAATTCAATCGAAAGTTAGAATTATTTTGTGTGATAAAACTTCAAACATGTCAAAAGAGACATGTAAATGATCTTCTTTGAGCGCTATTCCATTAAAATGAAGAAGAAAGGATAGGTTGGGAAGTTTTATCTTTGGACATTGGTTGTGAGTCATTTCTAGTTGTATGTAATCTTGTTGTATGCATTACTACTCAAAAATAGTATGTTGGTGGTAATGAACTTTGGTTGGGGAGAGGTCTGAGCCCTTTAAACATGTTTAAACCCGCCACATTCTGTATGTACCTGTAATTCAGTGGTTGTTGTTTGTTGCTGTATATTCTATTTTTTTTTTTGTAAATAAACTAGGTCCTTAGTTTTCTTGTTTGAATTGTTATACATTTGTCATTTTAGAGCCTTTTATAGCTGAGGGCTATTTCATTAAAATGTATGTGGGAGGGTAGGAAGGGACTTTCAAAATATCCCTACAACCAAGAACCATTTTTTAGATAATTTTGCATGATGGTAATAGACCCAAGGCTTCCAAAACGGTCATATATTCCGGACATTTGTATAATGTCCGGTAAAAGTCCAGCTGGGCAAAGCATGAAACGGTCATCTACTTTTTAATTTTCAAGGCTTTCTTAAGAGAGGGTCATTTTAACATGATTCGCGATCTTTTTGACCCAACCTTTTGCCTTTAAAAGCCAGAGCTCCAGATAAGAATTCACAAATTGGGGTTTTTACCCATCATTTTTTTATGTAATTGGGTGATAGAGTTTTTTAATTGCATTATCAATTCCGATTCACCCCTCAAGCAAATATCAAATTGGGTTTTTCACCACCAAGCTCCTTAATGTATTGGGTTTTTTCATCAACACAATATTGAATATTTAGGCATGTTATAATCACATTATATCAACCCAAGATGTTTTTCCATCTTTAATATGTTTCTTTCTTTGTATATGTGCTAGCTGTTTTGTTTGGTTTATTCACTGACGAGCAATTGTACGTTTGATTTGTGTCCCGTTTTAAACGTTCTGCCAGTTTTGTATTTTCTCGCAACTTATATAAACTGCAGCTGGTATCAATAGTTGGACAGTAACTAATTACCTTTCTAGATCCCATATGATATCCTACAGTTTATTTGGGGTAGGTGTGGCTTAGTGTTAAGATTTTTATGTAATTTATGTGAAATTTAGGTGCTGTAAGAAAGTTTTGCCAGTCCTTTCACCTATTTGCCAGATCTACTTTTTAATAAAAATAATAAGTAGTTCCCAGATTTAAGATATACCCCAAAACCTTGACCAGGTTTAAAGGGTGGTTTAATTACGGACACCACATTCAACTTCAATATACAAATAATTCTGCAACATTAAATAAATAAATAACACTTGCCAATAAGACAGCTATCTTAAGCATACAGAACAATTAGACCAAAATAAAAAAAGTGTCAAGCTGCATTGACGTAAAAAAACGGATATGTGTATTCACTCAACTAAAATGAAAAAATAATATATAAACTAAAATTATACCTGAATGTTTTTGTTTAATTTAATTAACATAAATCTGGGTTAAGTTGTCCCTTATTAGAACTTTTGGTTTCCGATGCTTTCCAACTACATATCATGTCATAATTAATTTGGCCTTTCACTTTTTCCAACTGATTTCGTTCTTGAAGAAACCCCGTGTTTATTGTTCTAGCAATGTTCTCGTTAAGGTACGCAAACACGCCCGTGCGTTCGACGGACGCTTCATAAAACACTAGATGAGTCTTGTTATCATCATAACTTGTCCTCAGCTATCAAAAAGAAGCTGAAAACATGCTTCTATTCAATATTTTTACCGGACATTTACTTTCGTTTTAATTCATTGTATGTTACGATAAGTCCCGAGCAATTCGAAAAAAATATGAAAACATGACAAACGCTAATTGGATAAACCCCGAGAAGATCGAAATGTTTTCATGAACACGTGTACCTTTTGAGCAACGGAAAATTCCAACAGGGACCCATTTCAGCTTCTTGATGCAGGGCTCTATTTTTAGAACGAAAGGAAATTTCCAATTATAAATATTATAAAAATAGATTTACGCGACGATTGTAATTAGATAAGGGTAAATAACGCAAACGATAGCGAATAAAAGCGTTAAGAACTCATGGTTTTGGCATATAATTGGGTTTTCCTTTGAATTAATTGGGTTATTGAACCCTGCAATGGGCAATTGCATTGGGTTTTTAATCATTTGTATTGCGTGATCACGCAAATACGCAGCTTATCTGGAGCTCTGAAAAGCCACACATTTCCGGACATAAAAGTGACATGATCATTAAGTACTATCAAAACAACCCCTACTTTAATACCTTCTCATTTTAATCAAGGCTAATTAGTTGTAGAACAACTGAAATTTACCTGTTCAGGTGACAGGTAAACTATTTTGAACCGGACATTGATCGGTCTATTCAAAGTTATTTTCTTACATTTCAGCGGTTTGCATTTAATTAATTTAGTCAAAAAGATTTAAATTATTCAGAAATACATTTACAAATATGATTTGATGAAAAAATTAAAAAGGTCAAAATGAAAAATCGTCATAACCATGTTGTTTGAACCAGAGACATGTCTCTGTTTGAACTAGTACATGTGTGCGCATGTTCACAGGTGTGAAATTTAATTATGCATTCTAATTTCTTCAAAAAAGGCTTAAATTGTCATTGATACCTTTATCTCACGTTTATTTCGAATATTTTCTTGAAGAAATAACGCAGAAAGAGCTAATTACACTCATTCATGCTTTGCAAACGTACATGGAATTTACGCATCTGTCTCTGGTCCATGTTTTACCATTGTCAAGATAACATCAGGTATAAGATTTAAAGACGAAAGTAAAGTTTTTGACAACGTTATTTTGCACAAATAAAGAGTCTAAGGCTGATATAAGTACGCTGATGTTGCACACTTCGAATGATGCACTGCAAATTTAACAGTTTACGTCAGAACTTCGAATTTGAATCATAGAAAGTTTAATATCCTTTTTTTTTTTAATGTCAATCATTGGGATGACCAACTCGGCAACTGACTACCATAATTGCCTTTTGTTTATTTTGTCTTAAGGGATTAAAATCGGGATACTATATAAAATGTCCGGCTGGCTAAAAATTATTTTGGAAGCCCTGTAATAGACACATACTGAAAAAAGACCCATGACCCACATTCAACAGTTGAACTTCCCTTCCTACCCTCCCACATACATTTTAATGGAATAGCCCTTACTATGTGGTTATGCTTTGCTCACTGTTAAAAGCTGTATGGTTGACCTGATATGTACTTTGTGTTTGAGTGGTTTTGTTGGGGTTTTTTTTGTGCTTTGTAATGATCTAATGGGTTAAGCCCTTTTCAATCCTTTTTAATAGTTTGTTCTTTTGTCGTGCTGTTACACCAGTTTCAGGTTAGCAGAGCATTGGGTGCCAACAAACATGTTTAACCTGCAACAGTCTGTGCCTTCCCAAGTCAAGAGCCTGTGATTCAGCGGTTTTTGTTTGTTGCTGTGTATCATATTTGTTTTACGTTTATTCATTTTTTCATAAATCAGGCAGTTTGTTTTCTTGTATGAATTGTTTTGCATTTGTCATCATGGGGTCTTTTAAAGCTTGCTATGCGGTATGGGTTTGCTCATGGTTGAATGCCATATGGTGACCTATAGCTGCTAACTTCTACGTGAATTTGGTTTCTGGTGAAGAGTTGTCTCATTAGCAATCATACCGAATCTGCTTATTTTTATATTTGGTAGTCCCTTCCTATGGCCTATAATAATAGCTACCCTTCTACATCTATGTAAAAGGACTATCCTGTATTCATATCTCCATTGCTCTTTGCTGATTAAATGTTTCAGACCCTGTTTAATAGATACAGAACTTAACAAGTAGAATTTAAATTGTGAGATGCCAGCATGCAATTACTAATGTACCTACAAATTGTATACATAACTTACTCTAGCATAATAAGGGAATGCGTCCTTAAAATATCCATGTGTGTCATCTTCAAATTTCAGTTTGACAGCTTCAAATGTCATTTCTGGTCCCTTGACTGTCCCATTTAAAGATATGCCTATAAAACAAGAATAAAGAATACTGGTAAACACTTGGCAGTATCTGATCACAAGAAAAGTTACTTCTCTTACGTTTTTGGATTGTTACCTATTTCCAACATGGAAAGATATATATATCACACTGAACAGTGTGTGATATGAATAAGTTATATGAAGAATTCCCTAGCCTGCAGGTCAAAAATCGGGGAAAAAAGGCAAATTGTGGATTTCAGGTTGAAATGACCTTGTTTAGACTGCCACACCTAGTAGATAGATTTCTGTCAGTCTAAGCACTTTTGTGGGTATTGTGCTCACTATAATCTGATGAATTCTCTTGTAAGACCCCATACCTGAAGTTTGTCTGACAGCAACACATAACTAACTTCCTATCGGAGTAATACATACCTGTGACATGCTCTGTGACTGTAGCATTTATCATCAAGTTTCCATATCTACTGAAGTTGGAGGAATCTAGCATTAGTTCTGAACCATCTACTATATATGTCTCACAGCCATCAATCTGTAAAACAGGACTTAGGATAACCATACAAATTTAAAATCAAGCTTTAATCTTGCTTATGTGTGAAAATTGTGGACAGACAAAAGGAAGAGGCTCCCAAGTGTCAACATTGTCTATTATTATACCTCAGTTATCATTTTCTATATAAAATAAGTACACAATATTTTCAGTATTTTTCAAATTGCAAGCGTTGAAACTATTTGTCCTTGATGAAACTACTTGACCGCAAGTGTCATTGTATTTTGTGGAATTTCAACTGCAGCTATGGGACTTGAGGATGTTGAGAATACTGCATTTTACCTATTGTATCTAGGGTTGACGTTAGTGCGGGACATAGCCTTAGATGAAGTAAACGTTAAACAGTATGGTTGTGTTTCTGCTTTTTATATAACGATAGCTGATTTAGCCCCCTCTTTCGGTATATTAAAACACTTACTGACTGGATATTCATGGAATAGTAAGTTTATTGTCACCTGATGTGCAACTATTGCCCTGAGGCGTAGCCGAGGGCAATAGTTGTATCCGAGGGGACTCCACTCATACCCAGTTAATAAGTATAAATTATGCACCTGAACACTATACTTATTACTGAATCAATTATTGAAATAACCATTAAAGTCTTCAGAATTTTTCCCAATAAGACTTTTTTAGGAGCAGTGTTGTCAATGGCTGTTTTTCTTGTGTTTTCCTTAATTTGTTTGGCTGGTCATACAATCAGGTATGGTTACCTTTTCAGGGTATCTCATATCATTTACCTTATTTTAGAAAACATTCTAAATGGTCTGTAAAACTGTTCCCAAAATAGATAAATACTTTAACTGTATATAATTGTCAAGGACAATTTTAAGTAAATAGTGTATTTCTTTTTTCCTTATCAACAACTTTTTTCAAAGGGTTCTCATATATATTTCATAATTATTTCCTATAAACTGTTAACACAGAGATATGTCTCGCCTATTTGTTATTTTGATAATGCAAATGTTGAAATTAAAATAGCAATACTTTAACATGTAAGTTATATGCAAATATTCAAAGTCAATGAACCATGACTGAAGGTACAGGGCTAAACAATCTCCATGGAAATGAGATGTGCCAATGCTAATACAACTGCAAACAAAATACCATTGACTTTTCATATGTCGTTCCCTTTAAACAAACCTAAACACAAACATTAACTTGTAAACTATGTAAATGAAACTTGCAAATGCCAATACATTTGCATACCGAATATCATTGACTTAACATTAGTGTTCATCTTAAACTGACCTAATCGCAAACCAATACATGTAAACTAAGCATACCAATTATCATTGACCTACCACTAACAGTTACCCTTAAACTGACCTAATCACAAACTAATACATGAAAACTAAGCAAAAGTTTCAAAGTCAATAGACCATGAATGAGGGGGTGGGGCCAATTAATCTCCATGGAAATGAGATATGCCAATGCTTATACAACAGCATACCGAATATCATTGACCTACCACTAGTGGTTCCCCATAAACTGACCTAATCACAAACTAATACATGTAAACTAAGCAAAGTTTCAAAGTCAATAGACCTTGACTGAGGGGTAAGGACCAAATATTCTCCATGGAAATGAGATGTGCTAATGCTTATACAACTGCATACCAATTATCATTGACCTACCACTAGTGGTTCCCCATAAACTGACCTAATCACAAACTAATACATGTAAACTAAGCAAAGTTTCAAAGTCAAAAGACCTTGACTGAGGGGGCTGGGCCAAATAATCTCCATGGTAATGAGATGTGCCAATGCTAATACAACTGCATACCAAATATCATTGACCTACCACTAGTGGTTCACCATGAACTAGACCTAATCACAAACTAATACATTGTTGACGCCTTTGACGCCGCTGCCGCCGGAGACAGCATACCTTTGTCTCGCTTTTTGACTCCGTCAAGGCGAGACAAAATCATGAAACTATATTTTTGTGAAAAATTGCCCTAAAATCAAATCAAAGTCAACAAGGTTTGCATAAGTATAAATAGTCTGCCCACTGGAATGTTTACTTTAAAACTAGAAAAAAAGTAAAAGCAGGTTTTGCATTTACTATATAACTTTGTCAATTTTTTCTTGTCTTAATTTTTAAGATGCTCACATCCATTATTCTGTTGGCACAAGGTCTTTCTGAATTATCTCTGCTGCGGTAGTAGTAAAAGTATGGACTGGTATCTTGGAAACACACAGATATTTCTACTTTCCCTTTGACTGGTTTGCCATAGGTGTACCTAAATATAAAGTAGCATACACATTAGTTTTGTTTTAACAGCTTTTAATACAACATGCACAAGGTAAGAAAATCTTTTACACTCAATAATGAAATTTTCGTTTTAGTAATATACATATTTTCAATGAAAAACCTAATAAAATTTTCATTGAAAAACCTAATAACTAAATGTAGTTATAAAACCAATACTCACTTGGCACAAACTGTTCCTTGAATAGTTTCAGTTGTAGGTAATAAAAATGTTGGAGCTGTGATCGTGACTTCATATTTGGGCAACACTAAAATAAAAATATAAAAAATCATTGTGATTTAAAAAATTACTAATTTTTTAACTGCCACTTCAATAGATTGAATTAAAGCCTTTCTTTCATGACAATTGTATATCATAAGTATAGAAAAGCAGTAGGGCGGATTTATATAATAATAAATTAAGACATTTTTGAGTCAAGTTGATCCACTCCTGATTCTTTCATATATGGGTAAAGCCAAAAAGGTGCTCCAAATTGGTCAAATAACCATCTGAAGCTTAAATCCCAATTTTAAAATATTTAATATATGTTATTTGATTACAACTTGTTATTGTGCATCAGTGACATGATGAAGCAGAAGATTTGATAAATATCAAATATCCGCTAATTCAATGTGTCTTGTTATTGAGGTTTGTCAAACCTAGATCTGTATGTTCCTGTGTCCCAAGCGTGACATGGAAACCCCCTTCTAACAAAAAATATACCTGGTTGTTTTTATGGGCAAAAGAAAAACGGAAAGTAAGTTAAATCGTCAGAAAAGTGTTGTTGCACTATAAATCCGTCAAAGTTTTGCGTGAAATGCAGTAAAATTAATCAAAGAAACGATTATTTCGACAGGGTTAGTAATGTTATATTGACAATAAGACTACAATGGTAAAAATAACGCACGGGGTTTTCCGCGATATTGTCATCTGCGGAACATTTGATTGGTTCCTGTCATATTCATGCCCCGTCGTATCTCGGCTGTTTCAAATAGTTCTAGTTTTGGTTTCGTATTCCGTTTTATGAGAAGCATAGAATGGCAAGTTTGTAATGTCAAAATAACGTTAAACGTACGTAAATGTTTATTCCTTATTATTAACGGAAAGATTTTATCCAGGGAGAAAAAAATACTTTGTTTCATTTCAAAATTGCTATATATACGAAACTAAATGTAAGCATCACTATCATTCATGGATGAAAATGGAAGAACAACTCGATGGTAAGTTTTGAGAAAATGTCAAACTAATAACGACCAGGGCGTCAAACAAAGTATAACGACCAAACCATTCTGTCAAATTGACACTGTGTTATATAATTTTTACCAAAATTATATGCTTAGAATGATAAGAACTAACGACAATAACGCATTCAAACACCCAAGTCAAACCGTTCATTCACTTTTTACGGTAACATCGATATGACCGTTACTTGACCAATTTTGTCAACCCAGTCAATATAACACCTAGGATGTAGATGATCTTTGTAGAGATATACTGCACCACAGTGTCTTCCCTAGAAAATTTTTCATGCATGGTGGGTCCATGGTGAATTTGCAACGCGGCGCGCGACGCTTCTTTTTCCAGAATTAGTAACACTACATAATTTATATGTTTAAAGCCATATACCAATCTAATTGTTTTCTTATAGGTACAGCAATTCATATAAGTCTGTCATGGAACTTTAAAGTATTTATTACAGATGAGAGGAAGACTTTATAAACAATAATAAAAATAATCCAGTCTGCAATAGTTATTTACAAAATAATGCCATGTAGGCCTACACATTATTTTGTTGATATCTTCCTCTGTTTCAACTTTCCAAAGGTCACCACACATTTTTCAAAATCAAAATCTTCCTCCTTTGGTCCTTCAATTGATATATGCATTAAGCAATTCAGCACTTTTTGGCATAGTCTTTTTCTCAAAGGTGTTTTAACTCTGTTTAAGCATGAAAAACACCTTTCACAATCAGCTGTTGAAACTGGCAATGGAAGACTCAATACTGCATACTTAGACAGACAAGGATACAAAGTTCCAAGACTGGCAACTTTGTTCATTGTCTGCCTAAATGTCATGTCTTTACATTCTTTCACTAACAGTGTCCTCAGTTTGCTCATAGAATGGTTTCAGCATCAACAGCAAGTTGTTAAATAAAACTTTGAATGTCGTCATTGCTTCACAGAGATTTTACAGGAAACAATAAAACAAAGTTTATTGTGTTAATTACAGAAGTCATCAATAAAGAATACCTGACATACGGACATACGGATGACATTGTTTTGAAGCTAAGCTGACATTTTATTTCATGACAATTTGTAACTATTTTTTTTAAATACATCTCTGTCCAATTTATTTATAACACTTCGTAATTGTAAAAAAATCGTAAGGGTTCCGAGGAACCCAGTGTCTCGCCTACTTTTTCTGTTAATCGCAGGCTCAACAAAAATGAGGAAGTAAATCAATAAAAATATTCCTCTTGATACTATCTTTTGATTGTAAGAAGCTTCTGTCCAAGTTTGGTAAAAATCCATGATAGTTTATGAATCTAATAAATGTTTAAAAACTTAACTGCAGACTGAATGTAATGTTAACTGAAAGAAAACAAAATTTCATTCTAGATACTAGCATTTGATCATAAACAAGCTTCTGTCCAAGTTTGGTACAAACCCAGGATAGTTTAAGAAAGTTATTAAAATTTTAAAAACTTTAACCACAGAGTGAATGTAATATTTCCTGGCAGAAAAACTAAGTCCATTTATAAGTAAAATACGGAAAAAATGGAATTTTATTTTTCAAAATTTACTTCTGTATACTATCTTATGATCATAAACAAGCTTCTGTCCAAGTTTGGTAGAAATCAAGGATAGTTTAAGAAAGTTATTAAAATTTCAAAAACTTTAACCACAGAGTGAATATTTGTGGACGCCGCCGACGACAACGACAACAACGACGCCGACGGAATGTAGGATCGCTATGTCTCGCTTTTTCGACTAAAGTCGAAGGCTCGACAAAAACCTATCTTGCCGAAGTGAAAGAAATTAAGCCCCACTTGTGTAAAAAACGGCAAATGAATCCGCTACACTTAAGCTTCATGTGACCCATTCAAATAAAAGTAGAACAACACAAGTTTATTAAAAACAATATTTCCGTAAATAACTACGTATGTTTTGAAAGTTTTTCTATCAAATCTTTTAAATATTTCATAAGACACGTCTTTTTCTCGGCCCGGTGGCGGTGATGTGTATTCTTTGATATAATCAATCAACCGCGACTAATCTAAAAATAACTGATTGTTGTGACCAATCAAAAAATAATTCATCGATGTAAATATAGCTGATGAAAAAACTGCGAAACTTTATTAAAACAAAAGTTTTGTCCATTCTCGGTGAAATTACGTAAGTTTTATTTTATAATACCAGAGTACTATACCAAATTTTAAATTTCTACTTTTTAAAGATCACAGTAAAATAACGATGTCAAACACCCGTTTTAAGGTGAAATTTATACGCGAAAAGGTTAAACTTTTTATTTAGCACAGAAAGATATGCATTGGAGATTAATCTGACTATTTATTTATCAGCTAACTGGCCACTTCTATTATGTAACCGAAGTCTCGATATATAACCAACTAATATAATCAAGAAGGTTGTAAAATCCCGGCACGCGCGACGTGATGCATCTAATTATCAGTCGGATCAGTTTAAAACACATGTGGCGTGTGGTCACTTGTCACTTCACTTTCAAAATCGATAATAAATATTTTACACAGTAATAATTTTCACACATAGCGGGATGCATTGCGGCAATGATGAAAGCATGGCGGTCGAAATTTATGCGTAGCGGTACCGCAATGCTTGAACAGCCTAGGGAAAACACTGCACCATTCTTTTCATTTAGCTTCTATTTCAACTTACAGATAATAAAGGGGGAAAGTTAATATACATTTAAAAAGGGTGAAGTAATTTTCAGTGCTTTTTCACAGGGTGTTAGTTGACAATTATATGCATAGTCAATATAACCATGGTCAATTAGAGAGTTAGTTGACACCTTGATGTTAGGGTCAATACAACTCCTACTCCCACAGTAGTCCTAAAGCTACTATTACTACTAAAATATGTTGACTTTGGCTTTTAGCCTACAAATCTCTTGTACAATAAAAAAATTAAGCCTTTTAGTGAAATTGTAAGCATATTTCCTGCTTCTTTGAAATAGAGCATAAGTTGACGACTAAAGGATTCAAGTCAATATAACCATGGTCCAAAAGAGAGTTAGTTGACACATTAATTTTATAGATGTAAATACAGCCTTTTATCAAAAGAACATCAACAATAAACAAGAAAACAGAAAATTGTCACAAGACTATAACATGCAAGTTTCTGTCTTGAGACGGTGCAACAAGTTTGTTTTTAAGCACTCAACCTCCCCATACCATTGAATTTGACAATAAAAACATGAATGTAGACACAATTCAAATCAATGTGAAGTGGTACTTATTTCCAATGCTGTTTTCAACATGGATAACATACAACATCATAAACATAAGAAGATGTGGTATTATTGCCAAAGAAACAACTCTCCACCTAAGACCTAAAGAAGTAAAAAAAAAAAACAATTATAGCCTATAAGGTCACGTTATGGCCTTCAACATGGAGCCTTGACTCACATTTTCATTCATTTTAAATTTAAAATCATGTATAAAACTATTTTAACTTTATTTATTGCTTTTCAGATCTTTGAGATAAATCAACTGAGTATGAACAGTGGAATAGACAGCAGAATGAACTTTAAAATGTTTTTAATTTGTTTAAATAAATGATTTATGGTTTGATTCTTGAATAGTGGTTTAATTATTAGTATTGTCATACATTAATGTGTTTTATACTTTACTTTCAAAAGTGTTGATTTAATAAGCTCTTGAAAAAAAATTGTCGAAAACAGTTGATCAATAAAGTCACCATCTGACATAGCCAAGAGTATCATAACTGTACATATTAAATGAGCAACCTTTGACCAAAGTACAAAGTCAGTTCAAGTGAGCGTAATTAACAATACTCCTTAATACCAACAGTAAACAATATGTTCCCTTAAATACTGTGAGTAACTCATTAAGTGTCTGTTTACCATCAGGCTAAGCTAACTCTTGCAGTGCACCGGATAGTTTTATTGGGTTTGAGTTGTTATTTAAGGTTCGTTCTTTTCTTGTTATTTATCTTGATTTCTCCTCTCCCTTTTGGATTTGTGAATTAGTGCACCTTTATTTTTCTTGCATTCTATAGTTGTCACTTTGATCTGATAGATCTCAGATAGTTTTGGTTATGAGCTTGTGACTTCATTATTAGCTGAACAATAATGAACATGAACCCCTGCATGCATTCCAGAATTAAGTTTATATCAAAATAAAGATAATGGATCAAACTCTTTGTGTTAAGATGTTACACCAGATTTCCTGTTTTTTTTCAGTAAGTTACTTGACATTGTGTCAATATAACAACCAAAAGACGGTAGTGTTGTGAGCAATATAAGCATTCAATCATAATTTGGTAAAATGAAAAATAACCATCAGTTACCTAGACAATAGTAGAAAAAAAATCGTTAAAAAAAATGATTTTGAAAAAGGTTAAATTTTAACACTATTCGTCAATATAACCTACATGTAAGATATGGTATACAAGATTTAATAGTCATCTTCTTCATTTAGAAGATTAAGCTGTATTTGATAAGTTTTCCCCTACTTAAAAAATCAGCTAGTGTTGCCCCCCTGTTTTTTGAGTGGCCTGTTTTAAAATTAAGGCAGAAAAACTATCAAAAAGGGTTATTGTCAAAATAACATACATTGAATTTGGATTTAATTATGTCAACGAAAATCTGGGTTTACAACAACTACATAAAATATTTCATTTGAAATATAATAATTATGTTTACAAATATAATTGCTGTTCAAAAAACGTTTTACACAAGTTACTAGAAGAAAACTTTATTTTGGACATCTATAACATACTGATCTTGCTCAGAGCACTGACATTTCAGAACATCAGGGATATCTCTGTGAATTGGTCTATGATATAATGATGTTGAAAGATATTATGTGCAGCTAAGTATTGATACATTTCATTAATCCCATAAGAAACTATTTAAAACAAAAGATTGCACTATTGTCAATATAACTTACACAAAATATACAAAGGAGGTCAATTTAACAAAAACATAGCAAGACCATGGGTTTCAAATAAAAAGAGGTAGTAAGATACAGATGATTGCTAACAAAATAATGTGAATTGATAGAGATATCAAAAACTTCAATTTTATATCCTAATGTCACACTTTCCAGACCACCTTTATGGCTTTACCCATATACAGGATGTGCCACTTAAACCAAATCCACAACTTATAACCATCGAAACTAGATGCAAAAGTTTATCTGCCAGTACTGTCACTAAGGCATAAAATGAAGTTCCTTGTGATCCCAATAAATCTAATCAGCAAAGTATAAACTTCTGTATATGACCAAATGATTTAAAATAATTGGTAAACTCCCTCAAGTGTGTAATTTGGCAATCATACTCATTCTCTTATTTTTATATAATTTAAATTATTTAGACCCAAAAGTAGCCAAAAAGTGTGGTACCATGCAAATGAACTCTAGTTGTGAAATGTCTTTGATATATATTCTGTAACTAATTCTTGTAAAAGAGTAAAATGCAGCACTTAAAGTCCCCCAAGTGTATAATGTAGGTCATAATGACCAAAGTATTGCACAAATTTTTACATTTTCCTTTCTAATGTTCTAAAAGTCAGTCAACAATAATTGAAATATCTCTCAATAATACCATATTTGTATATTTTTCATTCTTACCATATTCCTCAACTGTAAATAGTTGTACATGTTCCTTTCCTTCAACTAACATAGTAATCTTCCATTCGCCTAATGGTGGATCTTCTGATAGAGGCATCTCAAAGCTTAATAATCCTTCAGAAAAAAAAACATGACAATTTAATACATATGTGACAACAACCTCTTGTCATGCTTGCATGATATGTGTAACTAATCTATAATGAGATATGTTTTATACATATGTTACAACAATATGTTGTGTAATAAGTGTAACCAATTCTAATGATGTTTAATAAATATGTGACAACATTATCTTGTGTGATATGTGTAACCAATCTACAATGGGATATGTTTTATACATATGTTACAACAATATGTTGTGTAATATCCAATCTACAATGGCATATGTTTTATACATATGTGACAACAATCTCTTGTGTGATATGACCATATGTGTAACCAATCTCTAATGAGATATGTTTTATACATATATGACAACAATATCTTGTGTGATATGTTGATTTTTTGTTGCATCATACATACACGTGTGACACATTTTATTTTTTTTTATATGTAAAATGTATATGTAATATCATTAAATGTGAAAAGCACTGTGTCTGGCATCATCCTTGCGTTAGCCAGTGATTTTGCTAGCGCTCGTCACTTTCGTAATTTACGAAACTGTTTTCAAAATGACGAAAGTATTTCAAATCAATTTCGTCACTTAAATTTGGAAAGTGTAAAAATATTTTCGCATGAAAATACTATAATTCTACCTGTCTACATGTTTCTGACAAGTTTATGACCCTCAGCTAATTAACATTTACAACAGGTGTTATAAAGTTGTGATTACAGGTAATCCGCTTATCGCCATCGGATGGGTCACTAATCCGGTTGATTATTTTCCCCAGTAAAATTAGTCAGTCTGCATTTTAATTTCAATATTTCTCAAGGCCAACGATCAGATTTTGCAGTTCGCTTGTCGTAGTTTCGTCATTTGAACAAAATTGTTTCCCCCCGGACAATTCGCTTTTTAATTTCAATATTTCTAAAACGATCATAACTTGCAGATCGTTTGTCGTAGTTTCGTCAGATGATCGTATTTTCGTCATCTTTGATATAAAACGTTCAATTTCGATTAAAAAGATAGAACTTTATTCAAAACGTTCAGAAATGTTTTCACGTTAAAAACTTCCATCATCATCAACGAGTCAAACAGGTGCTTCCTTTACGATATACTGCGCATGCGTGAAAGTATTTCTATGAATTTATAGACCTAAAACGTAAAATACGAAATAAATTTAGTGCCAAAATAAATGAGAGAGACAAATATAGTTCTTACTAAGCAAATTGAAATAAAAAAATGATAATTTCCTGCCTTTTTTAAACACGAACCAATCCGCAGATGAATCCGGATTCATTTTGAATTTATTATCTACTTGTCACTTCCCGTTTACATTTCATTTGAAAATCGAAAGTAAACGTGATCAATTCTCGATTAATTTACAATTTAGTTAAAGGAATCGTTCCATGTGAATTTGTACAAATCCTTGGTTCCAACTTTATAGAAATTAATTCAAAATATCGATTTAAACGTCTTATAAGGATAATGATTATGCAGTGTAATAGTCTTACAAAGTTCAACAAGTTCATTTATATACTGTGATTCCTGGTTTTAAAAAAAGGAACCCAACTTTTGTTGATCAGGAATGTCCCCTGAAACTAATTGAAGTAAAATTTTGAACTAGATTTTCAGATCTTATATCCTAATCTTCATATTTAAGTGACACATCAGTAAAATCATGCAATTAGTCCTTCAAAGTCTGACAAAGATGTATAGTTAGTACATCCCTTGTTGTTACCCAAATTATGTTGATTTTCGTCTCGCGCAAAAGTGACTAAAGCCCTCAAAATCCTAGCTTAAACCCTGGCGTTAGCTGTTGGAAAAGTCTAGTACATAACTTGTCTTTCGAAGTTTACAGCAATCATATTTAGCGAATTCTTTTAGATAAATTTTATTTCCCGATTTTATCAACAAGTGTATGGGAATAAGTGACTTATTACAAAATTAAATACTATTCCATATTTTTAAATAAATGCATTTTTTTTTTAAATATTTTGTACCTTTATTATTTTCTACATTCAACCATTGCATTACACGGACATCACCAGGATTCTTCACTGTAACTAAAGGCACCTAAAACATATGTCAAAGGAAATAATGTGCATAAAAGCTTTCAACACGTGTAATCTTCCTAAAACATTAGAACAGGCAAGACAATCTAGATTTTCACTCCAATAGTGTAGAAATTGAACAAAAAATACATATTTTAACTACCAGTATTTACATATATTTTTTATATTGCAATATAATTTGCCATGGAAAGTGCAGACATTCCCTCATCCCATAATCTTTGAATTTATAACATGAAAGGAATGGAAGAAAAGATGGATCAACTGTATGTAAATACCCAGTGAGTAGAATATAATAATATTTCATAAGAATATTGGCTTATAACAATTTACTATGAAAACACTATAATACATGTACTACTGTTGTATGTTCTATTTTACCTACAAACAATTGCAATAAAACACCCCCTCGATAGGGGGTTAACACATATACTATATCCTCATCTCCTAACTGTACCAGCTAAGAGAAAACGTACTTTCCATTTTTCCAGCTGTCATAAGTGACCTAAGCACTAAATCCTTTTACAAATGTACCAGATCATTATGCAGAAAAAACAAACTTACCATGCCTGTCCACGGCTTCAAGTCTTTGTTTATGGTCATTGCTCTGAACTTAACTGTAAACAGAAAATTATATACATGTTCATGCTATTGGAAATAATTTAAAAAGTAAAAGGCTTTGGTTGATACCTCTTTGGGTTTGTGTTAAGATGATTTAGTGGAGGAATTTGTCTAAAAGGAGACTCTAATAGTAGCCTCTTTAAAAAAAATAAATGGGGAATGTGTCCATGGGACACAGATGATGCCCCCGCTTGCATATCATATAAAGTTATAAAGGGACATAACTGAAGAACGGTAAAAGTGACGTTACCCAAATTTGTTCTTTATCTGAGTTTTGTAGTAATAAGCATTGTGTATAAGTTTCATAACATTTGGTTGAGGCAAACTAAAGTTAGAGAAAGGAAACGAAAAATTCAGCAATTTTTCCATTTGTAAAGGGACATAACTCTACAACGGTTTAAGTGACGCCACCAAAATTCAAACTTGATCTGTGTTTTGTGGTAATAAGCATTGTGTATAAGTTTCATAACATTTGGTTGAGGCAAACTAAAGTTAGAGAACGGAAACCAACTTTGGGACCTATGGAAGGACGGACGGACGGACAAGGGTAAAACTTAATGCCCCCTCCGCTACGGCAGGGACATAAAAATTTAAAGAATTGGTAGAGAAGTAGGCTAAGGTGGTGACCTCTAGGAGATAAGTTGGTGGAAGTAACGATCTGGAAGAGGGCTTCAGCGATTACCTCTAAGGGTAATGAGCTATTTAACCAAAGTAATTTGTCTTTATGGCTGCTTCAATTGTGTGATAAACTAAAGGAAATAGTTACTGGAAGGAAATTGGATCCCATGAGGCTTGAGACATTTTACTTCAACAGGACCCCTCCCCCCTTAAAAGAAACAAAATATGTAATAAAGTTAAATTTACATCTAATTTTGTGTCAAAATAAGGTCCTCTAATTCCTCTTGTATAATAGAACTCTCTTCACTCAATCGTAAACTGGAGAAGACATTACTAAGTTGTAAAACTTGTGTTTTATCCGTTTGTTTAGTTTATGAACAATGAAATATGTTTAAACTAATCATAAACTCTTCAATTTATTGTTAATTTTGCAAATTTATCATGCACTTTGAACATAGGTAACAGTTTCCTTTTATTATATCTAGCACTTTGTTTTAAAAGCTTGAATACACTTGAAAATTAATTGCTCACTTAAGTAAGGTCTCCAACCTGTTCAAATCTTGGTTTAAGTTTAACTACTATCACTGTTTTGTATATAAATCCTTGCCAATTTGATATACAATAGTCACAAGATAAAATTGAAAAGCGTTTTTTTACAACATTGTCTTATTTTTTTGTTCTCCAATACACTTTGCTGTCAAAATAATTTGTTATCATTTACAAAGTCTACTTCTTGTATTTATGGTGAACTGTAGATTATCTATTTACAATACTGTGGATTCATTATTATTAGGGGTTTCATGAGAATAGGGGAACCACAAATTTAAGGAATATTTCAAGGAAGTTCACATTTTTCTAAAGGCTTGTACGCAGACTTTTATTTGGCAAAACCATGAATACCCATGAAAATAGAATTTTTCCTCAATCCGCAAAAATTGTAACCCACAAAAATAAATCAATCCACAGAAACTTGTTTTGTTGAGGTTCTGACTCATTGATATTTACCCAACATCTACTTTAACTCATAATAAGTCCTTATTATGAACAGCTACAATCAAGTCCATGTTTGAAAAGATCTTCAAATTATGACATTTCATGAGCCACATATAGAGTGGGTGACACATATTCGCCGCAAAATTCGTTCATTTCCACCAACATCCAACCTACATTCGAATATCTGAAACTTTTTATGTAGGTTTCAGAAAGTTTACTATATGAAAAAAATGTTTGATAAAGGAATTCTCTTCAAAACATTGGTTAAATGTTTTAAAAATGAACGCAAACTCAAGAGGAAATCAAGTTGTTCTTGTACCATGTGGGACACATTTTCGCCGAAATGTATGATATGACCATCCTCATTATCCTTGTATATTATAAAAAACAATTGTTTGCAATTACATGATTAAGTTTGAGAGATCATTCCTATACTATTTTTCTAACAAATATTTTCTTTATGACTGTGCATGCATGACATATAAATCTTACATAATTACCAAAATCGTTCAAAAACACCTGCGTATTTCTTTTTATGTGCGAATAACATTGGAAATGGGGTAAAGAGGAATAACAACAGTTCGAACATTACAAACAGCGTTTAGCATCTATTTAGGCAAGTATTGGGTAAAGGCACACGGAATTTACAGAAAAAATTGCAAAAACGGCGAAAATGTGTCCACGGCGAATATGCGCCACCCACTCTATATGAATATGACTTCAGACAGATTTACAAAATGTGATACAATAACACCAGCTGAGATTTTTTTCAGTAAAATTTGTACTTCCAGAACAATTGAAAGTTGTTACCCCTTCTTTTATGAATAGGTTAGACATATCTATCTCTCAGATTTACAAATTGATATAATTCTTTATCAAATTTTATAGAATTATTTAATAAAATGCTCCACTGGGGCGCAGCTTGATACCACCGCAGAGGTCGAACCCTGAACAGTTGGGGCAAGTATGGACACAACATTCAAGCTTGATACAGCACTGAATTTGGATTGTAATTAAATGTATGACACAGCATAGGTTTCTGACACAGAATGAATGTGGTCTAAGAACTTAAAAATTTTTAATTTATCTATTCAAACCATATCATTATTATTTGCTTTTATATATAAATCATAAATAACCAATTTAAAATGGAAAATTTTAAAGAAAAAAAAGGAAAAAAAAAAAAAAACCCAAATTTTTTGAACCCCCTTATGATTCATCACCCCCAAACTCAATCCCAGCCTTCCCTTTGTGGTATGGTACCTTGCAGTACACATACATGTGATGGACTGTGAAACTCAGATCAGGAGTTTGGGAAATTTTGGTCAGGAGATTAGGACTCAGATCAGGAGGTTTTTAATCGACATAAATTCTGTCGTAAATGTAACCGTGTGCTGTAGAAATTGTCTGTTAAAGTGTGTTTTCTTCAACTTTCCATCCGAATGTATTATGTTTATAGTACCCTTGTACTTATAAATTTTCTCTATCTTTTTAAACTTTGAACTTGTTCAATCTAACATTCTTCTTTATTAGTATGTTCTTTAAATTTTTTAGGTCATATCTTTTTTACCATTATTCATTGCAATCAGAACATTTGCTTATCTATCTGCAAGTAGATCTTTTTTTTATATCTACCGGTATATGCAAGTAGATTTTTTTGTTTTTTGCCTTTATTATGCAAGTAGATTTTTAATGCATGATAAGTAACAACAACAAATGGAAGTGTTTAACGACCTTGACTGACTGTTCAGCCCTCACACGGTGAAACACCATGGGTCATAGTTAGTATATAAATTTCAATCTAAGCCATGAAAGGAAGTATAGACCCCTCAAATAACTTTCAAATTATTATTTTTTTATTTGTTCTAAGACATTTAAAATCATTTAATTACCATCCTTTTATGATTATTTGTTCAATTTATATTTTATTTATATTCTTTTAAAAATTTACATTATTTAAAGGAAAATAACTTAAAACTGGATAAATCAAGGGAAGTAACCCAACATTCATTTTAAATACAAAGTTTTATTACACAACGGCAATTAGCCTGAGGTAAAAATCGTTGATTACCAGTATGTTTGACACCCAAGGTGACAAGTGAAGCCATATAATTATGCATGTTAATTGATTTACAGGTAAAATATAACTTCAGGTAATGTCAGTTACACCAGATATGTTGGGCTGAAATTTTTCATTTATGAAATATTTCATACACGGGATTTTTTTGTCTTCAACGGGAGGTCGGGAGGAGACCCCTGAAAACGGGGTTATTGTACTCCCGTTGGGAGGTTCATATGTATGTGTACAATTTCAGAGAGATCCATACACTTGAACACAAGTTATTGTCTGGAAACTAGAAAAATGCTTGTTTTTTGGCCCCTTTATGGCCCCAAATTCCTAAACATTTAGGGCAATTACCCCCAAACTCAAACCCAGCTTTCCCTTTGTGATATAGAACCTTGCAGTACAATTTCATAAAGATCCATACACTTACACACAAGTTATTGTCCTGAAACTAGAAAAATGCTTGGTTTTTTTTGCCCCTTTATGGCCCCTAATTCCTCAAATTTCTAGGGAATTACCCCCAAAATCAATCCCAGCATTCCCTTTGTGGTATGGTACCTTGCAGTACAATTTCAGAGAGATCCATACACTTGAACACAAGTTATTGTCTGGAAACTAGAAAAATGCTTATTTATGGCCCGTTTTTCCTAAACATTGTAGGCAATTACCCCCAAAATCAATTCCAGCTTTCCCTTTGTGATATGGAACCTTGTAGTACAATTTCATAAAGATCCATACACTTACACACAAGTTATTGTCATGAAACTAGAAAAATGCTTGTTTTCTGCCCCCTTTCTGCCCCTAATTCCTAAAATTTGGAGGCAATTACCCCCAAAATCAATCCCAGCATTCACTTTGTGATATGGAACCCTGTGGTACACTGTCAGAGAGATCCATACACTTACACACAAGTTATTGTCATGAAACTAGAAAAATGCTTGTTTTTTGCCCCTTTTTGGCCCCTAATTCCTAAAATTTGGAGGCAATTACCCCCAAAATCAATCCCAGCATTCCCTTTGTGATATGGAACCTTGTGGTACAATGTCAGAGAGATCCATACACTAACACACAAGTTATGTCTGGAAGTTACAAAAATGCTTATTTTTGGCCCCTTTTTCCTTAACTGTTGGTACCATAACCCCCAAAATCAATCCCAACCTTCCTTTTGTGGTATTGAACCTTATGGTAAAATTTCATAGAGATCCATTCACATAAACTAAAGTTAAAGTGCGAAAACCAATGTGTCTTCGGACGACGACGACGACGCTGACGCCAACGTCATACCAATATACGACCACAAAATTTTTTTGCGGTTGTATAAAAATCAATGAGGTAAATGAAGCAGATAAAAGTATCAACATTAAGTACCATACTGTAAATTCAGAAAATTTTGCATTCATTTATTTTTACATTTTTTTAAGAATGGAAAATGATGTGAGATTAATAATTGTGATTTTAGTAAATGCTGCATACCAATAATGCTATCAAAAGTTAAAATGTGTTTTTAATTTTTGTGATACCTATTCCATCAAAATTTTTGCAAAAATAATAAAATGCTTCGCTGGGGCGCAGCTTGATACGACCACAGAGGTCGAACCCTGAACAGTTGGGGCAAGTATGGACACAACATTCAAGCTTGATACAGCTCTGAATTTGGATTGTTATTAAATATTTGACACAGCATAGGTTTCTGACACAGAAAGAATGTGGTCTAAGAACTTGAATTTTCTTAATTTACCTATTATGGTCCAATGTCCAAAATCAAAATACATGGTTAGATTCAGCATATCAAAGAACCCCATATTTTCAATTTTTGTTGAAATCAAACAAAGTTTAATTTTGGACCCCAACTTGGACAAACTTGAAAACTGGGCCCATAATCAAAAATCTAAACACATGTTTAGATTCAGCATATCAAAGAACCCCAAGAATTCAAATTTTGCTAAAATCAAACTAAGTTTAATTTTGGACCCTTTGGACCTTAATGTAGACCAATTTAAAAAACGGGACTTAAAATTAAAAATCTAAATACACGGTTAGATTTGGAATATCAAAGAACCCCAATAATTCAATTTTTGATGAAATCAAACAAAGTTTAATTTTGGACCCTTTTGACCTCAATATGAACCAATTTGATAGCGGGGCCCACAAATAAAAAATCTAAATTCATGGTTAGATTCAGCATATCAAAGAACCCCATATATTCAATTTTTGTTGAAATCAAAAAAAGTTTAATTTTCGACCCCAACTTGGACAAACTTGAAAACTGGGCCCATAATCAAAAATCTAAACACATGTTTAGATTCAGCATATCAAAGAACCCCAAGAATTCAATTTTTTTTTAATATCAAACATAGTTTAATTTTGGACCCTTTGGACCTCAATGAAGACCAATTTAAAAAACGGGACCCAAATTAAAAATCTAAAAACACGGTTAGATTTGGCATATCAAAGAACCCCAATAATTCAATTTTTGATGAAATCAAACAAAGTTTAATTTTGGACCCTTTTGACCTCAATATGAACCAATTTGATAGCGGGGCCCACAAATAAAAAATCTAAATACATGGTTAGATTCAGCATATCAAAGAACCTCATATATTCAATTTTTGTTGAAATCAAACAAAGTTTAATTTTGGACCCCAATTTGGACCAACTTGAAAACTGGGCCCATAATCAAAAATCTAAATACATGTTTAGATTCAGCATATCAAAGAACCCCATATATTCAATTTTTGTTGAAATCAAACAAAGTTTAAATACTGGACCCTATCTTGGACCAACTTGAAAACTGGGCCCATAATCAAAAATCTAAATACATGTTTAGATTCAGCATATCAAAGAACCCCAAGAATTCAATTTTTGTTAAAATCAAACTAAGTTTAATTTTGGACCCTTTGGACCTTAATGTAGACCAATTTAAAAAACAGGACCCAAAATTAAAAATCTAAATACACGGTTAGATTTGGAATATCAAAGAACCCCAATAATTCAATTTTAGATGAAATCAAACAAAGTTTAATTTTGGACCCTTTTGACCTCAATATGAACCAATTTGATAACAGGGTCCACAAACAAAAAATCTAAATACATGGTTAGATTCAGCCTATCAAAGAACCCCATACATTCAATTTTTGTTGAAATCAAACAAAGTTTAATTTTGGACCCCAATTTTGACCAACTTGAAAACTGGGCCAAAAATCAAAAATCTAAATACATGTTTAGATTCAGCATATCAAAGAACCTCATATATTCAATTTTTGCTAAAATCAAACAAAGTTTAATTTTGGACCCTTTGGACCTTAATGTAGACCAATTTGAAAACTGGACCCAAAATTAAAAATCTAAATACACTGTAAGATTCGGCATAACAAATAAATAAATGTGATCAAAGATTTTACAAATCTAATGCGCCATACTGTGCAATTAAAGATTACTTCTTGAAATTTTTCAATATTTGAAATTTGAAAAAAAAATAATATTTGAAGAATAATTCTTTTTAATTTCTGAAATCTGAAATGAGAAAAAATTGACCCCCCACAATTTCTTTTTATCCCCCCCCCCTTTTTTCCCCAAAAAAATTCTTTCCCTCAAGATATGGTGATAATCTCAATTCAAATTTCCAATGGAGTTGGCAACCATAATTACCCATTTAAATTTACCATAGTGCTAACTTAATCTATTTTATAATAGAATTAAAAATATAGTGTCAAATCTTTCATATGGATTTTTTTGTAAAAAAAAAAGATGCAACATTTGCAGATATTTTTACTGGTCTTCCTTTATAAATATGCATTTCTTTAAACATAATTTAAAAGCAGTGTAAGGGAAGTTACCAAAACGTTGTATTTGGATTACCTCCCTTTCACTGTTTTAAATTATCTTTATTGTTCATTAACCATTACTTTATACATAATTTAAAAGCAGTGTAAAGGAAATAATTTCAATGATGTATTTGATTTATCTCCCTTACACTGTTTAATTTATGTTTTGTACTAAAGTATTTGTCCATTAACCAGGACAACCTTGTTTTTCCCCCTTTTTTGCCCCTAATTCCTAAACGGTTTGAGCCATAACCCCCCAAAGCAAATCCTAACCATCCCTTTGTGGTATGGAAACTTGTAGTATAATTTCAGAGAGATCCATACACTGTTCCACAGTTATTGTCTGGAAACTAGAAAATGCTTATTTTTGGCCCCTAATTCCTTAACTGTTGGTACCATAACCCCCAAAATCAATCCCAACCTTCCTTTTGTGGTATTTAACCTTATGGTCAAATTTCAAAAAGATCCATTCACTTAAACTAAAGTTAGAGTGCGAAAACCAATGTGTCTTCGGACGACGACGCCGGACGACAACGACGACGCCAACGTCATACCAATATACGACCACAAAATTTTTTTGCGGTCGTATAAAAACATCACAAAATTTTCTGAACTTAAAATATTATTGAAGGATGGACAAAAATGTGAGATTAATTATTGCAATTTCAGGAAAATCTGCACACACTGACAAAGACATATGTATCAGATATCTAAATGTGAGTTCTTATCATTTTACCCAGTCGCATTATAGGCATTTATATAACTTCAAAATAATTTCAGAAATTACAAAAGTTTATCAAATGATTTAAGAGATTCCTTAGTTTGCATAAAGGGTTCTATTGACAATTCTTGAGTAGTTGAATCAAGATGGCATGGAGTACATGTAGGTTGTATTTATATTAAACACAGAAATCCTCCATTGGTCTGTAAATAGGATGATAAGAATTTTAATAATGTTACAGAAATGGAAGAATGGGTAGTGTAAATGTTGCGATAACGTACCTGTCTCCCCTGGTTTATAAATAGGTTTATCAGTTTGTATAAAAGTCTCTAAAGCTGATTCATGAATCTCCACTTCTGTAGAATCTACTCTCTTTACTGTAGCTGAGAAACCTGTATCCAGAATTCTTGTTGTTTCTGTCTGTAGAGTTAGTTTATGATTACCACTTAAGTCAGGAACTTTAAAATGGTGGCATACTCTGCCTTCCTCTATTAAAACAGAAAATTGTTCCTTGAAATCATCGCAATAATACAGGGAAAAAAAAGAGTTATATTGGCTACATTTAGACTAATTCATACCATCTCTTTCATCTATAACTCTTTTGTGTCAATATGTGGCATACATTTACCTTTATGTTGCAAGTCTTTACATGAATTTCAGATCAAATTGCCACCTTGAAAAATCAAGCTAGAAATATGTACACAGAAAATTCAAATTTTTTAGTTCAGATCTTATCATTGTGAATCTTCAATAACAGATGATAAAACAAGATTTCCAAATAATTGTGGTACATGTACCAGTATCTTTTATCATATAATGTAAAACTAGAGGCTCCAAAGAGCATGTGTCCCTCACAAATATGTAAGGTCTATGTGCATCTTCAACAATGGACATTGTCCAACATTATACAATAGAATATAATTGACGAAAATCTTTTTTCTGCCTACAGTTTCTCTCTACCTTCTATAGCTTTTTTTCCAAAACACGAAAAAAGGGTAAAAAAAATTGTCATTTTAGAAGTAACTGCTACAAGTTAATTGATGTTGCATGTACAAATGTATAACATTTACATTTTACTCCTTATTTCTTAAAAGAATTGGGGAATTTTCTGTACTTTTTATGTAAAACTAAAAAAAATGTTCCCATTACCTCTATCCAGTTGACCAATGTCAAATATCTTTTCTTATTTATATAAAAATAAGAAGATGTGGTATGATTGCCAATGACTGAGACAACTCTCAACCAAAGACCAAATGATGTAGAAGGTTAGCAACTATAGGTCTGCGTACGGCCTTCAACAATGAGGAAAACCCATACCCCATAGCAAGCTATGATTGCCAATGATACAACTTTCCACCAGAGACCAAAATCGGCAAACAAAAGGTCAATGTACGGTCTTCAACAATGAGCAAAATGAACATTATAACAAAATACTGAGTTCAGTAATATCCTGTGTCATAATAAAAACTAACCATTAGTAGTTCCATTTCCCAAGACAACATCACTTTCATCAGCCAAAGACAGTGTTACTAAGTAATTAGCTTGTATGTCTTTATCATCATGGAAGGATATACAAAATTCTTCTCGTGATCCCTGCCATAAATTACGAGGTGCTGTGAACAAGTACTTACTGAAATATAAGATATAATATATAATATACATAGAAAGTTGTTATAAAGATTAACAAGCCCGATATTTCCATCTTTTAAATAACCCTGGTCTTAAGAGTCTGAAAAGAATGCATTTATAACATTTGTAATTATTTGTACACTACAGGCAGCAATCTCTTAAACAAAAAGAATTGAAAATCTACCAAAATGTTTGTTCATTTTAAATATGTGAGTACAACTGTCCTCTGAAAATGCATTGCAAATGCTAAATCACATAAAGTACATACATGTACATACAACTATATATACCAGAACCAAAAGTTTGGGTTGAAATATTCAGAGACTTTTACAGTCCATGCTACACCTGGAAATATGAATAATTTGTCTCTTGTGCTGTGTCATTGATAGATTGTCATTGATTGGTAGACTGTATCCCCGGACCCCCTGCTTTTGCATTATTTGGGGTATGCTCCTACATGTATATTTTTTCATCTTGGAGTTTCTATTCCAGTCTATTGTTGCAATATAAATGTCATTTGGTTATTTTTGTCGTTGGGTACACCGTACATGTAGCTGTATCATTGATATAGTATTACCAACATCTCGTAATATCTACATGTACATTAAATACTTTTTCAATCCTGTGTTTTTAGATCTGAATGCAAATCAATCAGTTATCTCATATTTCTCTTTTAAAATTTATCTACTTTCACTTTAACATGGTCAGTGAACTGCATGATCTGTGTCTAAACCCTAATTTGCATATATATATATATATATATCTCTAAAGTTTACATCACAATGAACATAAGCACATGTACTTAAGTTAAAGTTTATGTGACCAGTACTTCATGGTAAATTACCTTGCCTAGGTAAATGAACTGTAAAACCTAGGTCAAAACCCTAATTTGGCATATTCTAAAAAAAGGTCAGATCATAATGAACATATGTACTAAGGTGACCATAACTTCATGGTAAACTAACTTAAGCCAAAATTCTAACCTGATAGGGGAGGGACTACTGGGTGGATGCACACACCAGAGAACATTATGCTTGAATCAGCCTTCTCCTATAGGCAGGTCATTAAAAAAACTTTTGGAACAAATTTTCTTTTGTCATTCTTTAAAAAATCTACAGGGTTTAAAACTCATTTGAACATTTAGATTTTAAGTTTTGTTTATATTTTTTCTTGCTTTATTTTTATATGTATTTTCTTTTATTATACAGAAAACTTTAAATCTTCAGTTTACTTTATTATGCCTTGACTATTGCTTAAATCTGAAAAAGACTGACCCCTTGTCCTAGGTATGTTCATGTTTGATTGTTCCCCTTTAACTTGCCATGTACTGACAGAATATTGATTCCATATTGCATAACTATATTTTCATTTGTGCTAAAAGATTAATATTTTATTTGCACCATTTAAAATCAACCCTGTAAGACCACATTCATTTTAGACAATTGAACATTACATCAGATAATCATAAGACAGCCAACTTGTGTCAAAATCAGATCTCCTGAAATACTTGCATCCTTAGACATGTTAGAAAATAGGTAAAAGAAGAAGAAAAAATATTTTTTCTGAAAAACATAGATATAGGCACAGGCACTTGTCTCTGAAATTTTTTCACATATACCTTAATAAGGTATATATGATATGAACTTTTTTTTCAGAGACAAGTGCCTGTGAATATAGTGTGTAATTATAACTAAGTAATAATACCAATAGAAATCTAAAATTTTTGATTTACTGATACATGTGATAGTGTGATAATTGTCTTGAGATAAAATCCTAGTAAACTTCCCTCTCGATTACTCATTAACATAATTATTTTCTAATCTTAAGGAGATAAGAGACTTACTTTGTCAAGAGGTCCTCAAAATTCTTATTCAAATATTGTAATACTGTTATATAAATACATGTACTTCAACCTGTTGTCATTATTTCATTGTCTAAAATATTCATAAATGAGGGGCAAAAGATACCAAAGGAATACTCAAACTTATTGAGAACAAAACTGACAATGCCTTGCCAAAAAACAGTACACAAAACACTATAATTTTCACATCACTAATTATATGTGTAAAAGTGTTAAAAAAAGTCAAAAACAGAATGTTGTATCATAAATAAATCTTAATGTGTAGAAATTCGAATAGGAAACATATTTTAAAGTATTTAAATAATTTAACCATTTCTTAGACATTTGGCCCATTGACCTTCTACAGTTTCTCTATTATCTTTCTTACCGATGTGGTATACATGTCTTTATTCATTTGTATTTTTAAAAAATTAAGCCCCCCCCCCACTTTTTATGGAGATATACTGCAACAATATAAAAAATAATATTTCCTGCATTACTATTGGAGATAGACAATGGATTTTGGAATTCTGAATATCCCCAAATTCTGCAATGCTTAATTTGCTGAAAATTACTCATAAACTGAGTACAAATCATGCAAAAAAATTTAAACATATAATATTACTCAGATAATTTAATAATTTTTTTAGAGCATAAATATCTGTAAAACAGTGGAGATACAACACTATATAACAATATTTTTCTCTGAACTTTGGGTGTCCAACTACAGGAAAAAGCTACATTTTAAATCAATTAGAAGTGGAGATAGATCCACATAGTTCTGACAAAAACTCTTAGAATGTGGAAATCTTGTGTTATAGTTGTATTGGGAGATAGACCATTGTACCTTGATCTCAACTATAATGCTATTGCTATCTCCATCTTTTATCAAAAGTGGACAAAGAACATTATAAGACTGACACAATGATATAAAAAAAACACTCAAAGAAACTTGCATGTAACATCATATGTATTTTAATACTTGTACAAGTAAATTATTTGGGGTTGAGTTTGAAATTCAGATTTTTTTTGGCTGATAAACATGTAAGTATAAAAGTTATCTCTTTTTCTTTTCTTGAATTTCTCATGGCTAAAATTTCTGTTATATGAATTGAGTGTTGAAATGTCTGTCATCTATACTTGATTGACTGGTGTTTAACGTCCCTTTCAACACTATTGTGCTATTTTGTGGCGGTCAGTTTATTGTTGGAGGAGGCCAGAGTGTCGGTGAGAACCATGTGTAGGAAAACTGACAATCCTAGTCAATTAAGATTAAGAAATTACACCAGTGTAACTTGTCCTCTGGAAAAAATACACTGGTGGAAGGAATTCATATAAAGAAGTCGATTTAGGAATACATTGTTTTGTACAATAATAATTTATTACGTAAATATAAATTTCAGAATGTTTCAAAAGTTAAAATGTTCAATTGTTCGAATGTTCATAAATTGTATGAATTCTGGTGGTGAATGAATTTCTTCGCCTACCCACGAGGGGGTGACCTGGTGGAATCTTTCTTTATATTTCTTTCCAAATATTAAATATCGTCTGTGTTCCTAGTATATATTGTACAAGGCCATTAAATGTCCACAGGATATATGTACATTTGTACTAGCTTATGTTTTAGGTTCCGTGTTTCGGACAAGGTTATTATTTGCCTGCAAGATACATGTATGGGTCACGACTATCAGTAACACTGGAATAATATTCACTTAAGTTTGTCAATGGTCACATCTGTAATTGTTTTATTCACTTTATGGTAAATTGTCCAAAGGTTTATATGTTATTACGATTGTCAAAATAATTGTAACACCACATGTATATTCTGTTGATAATGTAATTAAATAATGTTCTAACCCACATTATGTTACATACACTGTTACACTTCCACACTAGGGACTACATCATGTACATTTGTAAAATCAAAGGACGATACTGTGTACTGTGTATACATATACCAATTGCCAAGTCATAAAACGTTAAAACTAAAAAACAAAAAACTTGATAAATTACAAAATAATTTAACTAAAAGCTATCTTTTAACTATGAGTATTAAGTCAATCATAATAAACATATTTCATTTTTTCAATCCAATATAATGCAAAAGTTGAATTAAGCTCCACATTAATAAGTCTCAGCTGTTTGCATGATGTATGAATTAAAGAACCTTTGTGAGCATGCTCACATAACCCATGTCCCCACATTGTTACTGGGCAAACAAAATATCACCAGATTCCTAAGCTCAAAGACTCATAACTGCTACAAAAGTTCAATAGTACATAAAGGCCAAAATTCTAAGTTCAAAGGGGCATTACTCCTGGAAAAAAAATTGAATCATAATTTCCTGTCAATATGCACATCTACATAGTATGTCCTTGTTATCTACAAAGTTTCGAGAAATTCTGTTGTGTGGTGTCAGAGGAGTTGCAATGACAAGAACAGGACTGACGGACGAACTGACGGACGAACTGACGGGTAAAAAAAAGGCTGAAAAACCATATTTTAACTTCTGGAAAAAAATTGAATCATACTTTCCTATCAATATGCACATTTACATAGTATGTCCTTATTATCTACAAAAAAAGGCTGAAATACCATATTTTCGAAATTAGAGGCCTGTTATTTGACACCAATGGAATTTTTTAGCAGAAAACCTGATTTAACAATTTTGAAAATAAAGGATATCATTTCTGATATATTTGAATTTTTCATGTATTTCTTTAATAGTTTTGGTATCAAACCACTAATTTCTAGCTCCATTGCTTAGTCTGGTTTGTGCTGAAAAATTCAACATACAATGTACCTTTAATTGCATACAAGAGTGTACAGGTTCTTGGGAGTACATGTAAGGAAGTACAAAGACAGGAACATGTAGTTCCAGATCTGAGACACACATTTCGCTGTCAATATTTACCATGATTTACATACAGTGGAATAAAAAAAAATTATTTTACATTTTTTGAAAGTAACAGCTATTCAATTTCAAAGGAACAAGTGAGTGTAAAATATGAGTAGGCCCCAAATTAGAAATTAGTAGTTTGATACCACAAGTAAATGTTTGAAGAAATTAAGGAGTGATTATTCAAACCTAGAATATACTAAATTAAAATCTTACAAATTTACTTATACAATTGAATATAACTTACATCTTCAAGTAAATAAACATAACTTGCAATTTACCCTTACTAAAGCAAAGGTCATTAGTAATAGTATTAGTAATGAGCTTAGGGAGGAAAAGTTTAGAAAGTGAACATTTTAAAGCTTTGATACATTGTAGATTATGATCTAATATTTGACAGTCAGGGGTACTACTTAAACAAGTGATTTCAGAATCACTTTTTCTAGTGATTTTGGCTGTGAAATATTCACAAAAATAGACACAGACTTTTTAAAATCACTGAAACAAGTAATTTGAGAGGTTAAAATGTAATCACTTCAACAAGTGTTTATAACATTTTCTTGATATTTTTCCCACAAGCTTGCCTTTTTTATTGGTAATAAGACAAGAATTCCATTGAAAAAACAACTATGTACATGCAGAAATTGTCTTTTGCTTGATTAGCCTGTCAGTTTTTACAGTTTATTTAAAATATGCAAAAACAGGAATAATTTGTAGATCAGGACATAACCTTGAAGTAGATCATTATAACTCTAAAGAAAACCAATCAGGTTACCTAATATTGTTGACCTTTGTCTGATAGTAAGAGTAGTTAATGAATGATATTTGATTATAGAAAAATTCCCAAGGGTACTTTTAAAAGCTTTAGCACACTAACTTACTGTCCAAGCGCACTGGTGAAATTCATATACAAAAGAAAGGGATAATTAGTTCTACAAAAATGTATGTAGGAAAATTATAGAAAAGTTTGTCAAAATATGGAAAATCAATGAAATTAGCATTTGAAGATCAAAGGAAACACCAAAATCACTTAAATAGGTGATAATGAAATCACTTGTTTAAGAAGTACCCCTGACTGTTTGAAGCACACATTAAATTCATTAAACTGCTTTTAAAGAAGTGTTTACGATGGTTTAAACATGTCTCTTCGAAAAGTTTTATGCACAATACATTGTTTAACCTTTTCTCTGCCATACGGCCTATCCGGCCTATTCAAAAACACTACCTTTGAGTGCCACGGCATAGGCCCAAAGGCCAACGGTATTTTGACGTTACGTAATAATAAACAATACGTCATAATGCTAGATTGCGGGATTTGGAAGATGGCCGACGTCAACTCTATTCCAACTCCGTGGTTTTCGGTTTTGCAACCAGAAAATAAAGAAGAACCATAATTAAATATCAACCAGAGGGGACCAATAAGAATGCTAGATATACACTCGTCGCCAATAGTTTATTTTTATTAACTGTTCTCTTTAGATATGATGAAAGTATTTACGCGACGAACAAACATGTTGCAACTTTGTTCTAATATTACTTATGTTCATCATTAAATAAACTACTTTATCTGTATTCAAAAAGTTATTCGAACAAAAAAGAAAACTAAAAGGGAAAATTTTCTTTCCCTTTAGACCTACACTTTAAGAAGAACTTCTGTTTTTATTTTAAGTTAGCTTTAGACAAGCGAGGGCACCTGATAGCTTGGTACATGTATATATGAAATTCTTTATGTTCAGTTAATAAAAAAGAATGATGTCGTGTTTATCTTTTGTTGACGATTTTTTTTTTTTTTTTTTTAAATTCATACTAAAATTAACATTAGCATGTTAGTAACTTTTGAAAATTTACCAGTATCAACTGTTGAAAAGGTGTGTTCAATGACTTAACTTGAACTTGATAAATTTCTTCGGTGTTTCTTTTTTCACTGCAACTTTACTGAATGCATATGAAGTTATATAAAAACTCTCATCAGCTAAACAAAACAAATGTATTTACAGACAAAGTAGCACAAAGACAAATTGAAGCAAAATCATGTTTCGACAACGTTTACAGAGTTATGCAATGATTATTCGTCCCTTTTTTTTGTCATATATTTCCCATAAAGCTACGTATTTAAAAAAAAAATATTGGGAGATCCATTCTGACTGGAATTCTAATCAACTAGGTAGAAATAGAAACATAATTGTCATAGTTTTTTTTTTGTTTACTTGGTTAAATTCTTTATGAGAAGCGTTTTCCTCTTCTTGTGATATAAACACAAATATTACTTTTGTCAGAGAATTTGCTATATATTTCAACCAAATTGAATTATAAAAAATTCGTAAGGGTTCCGCGGAACCCAGTGTCTCGCCTACTTTTGGTGTTAATCGCAGGCTCAACAAAATTGAGGAAAAAAATTAATAAAAATATTCCTCTCTATACTATCTTTTGATTGTAAGTAGCTTCTGTCCAAGTTTGGTAAAAATCCAGGATAATTTATGAATCTAATAAATGTTTTGAATACTTAAACTGCAGAATGTATGTAATGTTGACTGGAAGAAAAACTAAGTCCATTTATAAGTAAAATATGGAAAAAATGGAACAAAATTTTATCAAAATTTCCTTCTAGATACTAGCTTTTGATCATAAACAAGCTTCTGTCCAAGTGTGGTACAAATCCAGGATAGTTTAAGAAAGTTGTTAAAATTTTAAAAACTTTAACCACAGAGTGAATGTAATGTTAACTGGCAGAAAAACTAAGTCCATTTATAAGTAAAATACGGAAAAAACAGAATTTTTTTTTTACAAAATTTACTTCTGGATACTATCTTATGATCATAAACAAGCTTCTTTCCAAGTTTGGTAGAAATCCAGGATAGTTTAAGAAAGTTATTAAAATTTCAAAAACTTTAACCACAGAGTGAATGTAATGTTTCCTGGCAGAAAAACTAAGTCCACTTATAAGTAAAATACGGAAAAAATGGAATTTTTTTTTACCAAATTTACTTTTGAATATAATCTTATGATCATAATCAAGCTTCTGTCCAAGTTTGGTAGAAATCCAGGATAGTTTAAGAAAGTTATTAAAATTTCAAAAACTTTAACCACAGAGTGAATGTAATGTTTCCTGGCAGAAAAACTAAGTCCACTTATAAGTAAAATACGGAAAAAATGGAATTTTTTTTTTACAAAATTTACTTTTGAATATAATCTTATGATCATAAACAAGCTTCTGTCCAAGTTTGGTAGAAATCCAGGATAGTTTAAGAAAGTTATTAAAATTTCAAAAACTTTAACCACAGAGTGAATATTTGTGGACGCCGCCGACGACGACGCCGACGGAATGTAGGATCGCTATGTCTCGCTTTTTCGACAAAAGTCGAAGGCTTGACAAAAATAATTATACATGATAACATCAGGATAAAATAAAACAAGAAACAAAAGAAGACAAAGATCAAATAGACAAATACATTCAAACAATTCTTTTTTTTTCAACCCATAGTTTGTTAAAATCCAACCATACATGCGTTCAAAATAATATGTTTTTGATGTGTTATCAATTGAAAGATTTTACAAATACTTATTGTAAAAGACTGAACCTAAAAATATGTAACAACTGTGTGGGCTAAACAAAAATAATGACGACTTGACTGCAATGATTTTCTATCAAACCTTAAAAAAAGTATGAATAATTATTAAAACTTAAAGTTGCAAATATAATTCTAATATCGGTGTCTAGCGTTTAAAACAATAAATCAAACAAAACAAAATCAATCGGAAACAAAAGAAAGGAAAATTTAAACATATGACGAAAGTGCATAATTAAAAGTCTAAACAAAGTACACACGTTTGTGAAAATATGGATAAGCTACTTTATTTGTAACTAAGTGTCCAGTGGCAAATATTTTATTCAGTAAGGTAACATGTTGATAAGATGCACAAGGTCTGAGTCAACTTGCAGAGATAACAATCGTTATCGAAAAATGATATATGTGGTGAAAGTTGGCGCCAGATAAAACGCTCAAACCCGCTGCATTTGTTTGCACCTGTCCTAAGTCAGGAACCGTTCAGTGGTTTTTGTTTGGTGATGTGGTTCATAAGTGTTTCTCGTTTTTTATATAGATCAGACCGTTGGTTTTCCTGTTTGAATGGTTTTAGACTAGTCATTTTTGGGGCCTTATAGCTTGCTGTTCGGTGTGAGCCAAAGCTCCGTGTTGAAGGCCGTACTTTGACCTATAATGGTTTACTTTTACAAATTGTGACTTGGATGGAGAGTTGTCTCATTGGCACTCATACCACATCTTCTTATATCTTTTTACTCTCCGATATGTGTAGCAAATTAAATATCTGGAAATCTGAGGTACACGAAAGAATAGAATACATGTAAATATCGCAAAAAAAGTTCAGCAACTTTGACTTTAAAAAAGATGCAGAAGATATCAAAAAGGACACCTAAAACATATAAGTCAAAGAGAAACGGACAGCAATATGGCAAAAAAACGTATACAGTTGAAGGATTTGTACAACAATAATAAATTCGGTAGCCCTGTAAATTTTATATCAATATGACAATAAAACGGAAATTTTAGTGACAATGAAATATAATTTTTAAAGTTAAATGTTATTGAGAAAAGTCAATTTAAAGTCAAATCATCTAATTATTTTAGTGTTTGTGGTATTTGCGTGCATCCTAATACATATATATTTCTATCCCATGGCACTCAACGGTATTCTACCAAAAAAAGCGTGGCACTCTAAGGGTTAAACAGGGCCCCAGATATCTGAAACTGGTTTGTGACGTCATGAAAAACGTTGAGTAATTCCAGAACTTATCCGGAGAAATAGCAGTAAGGAGTGTACTATAGTTTATCATTATTTACCTTCAATGGCACTATAATTAAATAACACTACTTTCTAACTTACGTAGGAGCACCTGTCACTCCACAAGTCATCCAAAACGTCAAAAAAGTTATCCACAGCATCAACGCACCTTTCATGTTTACCGCTGAAGACATCAATAATATTACTACGCACTCAATTATTATATATTCCACATCCAACCGATTCACTACTTTCAAAAAAATAATACACAAAAACAAGATTTTAAGCTATGTTAAGTACTTATAGTTATAATTTAACTTCTTGAGAACATTTTGAAATATTAATCTGAATATATCAACAACGTTAGGATAAGATGAGATTTTTTTAGTATAAAACCCAAACAATCGGATTGCTCACTAAATACAACGCGCAGTGTAGATAAAGATAAACAAATATGTTTACAACTTGAAGATGTTGTTTTCAGCTGTTATCGGGTTATCAGAAAACTTAGAAAACTCCTAAATCTTTCCATTTAGACAAAGAAAATAAACACCTAACATTTGCATGAGATCATTTGGATACAAGTAATAGCTTTTCTAAAAAAGCTAGTCGTCTCTTAGCTGATGAAAGTGGAAAGTGTTCTCGCTTTCTTCTTCTTTATAGTTCAGCACTCCATCAACATACTGATGATAACGTGCCGGGCACTGATGTCACTATGCCGCGCGTGCGTGGGATATATAATTTCTATATTTACAGTTAAATATACTTATAGTTACTTATAGTTGATTTCCAGTACAGGACCCCTCAAGGTTCCTCTTCACCAGACTCATAATTTAATGTTTTTCTATTACTGTTTTGTCCGTGACTTCCGGATATTTCTGCTCTGTAGTCATTATAGTATATCTCTTCGTCTGACCAAAATTTGTCTAATCGGTTTTTAAATGCATTTATTGATGGTGACTTTGTTATTTTATCTGGTAATTTGTTCCAGGTTTTAGCAATTCTAACAGAGAAAGAGTGTTTACGGATATTTGTTTTGAATCTTTGATGAATGACTTTATTACTGTTGGTCCTGCTACTGAATCTTTGTTGAGAATCATCTGCCGTTCTTAAAAATGAGCTTACTTCTTTGTCGTAGTATCCATTCATTGTTTTGAAAGTTTCAATCATATCCCCTCTTATTCTCCTATACGATAATGTTGGTAAGCCTAGTTTTTTAAGTCGCTCTGGGTAGCTCATGTCTTTGAGACCTGGTAATTGTTTTGTTACCCTTCTTTGGACACCTTCTATTTTGTCGATATCTTTTTTCCTGTATGGGGACCAGACTGAGCTGGCATAATCTAGGTGGGTTCTAACCATGGTTTTGTACAATGGCATGAATGTCTCAATTCCCAAGTACTTAAATGTTCTTCTAAGAACTGCAAATATAGAGTTGGCCTTGTTCACTTTTTCACTTATGTGATTTTCAAAGGTGAGTTCTGAGTCAATAAGGACTCCTATATCTTTTTCCTCTGTAACTTGTGCTATTGGATGGTTTAGAAGACTATAATTTGATGGTTGGTCAGTGCTATTAGATTTCTAACATATTTTCATATATTTACATTTTTCCGGGTGAAATATATACAAATAAAAGTTCAAAGTAATTTTCTTTTTCTTCTGTTTTGTACTATACATTTTGGTTAAAACTATATACAATGTAATATTAATTTAAATGCATGTGTAGGTGTTTGTTGAGAACAGATATTGGGATCTGTTCACGGAAACAGTCTAGTGTAGTACATTTTACTGCAGCTACAGGTAGAAGGTTCCATTGCAATATTGTTCTAGGATAAAATGAGTACCTATATGAGTCTTTAGATGAAGTTGTATTGGTCTGTAGGAATGATTGTGTGGATTTTGTCTTGTTCTTGTGTCAGATGATCTCAGATTGGATGAGCAAGTCTGTTGGTTAAATAGCTACAAGATGGTGTATTATTTTATAGAAAAAGATGATGCGTGTTCTTATTCGCCTTTTTTCTAGGGTTGTCCGTAGCATTTCATTGACGGAGCTGGTGTTATGATATCTGTTGCAAGCAGGGGCGGGTCCAGGTAAGGGCGTAATGGGCGTACGCCCCCCCCACCTTTTCAAAAAAAAAAAAAAAAAAACTATCGTTATCTGCTTATATTGTATTGAATATGGCAATTTATCATATTCATTAATTAAACACATACTCTGATTTCTTTTATAAATACTGATTCCCCCATCCGATGGGTGACTTTGACACCTTTTTTAAACAACCAAAGCGGTAAGTAAATCTATACATGAAATGGTTGTATTGTGTGACACTTCCCCAATGGTCATTCTACATCTACCCGGGGGATACTCGCTATATATATGATACCGGGTATGTTCCGACAAACGGGGTTGCATTTTCAGCTAAATTGTCTGAAATGGGGTTATGTTTTTTTCGCCTTGCATTGGAAGGGGTCAGATTTGACTATCTAGAACGGGGTATTATAAATACAATGTTACATTATTGTTTCAGATAAGGGTGAATGTTTGGTACCATTAAAACGTTTAAACCCGCTGCAACTGTTTGCACCTGTCCTAAGTCAGGAATCTGATGTTTAGTAGTTGTCGTTTGTTGATGTGGTTCAAAAGTGTTTCTTATATAGATTAGACCGTTGGTTTTCCCGTTTGAATGGTTTAACACTAGTAATTTTTGGGGCCCTTTATAGCTTGCTGTTCGATGTGAGCCAAGGCTCCGTGTTGAAGACCGTACTTTGACCTATAATGGTTTACTTTTATAAATTGTGACTTGGATGGAGAGTTGTCTCATTGGCACTCATACAACATCTTTTTATATCTACTAAATTGAAAACAACGTTCAAACCTATGATTGCGTTGGATAAAAACCGCAATTTTTATACGTGTGCATGCAAAACAAATTTCTTGGTAAAGGGGTCTAAATACAGCACAAACAACATTTTCCAAAAGACCAAAAACAGTGAAAAGGTATATTTTAACAAAACGGGTATATATATATATCAAAAGTTCAGAAAAAGCTATCGTTAAAGATTTATTTTTCATTTTTCATGCCCATTTCATATAACCTTTTAACTGAATTTATAACTTCTTTCAAAGATTTGATATCCACATGTTAATCAATACATAATTTGAATAATCCGAAGGCAGACTATTTTCACCAATTTGTCTATCATGGAGTCTGTTATAATACTTCATAATTTGATGCTAAATTGTTGAAATCCAGGAGCTTCTGACCTTCCCCATGGACCCTATACCAGGGCAACCGGAATTACGCCTCCCGTTCATAAAATCCTGGCCTAGGACTATTGAAATGTAAAGTAACGCCCTATACCCTAGAATTTGGAATTTCTCGTTATTGGTCTACTGCTGTTAAGATCCATCCAATCATTTTAATATACCATAGACAATTAATGGAGAGAATTTGGCATAAAAAAATATCAAACCCTGACACTTTAACTATAAAATATACATGCTCCAAGTCAAAGAACCGTTATATTAGTGCATTTCACAATTATTTTATGTTTTTTAGCCAAAAAAAGGTCCAAAAAAATGTTCGCCTCGCTCCGCTCGGCGACAGATTGTATTCTACGCCCCCTCTTTCAAATATCCTGGAAACGCCCCTGCTTGTTTTCATATTATTTGTGTATGACTTAGTTGGATTGGTGGCCGTAATAATGGGTAGTATAATATTATAAGTAATTTACACACTTATCAATTGTAGCATGAAATGATGAACTTTCACATTTAATTGAATATCAAGAAGTTTGTGGGTTTCATGTTTGATAAAAGATGTAAAACTTATATACTGTATGTTATTGTGATTTTAATGTTTATTCTATGCCCTTTTTTTATTACAAAATAAATGTATGCCTTCACAAATGACATATGTTTTGAGGAATTTCCATATTTACTCTTTCATTATGGCTTTATTAATGCATGAATCTAATTTTAGCAGAACATGATTTGTAGAACAGGATGAAACCCTCTAGCGCATCTTGAAAGTCGTAAGGTTGTAAGTCCCTGGCGTAGATGGAATATGCTCGTAAACTTGACCTACTCACTGGTATGTATTTCGTTTGGTGAGGTATATCCTAAGAATATATTCATTTTTGTTTTCTTGAATCTTTACTCTTCAAACACAAAGACAGTTTAAAGGATTAAATTTTTAGTGTGCTTCAGGTTTTCCCCGGTTTTCATTAATGAAAGTAGTAAATATAGCAAGAAAATTAGTTTAACTTAAAGGCCTAAAATGACATTTGATTGATTACTATACTAATACAAAGCAGTAAAACAACGATGTGGGGAAACGCCCTTTTAACAAAAACCTAACACCTTAAATTACTACAAAAAGTATAGGCAGCAGTAAAGAAATTGTAATTGACAACTACACAAAAGTACTTTACAACAATGTGAAGTGACTGTTTAGAAGAAAAAAACTATCAAGGTACAAATTACAGCTACATAAATATCCAAATTTCACAAAGTTTCCAGATTTTAAACTCGCGCAGATCAAATTACAGTATAATTCCATATTAGTGCTGTTGTAAATTGCACCCTGCTTGAAGGCAAAAAGTTGAAAAATTTAGTGGCACCCCGAGGATTTCTTGAAGTGCACCTTCCTGTGTGAGAAATTCACAATTGAGAAAATAATGTGATATGAGAAAATTATAGAAATTTTTTTCAAAAAAGAATTTTTATGCTCACGTCGCTAGGCAAAGGGGGCATGAAGTTTTACCCTCGTCCGTGGGTACGTATGTACGTCCCATCATCCGGGGATAAAAATTTCCTAAAAATAAAATTTTGCCAAAATAAACAAAAAACATCTACTTTAATATTCCCTCAAAAATTGAATTTTTCCAACATTCCAAAAGATAAAAAAAAACTTAAAAAAAAAGGTAAAATATATTGGACAATGCGCAGCAACATCGGTGTTGAAAAAAAAAGTGTATATATAGTAGTTCTTCATAGGAATTTTTAACACCGGTGTAAAAATATGTACACCCCAGTTTACACCAAGATAACTAATATTACCACATTCACTGACTTCTTACTCCATGCCAGTAATACAGTAATATCATTTGAAAATATCAGAATATAAATTTTTTTATGAAATGATTACTTAGTTATTTATTAATATTAATGAAAATCACGAGTGGTATGATGGCCAATGAGACAACTCTCAATCACATATTTATTCAAATGACGTACAAGTTAGCAATTATAGGTCACCGTATACAGCATTCGGCAGTGAGCATAACAAATTCTCACATTTTTTGCTAAAAGATACACCAACGAAGCCTATTAATTTTCACCATTATTTAACTCTAATGAGGAGTCGACTGACGATTTCAACCATAAGACTTATTTGTAGAACATGTCTAGCTGATCATTTTTTGCACTTTAAAGTTTCTATCTATCTATCTATCTATCTATCTATTATAGTTTTTAAGATAAAAGGCAAAAATGAAAAAAATAATAAAATTTGTCATTCAAGGGCAATAACTCCTATAAGTAATTGTCTGACAGTTTTGGCGTAAATGGACAATAGGTAGAGCTCAACATTCTGAACATTTCTGCCCCTGTCAGATTTAGTCTATATATATATCGGTTTTCAAAATAATAGACAAAACTTGCATTTTACCCCTATGTTCTATTTTTAGCCATGTCGGCCATCTTGGTTGGCGGTCGGGATCATCGGACACATTTTTTAAACTAAATACCTTAATGATGACTGTGGACAAGTTTGGTTTTTTTAACACACGACGATGGACGACGACGGACGCCAAGTGATGAGAAAAGCTCACTTGGCCCTTTGCTATACCAATTACAAATATAAATTATCATGACTTGTGTTTAAAAAATGATTTGATCGTTTTCGTGGATTTTTGCAATAACGAATAAGTGGCAACAGATCTTTCACCATCTAAAATATCAAATTTGTACATATATTCTCACTTTTAACAAAGCTTCTGATTAAATTAAAACAAAATAACTTTTTTTAAACAGTAATATACGTAACGATGCTTTTAAGAGAAAAGTAGTTCATGTCTTCAAAATATGAAAAAATCATGTTTGTTTACATTTTTATTTCTTTGAAATTTCGATGAGCAATTTGCCTTTTGTATAGTTTTGTAAAAACGATGTACTTTTAAATCTTGATTTTTCTCGGATACTGATCATAATGTTGAACCAAATTGACAGACAGTTTTAATTTTTTCCAATATTTGTCATTATAATTCATTAAATCAGATTATTAACTGACGTTACATGTGTCTTCTCGATTAGATTCCTTTCCCGATCCTTTACCAGCCCGCCGGCAGGCCTTGCAGTCATAAAACTTTCGAGCATGATTTTTTTACTCAGACTCAGAAACCAACCAATCAAAATACTGGATTTGATGTTTCCAGTACATATTTTGTACTCCGAGAACTGAGTAAAGTTTTATGACCGAGGGCCACTCGCAATACTTGACCACCGTTACTTATTCTTTCACGATCATTAATCTCGATATACCGAATGACAGCCGTGTTCTAGCAGTCTACAGGGAGATGAAATTTGAATAGTTTTTGTTCGCCACCGAACAAATCTAGGGATCGTCCGAGTTAACAGTACTATTCAGTACGTTTAAATCTTTGAACAATATAGATTTTTGATTTTTGATTTTTGGTGTTTTAACGCCACTTTTAAGCACCGCTTTTGGGCTATTTCTGGTGTTTTAACGCCACTTTTAAGCACCGCTTTTGGGCTATTTCTGGTGTTTTAACGCCACTTTTAAGCACCGCTTTTGGGCTATTTCGTGGCGGCCAGTTTTTATTGGTGGAGGAAGCCGGAGTGCCCGACCGACCTTCGATAGGAAAACTGACAATACTAGTCAATTAAGATTGGAGTCGAGTGCACCCGCACGAGCGGGGTTCGAACTCACAACCTCAGTGTTGACTGGCTAGTGATTACAGTAGTAACTACTTAGACCACTCGGCCACCGAGGCCCCCCGAACAATATAGAAAATATATCTATAAATATACATAAAAAACTTTTAAGCCAATTTTAATGTATAATTCATAAATTTGATATATGGACTACTATGAAAAAATATCGAAATCTCAGAGTAGAGCAGCAATTAATGATAAGGAGACCTCTATTGATAACAGCTTTATTGAAAAAGGAAACTTAAAATTTTGCAAATAAATTCTAGGTTTAAGTAAAAAAGCAGTAAACATTGCGTCAAGGTCAGAGTTAGGACAATATCCAATGGATGTATATGTAAAAGTACAAGCACTAAAATATTTAGCAAGAATATATAACACTGAAGTTAATTCTTTGTTATATGATGCATACTGCACAACAAAACTATTGGATGAAGCAGGAACTTATTCTTGGTATACCTTTGTCAAAAATATAATTCATTAAAATAATATAGAATTATTAGAGATAGAAAATATTAACTTTATAAAAGAAAAATATAAAATAAAATAAACACATGAAGGAGATTATACAAGAAAACTATAGAAAGTTGTTCTTTAAGAAATTAAACTCTTTAACGGAAAATAATAAATTATATATTTATAGTAAAGTTAAAAAGAAATATGAAATTGAACCATATTTACTTAAAAAATTACTTTAAAACCAGGAAATGCTTCACTAAATTAAAGGTAGTGACCCTATTTTGAAATTGAAAGGGGGAGGTACAGAAACATAAAAAAAAAATGTAAACAAAATGAAAACTTGAGACTTGAATTCTTTAAGAAAAACTAAAAATATCTATTCAAATATAGATGAGATGGATAACTTGGATAAATTGGTTTTATGTCTTTCATGTCCGTCAGTTATGCGGTATGCGGCTCCTTTTATTAAAAAGTCCTTGTCACGGAGGAGAGTGGATTCAACAACTGCATGATATGTACATATATGTATATACATTCATGTCTTTTTTCTTAATCATTTGAGTGATGTATTATGTAATGTGTTATTTTGTTTTCATGTATGCCATCAACCCCATTGGAGTATAATAGTGCATTATTTTCAATAAATAAAGTACTTTGATTTAATTATCTTTTAAACTTATTTCTGTTGTTGTTACGCTTTTTAGACATAAACATACGTAGAATCATTGCATAGCGAATTTGTCTAGTAAATAACACTTAATTAGAAACTGATAACGGGAATCTTTCGAAATTGAAAGACGTAGTTAATGTTAATCAATTATACTATAACCATACCCGGTGATTTCAACACTTAAGGTTTGTCAATAGGGACACTTATTGTACCAGAATGTGGTCGAACACTGATATCTATAAATGACATCCATCTTCATACAGTCTGAGGGTACTTAGGTTTTCCGATCAGATGCTCATCCACTTAAAAGAACAATGTGTAAACCGGAACGGACGTTAAATGTATTTATAATACGTAGTTAAATGGGTACAAGGTTGATAGTTTAAAAATAAGGAGATGTGGTACAATTGCGAATCGGTATTTTCTCATTGTTGAGGTCCGTTCGGTGGCCTATACATGCTTACCGGGTATATCCACTTCATTTGAACTCTGGCGGATAGTTTTCTCATTGGCAATCATACCACGTCTCCTTATTTTTATATTAAATCCGCCACACTGTTTAAAAACCTAACCCAAGACAGGAAAGAGCGTAGTTCTGTGGTTGTCGTTGGTTCATGTTTGTCAAATGGGTTTTTCGTAAACTGTATTGTTATATATGAAATTGTTTCACATTTTTCGTGTTGAGTCTTTTTATAGCTGACTATTTTTTCTCGTTGTTGAAAGTCCTACGATGACCTGTGATTGCTTATATCAACGTTATTTGGACTCTGCATGGTGTATACCGTTTAGTCAGCTATAAATGGCCAAATGTTGGTTAGGGAGCTACCATTTGATATTTATGTGGAGGCTAGGATGAAAAATTTTGTCCTGCATTATTTTTTATTTGTTATCTCTGTCCTGCCTTTTTTTTTTTTTTTTTTATCCTGACTTTTTTTTTACATAAATTGTCATCCTGCCTTTTTTTTTGCAAAGTGTCTCATCCTGCCTTTTTTTTGCAAAGTGTCTCATCCTGCCTTTTTTTTTACTCAAAACTCCTGTCCTGCCTATTTTTTCAAATTTCATCCTAGCCCCCCATAAAAATCAAATGGTAGCTCCCTTAGCGTTAAACCCTCTCCTGAAAGCTCTGAATAGTTCTTTGATTTAACTATCTTTTAAAATTATTTCTGTAGTTCAGTTAATTGTTGTACGCTTTTTAGACATAAACATAGTACGTCAATACATTTCATATCGATTTTATCATGTAAATAACCCTTAATTAGAAACTGATGTGACGGGAACCTTTCGATCTAAAAGACGTAGTTCACGGGTGTCATTCGGTTTATCGAGAGAAATGATCGTGAAAGAATACCTAACGGTGGTCAAGTATTGCGATCGGATCGTGAAAACTCTTGTATATGATCGTGAATTCAATCTGATCGAGAAGACATATACATTTGTACAAGGTCAATTATCAGGGCCGTAACTAGGTCTCCAAAACAGACGAGGCAGGGGTATGGGGGCCGCCGACTGAGGCCCTCTAGGTAGTGGGGGCCCAGGGGGCAAAGCTCCCGGTCAAAACTTATAGTATTAGGGTTCGAAATATATCTTGTAACATCCATTTTTGTATCATATTTATCGTTTGTGTCTCATACTTACTGTATGAATAAATGCGTTAGGCAATCGGAGCCGGCTGATAGATACTTGCCTCGAATTTTGTTCCATCAAAACATATATCCATTTACAGTAGGGTACATGTTTAATAGTAGAAAAAGCGGGACAATTGTGTGTGTTGTTAACGCTGCAATAAAAATAAAACACATGTTGACAAAATTTAATAAAGACCAAAGAATGGAAGCCATCACGGGTAGTAACCTCGTCATATCGAGAAGCGTTTAGTACAGTGATTTTGTCATAGTTTTGTTAAGATGAACATGGTTGTGTTAAATGGTTTTGATGACAAACAGTGTCAAAATATAAACATTCGAATAGTTTGTTAAAGGAACTAATGACAACAAATTCAAGCTGGTAAGTATCTTTGTTTATAGCTAATATGTTAGTACATCAACATTTGTATCATATAGTTATTAATTTGACACAGAATAATGCGTGCGTATGTCAAAATTTAAAAGTTGTGATTCGTTTCTAATGCACAAAGAAAAGTGGTGTGCTTACTGTCTGCTACATCACATATTTTGTTATGATATAAAACTACCGTCAATTTTCCCGAAAAACAGCCCCTAGTGCACACAATTTGAGATTACAGAATATTCGGTGTCATGGTTTGGTTCATTCGTGTCATGGTTTATTTCATGTTGAACATGGTTCAGTTATGTGATTCTATTCGTGAATGAAGGAAGAGTAAAGATCAAAATAAACATACATTATATATATTGAAATACTCTTTTTTAAATAGTTTTATTTGGAATACAAAAGGACATATATACGCATATTCAATGTAGTATTGTATATATTAAGTACATGCGGTCTGATTGCCAATGAGATAACTATCCACCCGAGACCAAAATGACGTAGATGCAAGCAACTATATGTCGTCGTACGGCCTTCAACAATAAAACAAAATCCATACCTTTTAGCAAGCTTTAAAGGCTCCGACAAAATTTAATGTAAAAAAAAAAATTAAATGAGAAAACCAATGTATTATACAATATTACAAAAACATAATCATTTTTATTCGTTCGTTATATTAATTGATAAAAGTGGACATTAAATCGGCTTCATTCTAATTCGGAATTGTGATTTTTCATATATTTAAATTCTAAACTTTTGTGTATTTTTTTTTTTTCATTTTAATTTTACTAATAGTTTATAAAACAAATAAGTTTTAACTGTTAACTATTTGTTTCGGGGATGTTTGAAGACTTATTGTGTCCTCTTGATATCGTTTGGTTAGTTAAGTAGACGTTTTTACAAATTTTACAAGTGATGCCGCTCACGATATCATCGACAGAGTCAATCATGGACATACGGAGAAAATAATCTATGTGAAACAGAAGCAGCGCTTTTTGTTTTTGTAATTATTGTCTCGAAAGATAGTTTAAAAGAGCAGTGACTATTTAAATTATAAAAGCAAAATAGCAAAAATACGGGACTTCGAGGAAAATTCTAAACGGAAAGTCCCTAATCAAATGGCAAAATCAAAAACTGAAACACATCAAACGAATGGATAACAACTGTCATATTCCTGACTTGGTACAGATATTTTTTTCTGTAGAAAATGGTGGATTAAACCTGGTTTTATAGCCAGCTTAACCTCTCACATGTATGACAGTCGCATAAAATTCCATTATATTGACAACGATATGTGAACAAATCAAACAGACATAATAGGTAAAAATGACAAAAAATAAGGTTATAATCTTAGTCACTATAAAAACAAAACAAATATTTTAACAAAGAAAAACAAAAAGGCATATAGACAAAGCACATAAACAAAAACGAAAGACAAGAATACAAAAATTTACCATAGCACAATAACACAATGACGGGATGTATAAGTACCGAGCCACGTCAAATGGATTGGGCCAAAAATAGACTAAACAGTTAAAGTAATAATTTACAAAGACTAATAAAAGAGTACCATAACACGTCATTAAGGTGACAAACAACGTCAGTACTTAGAATCTATACTTAAAGATCATCGTTTATCATTTGTGAAGTTGAAAAGGAATATTTACCCACAAGGTCTTCCGATGAACTTTTTAGGGAAAAGGACGAGACGTTCTTTGACATACCACTGGTTCATCAACTTTCTGCTCAGACACTGGTGACGGTTTACAAAGTCTGAGTAGCATCTGTATAAGCTCTTGAATATCGAATGAGTTGGGAAATATATATCCCATATGCAGGAGAAGTTGGTATTTTGCTACTAAGGTTGGAGAAACTGATAATTTTAAAATTAAAATCGTCTCGTTTGTCATAGATTCTGGTACTAAGATGACCGCTCATGTCAAATTCGAGGTATAAGTCTAAAAATGAGGCAGAGGAAGCCGTGTCTGTTTTTCCTTTAATTTCTAGTTCTGGGGGATATATTAATGGAATTCAATCAGAAAAGTCTGGATTGTTAATGGAAAGAACAATATATATGAATGTGAAATTAAATGATCTGGCTTCTTTGATCTTCTTGTTTTTGACAAATGTCTGAAGGAACTCCGACTAATATGAAGATAAGAAGAGGTCGCTGCCGCACAGTTCGCTCCCACAGAAAAACCGACAATTTGGTGACAAAGTCTACCTCCAAATTCAACAAATATTTTGTCAATAAGAAACTCCAGCATACTGGTCACTTGTTCCTCTATGTAGCATGTTTAATTTTTTTGTTCACTATTAACAAAATATGCCGTATGGTATCCAAAAGTAATAAATGTATAGCGTGCGCTACATTTTTATGTTGAAAAGCATTGTAGGTTTAAATTATTTCTTTTAGACGATTTTTCAATTACACATAGGGAATTGTGGTACACAGGGTTGAAATTTTTAAACGTTTTGATAGAACTAATTTCAGATAAAGATCGAGATTTATATTTATTCAGAAGTTCTTTAAGAGTTTTTTAAAATCCATATATGGTTAATACCACTACGCGAGTAAACAGTTTCACGGTATTTCTGAAAACCCTCTTTCATTGCGGAAAGAATCTTTGCCAATCTAATGGACAATTCTTTCGTCGAACATGCAGATGAGCTGCTGTTTGTATGGAATTTTGTGAATCTTAGGTATCCAATACAAACAAGGTAAGTCCTCCGATTATCTGCTCAAAGTAATGTTCATTGAAGCTATTAAGGACTTATGAATCACCAAACTCTCATCCTTGTCAAATGATGTTTTTGTATGTGGGATAACATGAGTGTTCATTTATTCCTAATTCTTTTACAAGACACTCGTAGTAGTACGATTTGCATACAAAGACAAGTCACGAACAGTTAAATTGTTTAATATACGCTTTGCCAATTACAGCATCTAATTTTGGTTTAAAAGGCTTTTTTTCTTCGCAGACAGTTGGTAAATTGTGTAACTTCGTTTAATTACATGCGTTTTTAAACAAACTATCAATATTGAGCTGAAACACATATATATTAATTTGGATCTAAACCATGACAAACTTTATCAAAACCATGACGAATTTCTAGACACTTAACCGAACCATGTCATAACTTAACCAAACCATAGCAATTTCGATAGTTTGCTTATTCTGCGTTTGTTTCTTGAAAACAACAATTCCAATGTAGATCGTTTGACTGACAATGCAAATTAAAACATCTTATTTGCTTTTTATTCGCTCGTTTGAATAGAACTGAGGCAATCGTTAGAGAAAGTAGCTTAACACAACCATGTTCATCTTAACCAAACTATGACAAAATCACTGTACTAAACGCTTCTCGATATGACAAGGTTACTACCCGTGGTCATTGTCTGTGAACGCTAGTTCGACCTTTCTTGTGCCACTAAGATCCCATTGTTTGAGAACAGCTTCTGCGTTTACTTGCCCGACATTGTCCGTACGATGAACGTGAAACATGGTCAATCAGCATAATCTGTCCTCGGTCGAACTTGATCAGAATTTTTTCGCGGGAAATAAATAATTGTTGAACCAAATGCCGGTTTTCTGGCGATAGTCATCAGAAAGACAGTTCAATTAACGTAGTTGAAATAAAAGTACACAAGCTTAACGTCAACATTAATTTCTATTCAAAGTATGGATTACTTAATTGTTGATTGAAGTGAAAATGTAAGGTTGTTTTCTACCCCTGCATGCCCAACCTTTTTCCATATTTTTTTTTTCTCCTATTATTTTTTTTTGCTAAAAATTCATCAGTAGTTACGGCCCTGATTATTAATGTTGTTTAGTTAATTACACGGACAAATTTAGTATACAACAAAATAAAACTGTCTGTCAAAATGGTTCAACATTATGATCAGTATGTGAGAAAATCCAGGTTTAAAAGTACATCGTGTTTACAAAACTACAAAAGGCAGATTGCTCCTCAACATTTCAATGAGTTTAAAAATGTAAACAGACATGATTTTTTTCATAATTCGAATGACTAAACTACTTTTCTACAAAAAAGGTCATTTCATTTGAATGAATCAAATGGTTCTCAAAGTTAATTTGCGAAAGCATAATCAGAAAATTTGTAAAAAAAGAAATATTTACACAAAATTGATATTTCGGATCGTGAAAGATCACGTACCGCTTTTTGAAGATCGTGAAAAGGATTGTGAAAGATCTGATGCTACGAAGACGTTCAAATCATTCTTCAATTATATGATAATTTATATTTGTTATCGGTATAGAAAAAACTAGATTTGCATGACTAACCCGGGTCTCTTTTGTTGGTGAATAGGGCTATAATCGTGCAATGCCATTTGATCCAATTATCTTATAATACCACACAGACTAGGTGAATTATAGCAATATCATATATTATGTCCGACCTTCATAAGTTTTATTTTCTTATACAAATTCAATAATTTTCATTTCTCATTTTTATGCCCATTATATTTATAAAGCGAAGATCCTCAATAAATTTAAGCATTTCAAAGTATTAATATATTCAGACCTCGACTGTGCCTTATTTCAAAGATCAAGGTTTAGTTTTTTGGTCAATTCTGTATCGCGGATTCGTTTATCTATTATAGGGTAACTGTATTTGATGTAAGTTATGATTTTAAGGTGTACATTTTCGACCAGAAAGGTTTCAACTAACCTTGACCTCATTATCATGCATCACTGGGCAATGTTTATTTTGTGGGCTTTGGTCTTTTGATTATATACCTGCCTGTATGCTAAAATGCCAATGTATTTGGTGTATGGTGTACATGTCTGTCTGCATGTTTCATATATGACGTTGACCCCATTTTCATTGTTCATTGGTCTTTGTTAAGTTTTCATGGTTTTGTCAGTTTATCAGATACTAAAAGCAATAGTTCAATTGTATTTGATATATTGAATGATAGTAAGATGTCTATATCTGACTGTCGGTCAGGGTTCATATACTTTCGACCGTATGTTCCGAATTCATTGACCAAACATAACTTTTAGATTTGTCAGTTTTTAGGGTACTGTAAGCATCAGAACCACTATATTTGGTGTACGGGATGTTTGTACTGGTCTGTATGGCATTGTCCATCTTACCTTGGCCTCTTTTTTTTATTGATTATTGATAATTTTAAGCGTATATGACACTTCTAGTAAAACCCTTACTATAACAGAAGTTCAACATATATACTATCATAAGTAAAGCAGACGAGACGTTTCAGCATTTGCGCTCTGGTATTCTTTACTCTGTAAGTTATAGATATTTCATATCTTTTGAATAGTTTTGTGGTGTTTCGTAAATTATACCATAGCTTTTGTTGAAACCCCCGGCAATAACCTCACGAGACGAAGTCGAGTGAGGTTGCCGAGGGGTTTCAACAAAAAACTATGGTATAATTTACGAAAAACCACAAAACTAACCAAAATATATGAAATATCTGTTTTAACCTATTGAATATCTTGTTGTTTAAAAATGTGTATTTCATATATTTTTGTTTATTAACTTCAAAAATAATTTTGATAAGAATCGGTCAAATTACCCTTTTTGGACCTTACACATTAAGCTCCGCCTACTTTGTAAAATACGCACGGGCTTCTGAAACAGCGGGAAAATCAGTTGGACAGGATTTTTCGACAGCGATGGATGCACATCTACATTGGTGACGGGTAACGTTACAGACTAAAAACTGTTGAAGGAATTATATGTTCTGCATATGGACGCAAGATATAATTTGAAAGATTTCTGGAACCCAGATTTAAAGTTGTACTGCAAAAGGTTAGTTTTTTTTTTATTTTATCAAAATATTTGAAATGTATTTAAGTTTTTGGTATTAATTTATAATTCTGTGGAAATTTAATTCACAAGAATCTTTCTGAGAGTTTGGATGAATCATTCCATGTTTTAATTTGTACCAGAAGCCCAAGTTGTACATTTAATTTAATTTAATTAAAAAGGATTTCAAAATAATCATGATTAAATATCATTAAAAATCACATGTAGACTATAGATAATTTAAACAAAAAGTTCACCTTTATTTAGAGTAACCAGACGCTTTCTATTCTTAACGGCCCAACATTATAGTTATTACTTAAGCGAATCGTTAAATTAAGATGTGTATAAAATCGGATACGGATCCAGGATTTTGAAAAGGAGGGGGGTCATCCAACATTTGGAGTAATAATACGAAATATCTATGCATTTACCATATATAAAGCTTCTTGAAAGGGGCATGCCTTCCCCCTCCCTCCCCCTTAAAAAAGCCGCCACGGCAAATTTCAACCTTTACATGTAGCTATACAGTTGAGCCTAAGGGACTACAATCCAAGTATACATCTCAATAACCGAAAATCGAATTATATTTTCAAGTATAATATAATAATATATTTATATATAATTTTTTTTAAAACTATGTTCTTGAATCGAATTTTTGTTCATTTAAAAATATAGGACAACGGAGTTGGTGTATGTGGGTTCGATTCCCACCCTAGGCATTCATTTATATCGGCTGGTGCAAAGCGGGCAGTTTAGCTTAGTGGCCCCACACTGACTCTGTTGTTCCTATTTCAAAAAATTCAGGCGGCCTCGGATAGGCCTTGCTATCTTTCTTTTTTTCTTTTCGAATACCAAATACAACAAAACCATGGTATAATTGTGAAAATTATACCATAGATAGCTATGGTATAATTTTCGGTTATTGAGATTTATACTCTTGTTGCATTCCCATAGGTTACATTGTACAGCTATAGGTTAATATATTGTTATCTCATTGGCAATCATTTCACATCTGCTACGTTGTATATAAAGAGACATATATAGAACTTAAAAAAGTACTGTAACACAAAAGGTTGTATGGTTATCGTTCAATCTCATATTGTTAGTGAAAGATGCTGTTTTCGCTATTAGATATGGTAGATGGTTAAATTTTTGTGTTTAAAAGTTGCATATCAATATTATTGTCTACATAGTGGCGGTAAGTAGACAGGTGTGCCTGAATTGCACTTGACCGATTCTCAGAGCTAAATTTTTCACACGCGAATTGACAAATGTATGATGTCGCTAGACATGCCAGTGCAGATTCAGTAAAAGTTGTCACGATTGAGAACAGAACTTAATCGGTTAAACTACCGTTCAAGCTGGGCATCCCAGTCGAAATACGTTGAATGAAAATTTGCCCACTAAGTTGGTTACAATGACGTATAGCTATTGTGAAATGACTAAAACAAACAATTAATTAGAAATAACGTTATCTCTTTGTACTTTTTTAGTTTGTGTCGGCGCAGCCACGAAATAACAATATTGTCATACTATGTATGCACGAACGACAGTCCACTTAACTGAAAGTAACAATCCTTAAAAAAAATTGTGTACGCATGCACATATTTCCAAGGCGGATGTATTAAAAGATACATATATACCTTTACTTTTCGACAATTTATCCTCGTGGAGGTCCTTCTATTTTGGAAATCAACTTATCTAGACACGTTTTTAGTTATTTTTTTAACTTTCGAGGTAAAGTGTTGAATTTAAAAGAATAAAAAAATGAAAGCTTTAATGTTGGTTCTTCAAAAAAGTTACACGCTTCCATCAGCTGCAAGTATATCAATTGGTAAAAGACATATTGTTTTCTGATTATTAAGTCTGGTCACGCCTTATCTTCACGATCAAAATAATGCGTTGCCTAATCTTTCACGATCAAGTTTGATGAAAAATCAACAAAATTCAAGGTTTTCATAAACAAGTGAACGGTTTCAAGGGAAGAGCATACTTTTATTTTACTGTTCTATCGGAAAAACCAAAGATTAAGTTTCAAATATATCATGGTATATTGGAATGTGACCATTATAGGTACAAAAAACGTGTTTTTTTTAATGAATCCCATAGACATGTATTGCGCCTTTTGTGTTTTCTCATAAAGTACTGCATATTTTCTTTATCTTATTACACTGTATCGTTGAAAAAGTTGAATCATTTTGACAGACATATTTGTTTTTTTTCGGATTTGTTCCGCGTTTTGAAAATTCAGCGATTTTTTTCACAGATTTTCAAGTAGAATTTACATTTAATTACATTCACGATCCGATATCAGATCTTTCACGATCCAATCGCAATGCTTGACCACCGTTAGGTATTCTTTCACGATCATTTCTCTCGATAAACCGAATGACACCCGTGTAGTTAATGTTAATCAATTATACATTAGCCATACCCAGTGATTACAACAATAATGGTTTGTCAATAGGGACACTTATTGTACCAGAATGTGGTCGGACACTGATATCTATAAATGACATCCATCTTAATACAGTCTGAGGGTACTTAGGTTTTCCGATCAGATGCTCATCCACTTAAAACAACAATGTGTTAACTGGAACGGACGTTTTGTATTTATTATACGTGGTTAAATTGGTAAAAAGGTGACCATTAATTTTGACAGTATAAAAATAAAAATATGTAGTACTATTGCCAATCGGTATTTTCTCATTGTTGAAGGCCGTTAGGTGGCCTATAAATGCTTATATCTACTTCATTTGAACTCTGGCGTATAGTTTTCTCATTGGCAATCATACCACATCTCCTTACTTTTATATTAACCCCGCCACATTGTTTATAAACCTACTCATAGCCAAGAGCCCGTAGTTCAGTGGTTGTCGTTGGCTCATGTTTGTAAAATGGGTTTTTCGTAAACTGTATTGTTATGAATTATGCCTTTGGGTTTCTCGTTTGAGTTGTAACAAATTTCGTGCGGGGTCCCTTTATACTGACTAGACGGTATGGATTTATCACGTTGTTGAAAGTCGTACAATGACCTGTAAATGCTAATATCAACGTCATTTGGACCCTGGTGTATACCGTATAGTCGGCTATAAAAGGCAAACTGATGGTTAGCGCTTAACCCTCTCATAACCGTGGACAGTGGTGTAACAGCATAACATAGGTCTAAGGAACAAACTGTAAAAATCAGTTGCAAATGGCTGACTCAGTATAGATCGATCCGAAGCACAGAAAAACAATTTACATAAAAACAATAGACACAAAGCACCGATGTATGAGTACTCGCAGTTACTGAAAGCTAGTTTGAACCAATTACAACTATAAATAAATCATGTTCTTTTAGACTAAAGTATCAACCAGTACACGTTCAACGGATTTTATGTAAAAAAACGTCATAAAACATCTTAGAAACGGATGGCCTTGAATATGAATAAACAGTATCGACAGGATGTAAGATCATATGTACTCATTACTGTACATATATAGTAGTATATATTTAGCTACGTTTTAATTTTTCAAAAAAGAAAATCAATATAAAAACAACATTTAAAGATTTTACTGCATTGTTGAATTGATAACCTTTGCGTAGTTTATTCAAAGGATCAATGAGTTTACTGAATCGTATCTAAATTTACGGGCTCTATAAACAACATCACCGTAAAAATTAGGATTATGATATCCTGGTTTTAAGTCAAGTACATTCAAACTTCCTAACCAAATATTTGTATCTATAAAAGAATTTAGTAAAAGTTTATATCAACTTGTATGATACCTGATTACTAATTAACCAGTTAAACATAAACTACGTGCATTGAAATCTAAAATGCGACTAAAGACACGGCAAAGTTTTATATTCTTTCGGAAAAGAGGGGACAGGGGGTTCGGAAATGATTACTCTAGCTTGGTAATAACTGGGGAACAATGTTTTCCCCAAGACAGGATGTTAATGAATGTTGTGTCCAATGTTTTGTCCAAGAAACTGCAGGACAAAGCAGGAAATAGTGGACAGGAAGGAAAATAAAATAAGCCGTTCTATAAGCAACAGGTGAAAATTATTTATTTTATTCGCAAAATATCCTCCTTGCCCCTCAAATACACCAAAATCCAATGGAAATATCGTAATATCGTCTCGTGATGCTGGATAATCCGATTAAATAAAAACCTTATCGCTATTTGTCCGCCATTACTCGGGACATCACTAAGGTTACCGTAAAATTTTGACGTCAAAATAGAAAATATCTGAAGCCACAATGAAAAAGTGATTGTTGTATGACGTCAAAAGTTCAAGCGGCGCAGATTCTCGGGTCAACCGGCGCAGATTTCCAAATAGCGATAAGGTGTATGGTCGTCCACTAAATATCTTCTGCACCAACAGCGATCATGGCGAGAATTTTGTTCGACGATGTTAGTGAAAGCACAATTTCTTGGAATACCAAAGCCATTTTGGCCAAGTTTTAAAAAAAAATATTTTAAGAAATATTTCTTTCATGCCATGCTCTATGCTCATTTTAACATGGTAGGCATTATATACGCCAGTTCCAGGATACGGTAGTTAGTTCAATATGTCATGTGACTTCCATCACCACGTGACCAAAATGTAGGCATCGTCACTTCCAACACATTCCGAGCGAACGGGTGAAAAATTTTGTTCTTATACTGCACAAATTATTTGGGAAATTAAAATCTAATATAAAGTTGGTCCAGGGATAGTCTAGTATAGAATGTCCCTGGATGGTCACACTCCCTTCGGTCGTACAGGAATTAAGTTTACGTACAAGTCAGGGGCGTAGCTACCTTCTTAATGAAGTGGAATCACAAACTATAGGGCGAGGGGTCTGGGGGCCGCCTAAAGCCCCCAGTAGGTCCAGGGCAAAGCCCTGGTAGGGGGGCCAGGGGGGGGCGAAGCCCCCCGGAAGCTCCGCATATATAGCGTTTCAAAACAATCACAACCGAAATAAAACTTGGACATTTTTGTTGTGGTTTTTTGGTCAACTATTTGTTTAACTTCGAGTCGAATGAAGACCTACCATTGTCGCTTGCGTTTTTTTTTGTACGTGAAAGCTTTTAAAATCGCGGAGATTTGTTCCATATACTAGTATTTGTATTGAGCAAAGTAGATTTAAAAAAACAAACAATAAAATAAACACAATTCTATATGCGGAGTTTCTGTTAGAAAAACATCATGGATACCAAATACTTGGTGGACACATTCTCATATATTTTGCTTAACATATGTATTTAGATGTTTAAAAATTTTGTGGGTAAGAGAGAGATGGGAATTTTACGTAGTTAGGAATATTCGAAGTTGAAATTAATGAACTTTTTCAGAGTAAATGGTACTTTGATCACGATCTTTTTCATGATCTGCGTTTTTAATTAGCCAGCTAATTAACAAATGCATATGCATTCGACCAGTTGTATGGCAATATCTAGATGATAACAGTGAGGATACGTGTAATAAAAGTTTGGTGTATCTTTCGAACAAGAATCAGCAGTTTAGTGTCCTACTCGGACAGACAGTTCTTTTTTTTTAAATTGAATGACCTAATAGTCCAGTAAAACGAGTTAGAATTAACAATTTATTTAAATGGTTTTACAATCAACCATTCGTATAGCTGGCCCATATAGAAACGACCTTCGAATTATCGAATCTATATAAAAGATTTTTTTTGTAAAATTAATAAAAACGTTAAACATGTACTGGAAAATGTGTACTTTTTTTTTATAATAACAGCAGTTCCAACTTCTCATCCACTAGTATACGGAAACTATTGATTGATTAAATGGTTATTTAATGTCCGGTAGCAAATATTACATGCACACAGGACGAGATACGTTGACGTGATGTGAAAATGAACTATTCGTGTTGTCAAGACCTACATACTTAGTCAATATTGAACTAGTTCACAAGGTAACAGTCATTATTCCCGGATCGAAACGAGTTGAAGAGTCTTCATTCTAGTAAGATGTGTGCTTTGGGGCGAAACGGAAAATAATAATTTTCAAGTTTTTTTTGTTAACCCTAAAGGGATTATGTTTTTTGCACTCAAAGCGAGTATATATATATATACGGTATGGTTGTGGTACCAACAGCTATGTAGCTGGTATTTTCTAAACAATGCCCGTAATATAAAAAGTTCCTCTAAGTTTACACCAGTTGTATGTATCATTTATCGTACACATACATGTCTTACAGGATTAAAAATTCTGCTGCATGTGTATTCCTCTTGCTTTTATTTTTTGTGTAGTTTTTAAAATGCATACATAGAAAGACTAATTCCTGTATGTTAACTTTGTCCCTCACTCTCTCTCTTTTTTTTTCTTTTTTTTTTGTGAAAACGACGTGGATGCACGTGCTGCCGTGCCTCCGGGTAGCTACGCCCCTGCAAGTTTACGGAACATAAATTATTTCTAGGCTACCTTGCAGAATGACGATTCTGAAACATAGGTACTTGGGGACAGGACAATTTGTTTTTACCCTCCCCCTTTTTTACAAATAACTTGTATATATATGACTCATATATCAGTGACCGCTGTGGATAGTAAACTTGGAATTAATAGTAAACAGCAAATACAAGTTATGTGTAGTAAATTTATGTTCTTATAATACAGAAAAACGCAAAAATAATTGAAATTAATAGAAAACGAAAAAAAAAACGGATTTTGGAGAAAAAAAAAGGGGGAGGGTAAAAAAAATTGTCCTGTCGCCAAGTACCTATGTTCTGAAAGTGCTTGAAACTTTAATAAAGCAGGGATACAGGCGCACCTTCTATCTGGTAAATGACGTCATAAAGGAGTGTGAAATTGACGATCTTTTCCGGTGAAAGACATGATTCCAGAAATAGCCTATTCGTCAATATCTTTATACCGAGCGCAAGCGAGGTGTAAAATTTTGGCAAATATAATGCTTACCTATGTTAAAATGAGCATAGAGCATGGCATGACAGAATTATTTCGATTCTAATAGGAAAATTTAGAACTTTTGTACTTCGAAGCGGACCTATAATATACGTTCGAGAGTCAGCCATTTGATTTCATAAAGCCAAAACGATATAGAAAATTAACCGTTTCACGATAAAAAAAAATGAACAGATACATTAAATTTTTTTGCATTTACTTTTATTATGATTTAATTTAATATCTAAGCCAGCAACACCAACACAAATGTCCATTTGATCTCTGGCGTTGTTCAAAATATAACTCACGTTGTATTAAATTTCAATGTGACGTCAATCATGTGCAGCCCATGTTATATTTCAACATGGCTTTGCTTCCAAAGCGAAAGAAGAGCGTCATATTAGAATACATGAATTGTAATTTTTCCTTTGATTTTTTATCGAGTTATATAACTAGATAACTGTGGTAAACAGGACTGTTTTTATGCAGTTGAGCTGCCTTATGCGAGAACCCTAGATTTGTGTTCTACCCAATAAATGCTGAAATACGTGCCATTGTTATTATCTAGCGGGCTATTATGTTATTTATAACTAATTGGACATTTTTTTAATACTTCTGGAATACAAAAAATATGACAAGAATGATCGTCGAACTACCCAAAACTTTTGAAGTTGCACATAGGAAGTAGTGCTCAATAGAAATCCGTACGTAGTTTTTTATCCCCTGTGCTTTTAGCTACGATGTCAAAGAACAATTGTATGAAATATTTCATCGCCGAAAATCGGTAATTACAAGTCGTTTATATTTCCCAAATGGCAAAATGCGCAGGAATATTGTTCATGTACAACAAATCTCTATGATAAAGGAAATAAAGTTATATAAGTGGGCGGTATTTTTTAACTTATCTTGCCAAATAAGGTTGTTGTTATTTTATGAATGAAACGAGGTCATGAAACAGATGCGGAAATCGACGTTGATGGGATGTTTTAAGTAATGTGGACAACTCGTCCCCGAGACATGTCGGACCGAATCCACTCAAACCGTCTAATAAGACAACTTTGACCGTTTGTCAGATTTACTTAGGGTTTCATAAAATATTAGACTAACATGTCTAGCGGAGCCATTAATCTTTTGTTTGTGCATTGGGGTCTATTTAGGGGTATTTGGAGGGGCCTGAAGAAGGGAGGGGTTTACTATAGAACCCTATGGGATTTCATTTTTTTTAATTTTCAAATTACTATTTCTCGAAAACAGTAAGTGATAGACACATGCAGTCTTCAGTAATGAGAACAGGACAATAAAAAAAAATCAACCAAAATATAGTGTGAGTCCCTGGGGGGTCATCCCAACCCCTTCAATTTGAAAATGTACTTTTATCTTGTAAACCGTCGCGATCCCCACCCATAAACAATATATATACTTGTATGGAACAATAAAAGAAATCAAATGAAAATAATTTGGGGGAGTCCCCGGTGTCATCCCACCCCTCTTGTTTGAGAACTTGCAAATGGTCGAGATCCCCACCCCTAAATCATAAATATTTATGTATGGGACAATAAAACAAATCAAATGAAATATAGGGGGGGGGGTCCCTGGGGTAACCCCACCCCCTCATGTTTGAAAACTTGTAAACGGTCGAGATCCCCACCCCTAAACCATATATATTTTGTATGGGACAATAAAACAAATCAAATGAAATATAGGGGAAGTCCATGGGGGGTAACCCCCACCCCTTTCTTTTTGATAACTTGTAAACGGTCAAGATCCCCACCCGAAGCCATAAATATTCTTGTATGGGACAATAAAACAAATCAAATGAAATATAGGGGAAGTCCATGGGGGTAACCCCACCCCCTTCTTTTTGAAAACTTGTAAGCGGTCGAGATCTCCACCCCTTACCTATATATATTCTTGTATGGGACAATAAAACAAATCAAATGAAATATAGGGGAAGTCCAGGGGGGTCACCCCAACCCCTCTTCTTTTTGAAAACTTGTAAACGGTCAAGATCCCCACCCCGAAACCATATATATTCTTGTATGTGACAATAAAACAAATCAAATGAAATAAAAGGCGAGTCCCCTGGGGTCACCCCCACCCCCTCCTGTTTGAGATCTTGTAAACGGTTGAGATCCCCACCCCTAAACCATATATATACTTGTATGGAACAATAAAACAAATCAAATGAAATTTAGGGGAAATCCCCTGGGGTAACCCCCACCCCCCTTCTTTTTGAAAACTTGTAAACGGTCAAGATCCCCACCCCTAAACCATATATATTCTTGTATTGGACAATAAAACAAATCAAATGAAATAAAAGGTGAGTCCCAGGGGTAACCCCCCCCCTTATATTCTTACCACACCCCTTCAATTTGAGAATGTGCTTTTATCTTGTAAACGGTCGAGATCACCACCCCTAAACCATATCTATTCCTGTTCGTCATTTCAAGAAAATTTGAATGAAATACAGGGTTAATCCATAGGCGTCACTTATGCATATCACAAACCAATTTGTACTGGACTTTGCCCAATGTCAGGCGACCATGGGAATGACGAATTATTGGAGCTTTGTTTGGGAGACTTCGTAACAGCATCCTGTTACAATTATTTCTTGTCATGTATGGGACAATAAAACAAATCAAATAAAATATAGGGGGAGTCCATGGGGACACCCCACCCCCTCTTGTTTGAGAACTTGTAAACATTCAAGATCCCCACCCCTAAACCATATATATTCATGTATGGGACAATATAACAAATCAAATGAAATATTTGGGGAGTCCCTTGGGTCACCCCACCCCCTCCTGTTTGAGAACTTGGAAATGGTCGAGATCCCCACCCCTAAACCATATGTATTCATGTAATTCAAACATTCTCGGGCTTTACACTGCTTGAAAGATTTATATATTTTCTTTAAAATGATATAACAAATCAAATGAAATATAGGGGGAGTCCCTGGGGTCACCCCACCCCTCCTGTTTGAGAACTTGTAAACGGTCGAGATACCCACACCTAAACCATATTTATTCCTGTTCATGATTTCAAAAAGATTTGAATGACATACAGGGTCAATCTCCTAGGTGTCACATATGCATATCACTTCACTAGACCAAACCAATATGAGCTGGACTTTGTCCAATGTCAGGAGACCATGGAAATGACGAATTATGGGGGCTTTGTTTGGGAGACTTCGTAACGGCATCCTGTTACAATTATTTCTTGTTTATTATAAAATTTTATTGATGCAAAAAATGAGTCTAGGTTAATTGAATTTACTTTAATTATTTATTAAATTATTTCTGGGCCTATCATAATATTCATTTATGGCTCATTTTAAAGAAAACATATAAATCTTTCAAGCAGTGTAAAGCCCGAGAATGTTTGACCAACTGTTTTATAATCACCTGTCATTTTATTCCAAACTTGGTATGGAGTAACATCATGCATATGGGGGTGAAGATGGGGGTCAGTTACATTGATATATGAGTTGCTTTTGAAAACCTTGATGAAATATTAATTAATTTGCCTTAATAATCAATTCATTTAATGAACATCAGTGTACAATATACGAATGTTTAATGTTTGTTCTTTCAAATCTTTAAAAAAAATTGAAGCAACACTGCCACAGTTTTCATAATTACGTTTGCCTTGGTTTTTGGTTAACTGCCTACAGCGCTTACAGTGCTTTGATTTTTTTGGGTCGCCCCGCTATTCCGATACCACATTGGTCCGACACCCCATTGGTCCGACACCCCATTAGTCCGACACCCCAATAGTCTGACACCCCATCGGTCCGACATCCCAACAGTCCGACACAAGCTGTAATTGAAAATCTACTTCATACAAAGAAATGAAAAAGACAGCACTGGTAAATGTATGTACGAAATACCATTATCCTATAAATATAAGGCACTCTACAACCTTGCAGTATTTTGCTTTACAAATACAAAGTGTGACCTAGCTCGTTCATACAAAACACTACTCTAAAAAGGAATTTGATTGATTGATTGCTGTTTTTTTTTTACTTTCAGTGTTAAATAATTCATGCATGTTAAAGAATAAAACAAAATAATAATTAATACAAAAGGTATGTCCTGTAATAAGGAATCGACCGGGATTGAGGGCGGAAATTTTGGACTGCCACGGGAAAATAAGGGTATATTGGATAGGCATAGAAATTGGCCTGGCAACATACTGTCATGAAATAGACGTTCCTTTATAATATATGTCTTAAATATGGAATATTATTTTCACTTGAAAAAATATTACGTTACTTGTTCCTGACGAAATAAAAGGTATATATAATATTTGTTCCAAAAGAAACAGATATTATAGGATTGTTTATAATAAAGTTTCCAGGGGACCTACTGTTAGGAGGAACAAATATAGGTAAACAAGTGTGGGTGCCACCTACTACTAACCTACCATATTGTTGCAAGGTTGCCACTCTCTCTACACGAGACATCATTTTTGATGACCTTTTTCAGACCAACGTGTCTGCGTATTTATACATCCAGCACAACCAAAGGACGCCCCACTTGGTAAGGAGTTTACTTTGTCGAAAAAAAATCAAGTTTACATTTTTTTATACCCCAGTCATCCGGAGAATTTGGAAATTGAAGAACAGTGTCTCGTCGTAAAAAAAATGTCTAAGGTATAGTCGTTGATCGGGAAATCAATATACATACTTCTGGTATAAGAATCATTTAGGAAGGAAATGAATGCCTTTATAAGGTATACAGTCACATAGAAATATTTTTAATGAAGGGTAGGCTATTCGTAATGGCGACTTAGATCCATTTAGGGTTTTTTCAGTATACTGATGTTGATAGTAAACTGCATGCACATTGCTAAAAAACTACGAAATATTGATGCCTGATTAAAATAAATGGAGAATGTGTCCATGGGACACATATGAAGCCCCCGCTTGCATATAACGTTATAAAGGGATATAACTAGAGAACTGTAAAAGTGACGCCACCCTAATTCGAACTTGATCTGTGTTTTAAGGTAATATGCATTGGGTATATTAAGTTTCATAACATTTGGTTAAGGCAAACTAAAGTTAGAAAACGGAAACCAATTTTGGGACGGACGTTCGTTCTGACGGACGGACGGACGTACGGGTGCTTAATGCCCCCTTCGCCTAACGACGGGGGCATAAAAATGTTGATCTGCATACCGAGTCCCTGTGCGGCGAACGCGTCAAAAACTGAAGAGTATTATTTGGAAGAGAGATAATCATTGAACCAGCTTACCCACTATTTGAAAGACAGAGTGTTCTGTCCTAATTTCACTCTTTCTTAAATATTGGTGCCCATATATACAAACTAAAGTGGTGTTCTTCTTCAACTAATGGCATTAAACTGTTATATTTTAGCCCCCATTTTCCCAAAAAATATTAAATTAGAAGTTTTAGTTGAGTTAGAGCACCGTTATTACTTTTTGTAGCTAGAGTTATACCAGAGAAACGTTACCGTCTTATTCACTCATATAATCGTGTACGCAGCAAAGCTTCCTGGTTTCCTTTATTTTCTTACTCTTAGAAAAAGGAAAGAACGGGAGGAGCTTAGACCAGTGCATTCAATTCATTCAATTCTATCACAAAAGTTGTAATTGCACTGACTTGCTAGTCCTTGTAAAACATGTAAAAATAAAGCAAAATGTTATATCTATTGATGTAATGTTCCAAAACATTTGGATAAATGCAGACAAAACAAGTAAACAAAACATTAATTTTGGGGCTTTATTTACTTTATGGAATCCGAACAATATGGGGCTTATCCAAATTTACCATAACTCTAAAACTAGGACCTACCAATACCTAATCATAATACTAGTCAAACATCTAAATACCTAACCCTAAAATTTAAATTAAACCAAACTCTAACCTAAACCTGAAAATACAGGGTCCCCAACAGCAAATGGAGGGGGGGGCTACAAAAGGGAATAGCGTGTTTGATAATGAGTTACTGATAAAAAGGTCGAAGATACCTTAAAAACTGTTTACAGGAGACCAGATCCTCGGTTTTCTCCCTATTTTACCGACCCCTCTCAGTATATTTACATCATTTGGTCTCATTGGCACTTAAACCACATCTTGTTTCCATGCTTATGTTGTTGATGGCAGATCTTTGACTCGGTGTACAGCTTGACCAATAGTATAGTCATCAGTCTATTTTTCGTTATCGTATGATGACTCAAGATGTCTAGTTTTATTAATTGGCGTCGTTCGTTTGCTGTCTCAAACAATCGTACCTCACATTTCCTTTTATTCATGTTTGAATAACTATCGATCAGGCCAGGGTACTAAACCAAAAAAACTTGCCCACCCCGTATTACACAATAACATCCATGTTCAAAGAAACATTCTGTACCAGGTTAGGCGCCCGCAAACATTAACCCCGCCACATTCTGTATGTGCCAGTCCAAAGCCAGGAGCTTGTAATCCAGTGGTTGTCGTTTGTTGCTGTATATCATATGTGTTTTTCGTTAATTGTTTTGAACACAAAACAGGCCGTTAGTTTTGCCGTTTTAAATGTTTACATTTGTCATTTTGGGTCATTTATAGCTTGCTATGCAGTATTAGGTTTTCTTATTGTTGAAGGCCGTATGGTGACCTATAGTTGTTTTTTAAAACGTCTACGTCTTTTGGTCTCTGGTGGATATTTGGCAACAATACCACTTTTATATTCTAGCGGGAACAAGTGAAAAAAGCTGATACCTCAAGAAATCGATCCAAATTAACCCTAACTCTAAAACTATGTCCTACCAATACCTGATCATAGTCAAACATCTAACACATAACCCGAAAATACAGGGTCCCCAAAAGTAAATGAAGATCCGAGGGGGAGCTACAAAAAAGAATAGCATGGTCGATAAAAGAGACATTAGTAGTAAATTTCTTTATCAAATACTTTCAAGTTTCTAGAAATACCAAAATGGAGTAATTGATAAATTTAATAAGTCGCTGGTACCGTAAAAACTGTTTAAGGGAGACCAAATCTTCGTTTTTCTCCCTATTCTACCGACCCCTTTTTGTATATTTACATAATTTTGTCTCTGGTGGATACTTATCTCATTTGCAATTAAACCACATCCTGTTTCCATGCTTTAGTCGTTGATGGCAGATCTTTATGTCGACTCGGTATACAGCTTGACCAATAGTATAGACATCACTCTATTTTTCATGATCGTATGATGACTCAAAATGTCTTTTTTTATTTATTTTGCGTCTTTCGTTTACTTCCCCAAGATGTCTATTGCTTTTTAGTTTGCGTCGTTCGTTTACCGTCTCAAGACGTCTATTGTTTTTTTTTGTGTCGTTTGTTTGCTCTTTCAAGATGTCTGTAATTTTTTTTTTGTGTGTCGTTTGTTTGCTGTTTCAAGATGTCTTATTGTTTTTTTTTGTGTCGTTTGTTTTTCTTTATTTTTAGTGTCGTTCGTTTGCTGTCTCATGCTTTGAGTTTCTTGACGTCGTTTGTTTGCTGTTTTGCTCGTCCCGTTTTACACATCCATGTTCAAAGAAACATTCTGTCACAGGTAAGGGGATGGTTGGGCGCCCCGCACATGTTTCACCCCGCCACATTCTGTGTGCCTGTCGTAAGTCAGGAGCTTGTAATTCAGTTGTTGTCGTTTGTTTCTGTATATCATAGTTGTTTTCGTTTATTGTTTTATACATAAATCAGGCCATTAGTTGAATCGTTTGAATTGTTTTACATTTGCCATTTCGGGGCCTTTGATAGCTTGCTATGCGGTATAGGATTTGCTCATTGTTGAAGGTCATACGGTGACCTGTAGTGGTTAACTTCTATGTCATTTGGTCTCTGGTTGGCAACAATACCACATCTTATTTTTATATCCTAGTGGGGACAAACAACATCATAAAACTAAAAAGCAGACAAAATAGTGACAATAAAGGTAAGAGAAATAAAACTAGTGGAACTGTTTTCTTGGACTAAAATTAATGTACAGCCTTGTGAACTAAAACTAACGTATCGCCTTGTGGACTAAAATTAATGTACCGCCTTATGAACTAAAACTAACGTACCGCCTTGTGAACTAAAACTAATGAATCGCCTTGTAGAATAAAACTAATGTATCGTCTTGTGAATTTAAACTAATGTATCGCCTTGTAGACTAAAACTAATGTATCGCCTTGTAGACTAAAACTAATGAATCGCCTTGTAGACTAAAACTAATGAATCGCCTTGTATACTAAAACTAATGTATCGCCTTGTACACTAAAACTAATTTCTCGCCTTGAAGACTAAAACTAATTTCTCGCCTTGTAGACTAAAACTAATGTATCGCCTTGTAGACTAAAACTAATGCTTTCACCTCTAGAAGTCGGTCAAGTAAAGAAAAGGTCAATAAAACACAATTGCTGAAAAGGTATTGTCGTGGCAAATAAGAATATTATTTATGCTTAATGAATAGGAATTTTAAATGTTTTCAATATATTGAACACATAATGATATTTAGGTATGGGCAATGTCTCCCTTCCCCAACTAAGACAAAATTAATGGTGCACTTAAAAGGTCTTGTCATGACAATTAAGAATATGTATGGTTTAGGGTTTTTTAAAGATATTAAATAATGAGTGGTATTCAAGGGATTGGGCATAACACACAGAGACAAAACCTATATGAAAAAGTTAATATCAATGTAATTAAGACTATATATTATCTAAGTAAGGGTGAATAATCAATGATGTTCATGAGATTGGGCATGTCCCTCAGGGACGAAACCTTAGTTGAATTAAAAAATATTATCAAGGCAATTAAGACCAGACATCGTAAAAGGGTGGTCATCTGAACAATTTTTGAGATATTTAACGATTTATTACACGAAGGACTGGAGCATAACCACCCAGTGGCAAACCCTTAGTTGCATTGAACAGGTCTGGTCATGGCAAGCAAGAAAATATATGGTTATGGAGTGGACATATACAAATCAATAATTTTACCATTAAGGTCAAAGTTCAAGGTCAGTGTCAAATATCAAAACCCTATGTCAACGGATAAAAAAGTTGTTTTAGACACGAAAATTTCCTAAAATCAAGTATTTCAAAATTGAGGACCAAGGTCAAGGTCACACGATAGTCATTGTTATAAGCGACTCACCATCTTGACTCACCATCTTATCGTGATACAACTTCATACCTAATATCAAAAGCCAGTATCAAAAGACAAAAAAATTTGGCCCGGGCATGGTTGTATGAGAAGAATCAGAAGAAGAAATACTACTATAAAATAGTGTCGCCCTCCGTCGAAGAGGAGACATAATTTAATTCAGTACACAAATTGAAACTGATATATATTTATATCTTTTTAGCTAGTTTCCTTCATCATATACTAAGTACACATCAAGCATATCAATTTGTATTTTAGTTTCCGTCAAATTTATTTTAGAATAAAGGGAAAAGAGAAAATAAATAATTTTTTATCCTAATAAAACAATACTAAATGAAACCATATATGTTTAAATGATATCAACGAAAAGATTAATTTAATATCCAACAATTTTGTTGTGTTCCTCCGATATCTTTTTATCAATTCCTTTCATCTTTTTCATCACTGAGCTAAGTTGTTTATTGAACACGTTCACATCGTTTCCTTTGTTTGCACTTTTCAATTCTTTTTTCAATGCTTTTGACTCAAACGCGTCACCCATTTTCACCTTTGAATGCTCCATGTAGTCTAAAAGTTTTAAAAGGTCAACTTCAAGATGCATCAGACTTGAGTACATAGGAGAGTTTGCTCCATACAGACCGTCCATCGAGACCTCATTCTCCTTATTTTTTTGTGTAACTATATCGTCGACCTGATTCTTTTTTGTGTCAGCCATTTTTTCTATTTTTAACGCTAATTTTGGTGAAGCCCCTTTTTTCTTCGTATTCACCCTATATAACATCTTTTCAATTTTAGCTTTGATTATATTAGCTTCTTTCTTTACTTGAATTCCCTTTTCCAGTATAGATGCATTCCCTTTCTTTATAATGGCCTTTTCCGTGGTGTTTTTTGAAGTATTTTTGACACCTATTTCGGCAGGTTTCGTTGGATTAGGTGTTCCTAGAATATTAAGTGTATTGTTTTTATTTACGCTTTTTACTCCTGGTTTTGTTCCGTTTCCCTTGACAAGTGTCTTTACGGCTTTCATTGCCGCTTTCTGCATAGTTTTCTTCTTTTTAGAGCCAAGTAAATCTGCAAGTTTCTTTTGTTTCAGTGCTTTTCCTTTAACAATTTTTTTCACATCCTTCATAATTGTTTTATGTAATGGTCCCTTCTTTTTTGAGCCAAGTATTCTTGCAAGTTTCTTTTTTTTCAGTGCTTTTCCTTTAACAATTTTTTTCACATCCTTCATAATTGTTTTATGTATAGGTCTCTTCTTTTTTGAGCCAAGTTTTCCTGCGAGTTTGTTTTTTTTCAGTACTTTTCCTTTAACAATTTTTTTCAAATCCTTCATAATTGCTATATGTAAAGGTTTCTTCTTTTTTGAGCCAAGTATTCCTGCAAGTTTCTTTTGTTTCAGTGCTTTTCCTTTAACCATTTTTTTCACATCTTTCATGATTGCTTTTTGTAAAGGTTTCTTCTTCTTTGAGCCAAGTAGTCCTGCTAGTTTATTTTGTTTCAGTGCTTTTCGTTTAACCATTTTTTTCACATCCTTCATAATTTCTTTTTGTAAAGGTTTCTTCTTTTTAGTGTCAAGTATTCCTGCAAGTTTCTTTTGTTTCAGTGCTTTTCCTTTAACAATTTTTTTCACATCCTTCATAATTGCTTTATGTAAAGGTGACTTCTTTTTAGAGTCAAGTTTTCTTGAAAGTTTCTTTTGTTTCAGTGCTTTGCCTTTAACAATTTTTTTCACATTCTTCATAATTGTTTTACGTAAAGGTGTCTTCTTTTTGATAGATTTAAGTATGTCTGCAGTTGTTTTATTATCCAGTGCTTTCCCTTTAACAAGTTTTTTCACGTTAACAAGTTTTTTCACTTTCTTTATTATTGCTTTCGTTATTTGTTTTTTCTTACTAGGCTTTATCTTTTTTGCAAAAACATTCTGCTTCAGGACTTCTCCTTTTACGAGTTTCTTCAACAATTTTTCCACTGCTTTCTCTTTAGATTTTTTCGTTTTATTTCCAACTTTTATTGAAATACTTCCGTTAGTCTTTTCTGGTTCAAGTATTCCTTCTACAGCTTCTTTATTTAAAGCTTTACCTTTGACTAGTTTCGTCACAATATGAACCACTCCTTTTTTTGAAGGTTTCTTCTTCATTTCAGATTTATCTTTAAGGCTCGTTTTAGACTTGACAGCTACTGGTTTTAAGTCAATTTGTTTTTGCTTAACTTTCAACGTTGTAATCATTTTCATCATCTTATTTAATGCTTTCTTTTGTTGAACGTTGGTCTCATTTTTCGTTTGTTCAGTAGCTTGCTTTCTCTTTAGTTCGGCTTTGAGTGCCTTTTTGTTAGCCTTTTTTATTTTCTTCACCGCCACTTGGAGTTTCTTTTCGGTAGCCTTCTCTAATTTCTTCACCGCAACTTTGAGTTTCTTCATTTTTTCCTTTTCCAACTTCCTAAGCTTTGTTTTGAGTTTCTTTGTTTTTGCCTGTCCCATCTTCTTAATCTTAGCTTTGAGTTTCATTGTTTTTGTCTGTCCCAACTCTTTAATCTTAGCTTTGAGTAATTTTGTTTCTTTCTGTTTCATCTTTTTAAGGTCAGTCTTGAGTTTTTTAGTTTTAGTCTGTTTCATCTTCTCAAGTTTGGTTTCGATTTTTTTTGCTTTAACTTCTTTTATTTGATTAAGCTTAGCTTTGAGCTTCTTTGTTTTAACTTCTTGTTTCAATTTACTTAGCTCTTCTTTGATTTTCTCTGATTCTGGTTGTTTGATTTTCTCAATTTTTGTTGACAGTTTCATTTTTTGAATGAGTTTTGATGTCTTTGGTTTAATCTTTGGTTTAATTGATGTCTTTGTTTTTTCTTTAAGTATTGCCTGTATGTCTGATTTTAGATTCTTTGCTTTAGTATTAAGTTTCACTGATTTAGTTGGTTGGGACATCAAAGACTTTATCTTTCCTCCTGTAATAGCTGTACTAATAACAATAGGGTTACTTTTCGTTTTCTTCACCATTTTCTTTATTTTCTTTGTTTCAACCTGTTTTAGTTTATCTATATTAGCCTTGATTTTCTTTGTTGCAACTTTCTTCATCTTTACAATCTTATCTTTGACTTTCTTTGTTTCAACTTGCTTCAATTTCTTTAGTTTAGCCTTAAGTTCTTTTTTTTTAACTTCCTGCACTTTCTTAGGTTTTGCTTCGATTTTTTTTAATTCGACCTGTTTTACCTTCTCAAGTTTTTTATCGACTTTTTCCATGTTATCCTGTTTTATGATTTTAAGCTTAGCATTTAGTTTCTTTGTTTCAACCTGTTTTTCTTTCTTGATCTCAGTTTTGAGATTCTTTTTAGCCTGTTTTATTTTCTTAATTAATTTGACTTGCTTTTTTCCCGTAGCAGCTGTACTAATAACAGTTGGTTTACTTTTCATTTTCTTCAGCTTCTTCACGATTTTCTTTGTTCCAACCTGTTTTATGTTCGCTAGCTTAGCTTTGATTTTCTTTGTTTCAACTTTCTTCATCTTTATAATCTTATCCTTGACTTTCTTTGTTTCAACTCGTTTTAATTTCTCAACTTTAGCCTTGAGCTCTTTTCTTTTAACTGCCTGTACTTTCTTAGGTTTTGCTTTGATTTTTTTGGTTCCGACCTGTACTACCTTCTTAAGTTTTTCCTTGAGGTCTTTCATTTTATTCTTTTTTACGTCTTTAAGCTTAGCAGTTAGTTTCTTTGTTTCAACTTGTTTTGTTTTCTTAAGCTTAGTGTCGAGATTCTTTGCAGCCATCTTTATTTTCTTAAGCTTTGCATTGAGTTCATGTTTTTGGGCTTGTTTTATTTCATTAAGCTTAACACCTATTTTCTTTTTTTCCACCTGTTTTATTTCCTTAATCTTTGTATTAAGTTTCTTTATTTTAGTTTGTTGTTTGTCTTTTGGCTCTGTCTTGATATTGGTTTTTTCCGACTGTTTGATCTTATCAAGCTTGGCATTAAGAGACTGTGTTTTGACTTGTTTTATTTTCTTAAGTTGGGTATCGAGTTTCTTTATTTCTTCCTGTTTTATTTCCTTTAGCTTGGCTTTGATAAGCTTTGATTGAGTCTTCTCTATCTTCTTAGGTATAGCTTTGAGTTTCTCTTTTTTAGCCTGTTTTATTTTCTCTATCTTTGCACTGATTTTATTTGTTTTCACCTGTTTGATTTGTTTAAGTGCTGCATTTATTTTCTTTGTCCCAACCCGCTTTATTTTCGCCAACTTAGTGTTGAGTTTTTTTATTTTAGCCTGTTGTTTTTCCTTAGGTTTAGTTTTGATTTTTGATGTTTCAGCTTCTTTGATCTTCTCAATTTTTACCTTAAGATTCTCTGTTTTAGCCTGTTTTATGCTTTTAAGCTTGGTATTGAGTTTCTTTACTTCAGCTTTTTTCACTTGCTTCAGCACATTTTTGATATTCTTTGCTTCAGTCTTTTTGATCTTCTGACGATCAGCTTTGAGTTCCTTTGTTTTAAGTTGTTTTATTTTTTCGAGCTTAACATTGAGTTTGTTTGTTTCATCCTGTTTTATTTTCTTAAGCTTGTCAGTTAATTTCCCTTTTTCAACTTTTTTCATATTTTTAATCACAGTATTAAGCTTCTTTGTTTCAGCCTTTTGTATCTTCTTAGGCTCATCTTTTAGTTTCTTAGATTGTGTCTTTTTTATTTTCTGAAGCTTCAAATTGAGTTTACTGGTTGCAGCTACTTTCACTTTCTTAAGCTGATTAAGAAGTTTTTTTGTTGCAATCTTTTTAACTTTTTTCAGCTTAGCAATGAGCTTCTTTGTTGTTGGTTGTTTTAATTTTATGCTTATAGGTTTAACTTTGAGTTTCTTAGATTCAGTTTTGAGGTTTATCTTTATATCCACTTTCTTTTTCCTTGGGTCATTTTTGATTACTTTGTTAATATTCTTTGACTTAGTGTCAGCCTTTTTCTTTTTCTTTGACACATTTTTGAGTACTTTTTTTATAACCTTTGTTTTAACCTTCTTATTCCCTGACTTATTTTTAGTGACTTCCTTTATCTGCTTTGTCTTAGTTTTAAGTACTTTGTTCCTGTTCTTTGACTTAGCTTTAGTCGCCTTATTCTTATTTGACTTCTTTTTACCATCTTTCTTGGTCGTCTTTGACTTAGCTTTAGCCACTTTATTTTTGCTTGGCTTAAGTTTTCCGTTTTTAGGTTTGTTTATAATTTTCTTCGAATTCTTCACTTCTTTCTTCTTTATCTTGGTTGAATTTGACTTTGGATCCTTTGCTTTTTCTACTTTAGTTTGGGTTGCCTTTTGAGTGACAGAGGTTGATTTAGATTTCGGAGTTAACTTTTTTGGTAGCTTTTTAATCTCCTTTTGCATAGATTTCAGTGCTTTATTTTTCTTGCTTTTGCCTGTCCCGTCCTTCTTAGTTTTTACCTCCGTGCCCTTCACAGTCGAAAGTGTAGTTTTTGTGTTTCCTTTCTTGGTTTTAGATTTCTTTGGTTTCTTGAACTCTATAGGTTCGATTGCTTTTATCTCTGATTTTCCATTCGCCTTAGAGTTGAGCAGCTGTAAAACTTGCGATTTAATACTCCCATCTTTACTTGTCGTTGGCTTCTTTGGACCTGCCGAAGATATAACATTGGCTTTGCGGGTTTGTCGTTGAAAATTTTCAAGCGGACTGTTTCCTGGCAATCTGGAAGAAAGAAAATATAATTGATAAACTGGTAGAAGGAAGACCCTAGATAAAAACCGGATGTTACTAGTAAATCATGTCCACATATTGACAAGTTAGTTAATCGAAAAACAAGTTTATGAAATGTGAAGGAGTCAACAGAAGGATTGGTTTGAGTCGGTTGAATTTTATGTATGGACTTAACTTGTGGTGATTCAGATGAATAACTTGATTAATTGATTGCCTGATGCCTGCCGTCGCGCCCGGCACCTGTACTGCTTTGGTATATGTAGGTCAACTAAGGAGAACTTGGTAAACCTACTACAAGTCGAAGTGTTAGCGTAGTAGATTATATGGTATGTACTGCGAATATTTTATGTAAAGTGGATAATTGCGAAGTTTCTGATTTTTGTCAGATATACACTCTCCTTTGTGTTTGTCTTTTAACTATAAAGTAATACACAAGGTAAAAGCGAAGTAATTAATGACAGTACTGTACACGTTGGTAAATGGAAACACGAAAAGACAATTGAATAAAAAAACAACATTGATCACGGTGGGTAAGGTTGTCCTGCAAGAGAACGTTCTGTGCTGGTGATTCGGTTCTGACTGGTGCTGGTGATCATTAAAAATATGTAAACAAAGACGAAAATGACGAATTTTGACGTTTTCTCGCATAAAAATGGAAGGAAACAGTTGAGATGTTTAAATTTTGTTTCTTATGGGTTCATAGGCAAACAATTTTAAATGTGACCCTCTAAACTGTTTCAGTAAGCGTAACACAAAAGTGCTCATTTTTAGAAAATCTAGAACTGAAAAAATAAAACAAAAATGCTCCTGAAGTCCGCTTTCTATACCTAAATCCACACGACAAAATTATTTTGTGAAAAACCTGTGCAATTTATTAAAGTTGTGCATTTTCTCAGTTCAGATTCTGTGCTGGTGGGTACTGTCATTGTGCTGGTGGGTCCTGATACGGTGCTGGTGATTTTGGGTAAACAGTTGGTTATATTTGAAACAAACGTTACAGAATCAATAAAATTGGGCAGATAATTGTATTTCTCTAATTCTTCGTCAATTTATTCCTTTCTGCACCCATTTTATAAAAAAAATTTAATCAACGTGTGGTTCGTTTGATCTCAGTTCTTCATTGGTTAAAATCCGATTATGACGTCGAATTTTCTTGCTTTCCTCTGAATTTCCTATTGTGACGGCATGAAAAAAGGCGACCATGCCTGATGACGTCACATAGAAAGAACACATCTTTTTGCAGATCATTCGAAAAGAAGGAATAAATTTGCCTGCGTATTGTTTGAAAATCATTAGAGAAACAGATTCCACCACCAAATCTCGTGTAATACGATATTTATCCACTCTCGACAGTTAAATTTTAAATATTTAACTGTCTCGAGTGAATAAATATCGTATTACACTCGATGCAGTGGTAGAATCTATATTTAATCGGATTTGTGACTCCTATTTTTACTTTTGTGCATCCATTTGTCTGTTTAATGAGCGTTTTCAAATAATCGTAACTTATATTACATAAAAGGGCAACATCTTCCGTCCAATATCAGATGAAAATATATCTAGTAATTAGAATAGTTTTATTTAAGATACCAAATGCCCTTAAATTGATGATTCTCTAAATAATATGCTATATAAAACAGTTTTAAAAGGTTCTTAAGGTTAAGCGACATGTATATTATAACAACAAACGTTTGACTGGTTTATTTCAGTTAAATATACGAGGATAGATGATCTTACTACTGGTGCCTCTAATTTCTTCCTTAATATATACACTGTCTCCAATACATTTCGACTGGATTTTCATACATGGCTGATAAAAACTTACTAGAATGGAACAAGATGTAAACAATTGCAAGTCAAAGTATGACCTTCAACAACGAGCAAAAACCATAACGAATACTAGCTATAAAAATCACGGTAAACGATTAAATAATGAAGACATTCGGCCTGATTTAAAATACAACTTCGAACAAAAAACAAACATGACAGACAGCAAGCATCGACCACTGGTTTTGGGCACTCGTGACAGGGCTTAACATGTTTGTTTGCGCTCCACACCCCACCCAACCCCTCCTCCTTTCCTCCTTCATTGGTACAGTGGTGTAACAACACAACACTTAGCACACAAAATAATAACATAAAGACACAAATTATTGAACCATGCGTACTCGCAGCTACTGAAAGCTAGTTCAACTAATAGATAAACCATGTTCTCTTAGAATAAAATTTCAATCGGTACACATCAAACAAATTTCGCAAAACTTAAGTTTACATTTTATATATTAATTTTTGTTTTAGCAAAACTTTAAAACCGTGCAGTGAATCTTGTGCTCACAACAGTTATTGTCATAAATATGAATACATCAGACATTATAAAGGCATGTGGAAGATACTAAGTAGTATTTTACAGTCCAATTTATTGATCATAAAAGGATGGAGATTGCATGGAGGTTAACATAGGATAAGAAGAAATTGAAAGTATTTTTGGCGAAAGACTTTAAACCTTCTTTGCGTTAAATTCTGAAAGTTTTTTTGTTGCCGTAAATGGTAAAATCCTCAACAAAATCCCAATAATTTGTTGGAATGAATAAAGGTTTTAAATCAAATTTTCATGGACTTTGATCCACTTTTCAGCCCCACACTGACGAGCCATGTGAGCTGTCGGTATCCTGTTGCACATACAGCCCGTAAACTTTCACATTTCCATCTTTTTACCCAATTCATACGTTACAGTATTATTATCCTAGTAACCGGTGTTACCAATGTATCGAACATTTTAAGTTAAAAAATTCCACAATGCTATATTCATTTTGTGTGTCAATTTGTTTAGACAAAACAAAACTGCAAAAACTTCGAATACAAGAGAGTATTTTTTTAAATGTCATTATCATCTGTCGATTTCTAGATCTATGCATAATATTTATTTCAGATGACATGGATTTCACACCCTGATGACCCTGCTTCCCTCCATATATTCATATTTATTGTCCTTCCCTACGCCTATATCACCCTGCTCAGTCGCTCTGTAATTCTCGTATCACGGCTTTGAGACGATAGCAGGCATTATCAGCGACGTCACAATGTCTGAGGAAAGGTTATCAGCGACGTCACAATGTGAGAGGAGACTTTATCAAGCTTGCTTTCGTCAAGCGTAAAACTGTCTTAAGGAGGGAGAAAAGACCAGTTATAGAACGATAAACAGATAATCGGGTTTTCTTCGTATAGATATCGTAAAATATCTGCCGCTCGACACGTTACAATGTGAAGCCTTTTCTCTTGTCCGCTTCGCTCACTCGCCAAAAAGGTTCACATTGTGGCTCGCGGTTGATATTTTACGATATCAATGTGTAGAAAACCCGATAATCTATACACATATATAAATAAACATACTAAAGGCTGCAACTGGTATTTTTGCATTTAAAATGATTCATTGCAACAAGAATATTTGTATTGAATAGAAACTGTGTGGGTCAAAATCTTGTATTGCTGATAAATGTTGCTGGACCAAGTTTCGGCATCTGATCTGAGTTTTCTGAAAAGTGCTATATAAATAGACATTGGTCTGTTGAATATTTTTACTCGGTAAGTTTTGCTCTAACCATGCTAACTGCTTGAACTTTTGCGATATAAACTAAAAACTCGAATATATTTTAACAAACAGTGGTCATGTTTGTTGATGAATATTGTTTTTCCTAGATTCACTCAGGAAAATTCATTTGGTAACATTTGGTCAAGCAATTTCAGAGAAGATTTTTTTTAATTACGGACGCCAAGTCAATAGCTCACACGGCCCCTTGATACAGGTGAGCTTAGAGCAAAACGGGTTGATAACCAGTTGAAATTAAACCAAGTTTTGTAAAGTTTGTATATTTGGATTGTTTAAAACTGTTTTTATGGCTTTTAAAAGTTAAATGTAGGTGTATAATTTAAGATTTTTTGCATCTTATATACTTGTTTATACTCAATTGGTAGTATGAAGCTACGAGATATTGTAATTTTTGCACATTTAACAAAACAGCTGATTTTAGTAGGTGCAAATACTTCTGGGTTTTTAAGATGCATAAGCATAAATTCAACTGAAAAAAAAACATGCACGAAAAGATAAAATATTGATCTTATAAAACATTAATTTGCATCTCTGCACCCGGCAACAGTATTTTTTATTGGGAGGGGGGGGGTTTAAAAATGGGCAATTATCTTATCGTAAAGAGACAGTCGAGTACACATTTTACGTTCAAGGCGCGTTTGAGTTTTTTTTCCTGAAAACGTATAAAATAAAAATAAAATGTTTGATATATCTGGCTTTAGATTCGATTTTTCTTTATATTAAGGCTACATGTTAATACAATAATACTGAGAATTCACAGTATCAAAATATAAAATAAATGGATGAAGTGAAATACCTTTGTAACGAGTCATTACTACAGAGAAGGTGTGTTTGAAACACAAAAATTAAAAGCTTCGTGCTATTACAAATATTTAACTAAAAGTGTATTTCTTAGTCTGGTATTTTTTTTTTCGATCGCTCATTTTCAATTAAAATTTAGGCATATTTTATTTTTATTCAGGAAATATATTTCAAAATAGAAAATTAGGGCACATCGTTCACTTACTCCCCCTTAATTCTTTATCAAAAATCCTTGACAACAGACTTTACTTTTGGATCTTTAAAATGCATAACTTAAAAAAATCTTATTTTTGTGTGTATTATCTAGGTTATCTAGTCTTCATTTTCTGACAAATTCTAGTCTGCCCTTCCATGAAATATATAAATATTTTTTTTAATGTTTTAATGAACCTTCGAAATTCCCCCTGACAACCGATCAGACAATAATTTTATTGTTGACCAGAGGCTTAAAGGTACAGCAAGGGGATACTTAACAGCTGATAGATACATTTTTCGGGAACCCCAGTCTTCCCCTCTTGGAAAATGTTTTTATGGTAAAATTATCAACTGCAGTAATAAAATCATTCTTGATCATCAGCATCAAATTATTTTTTATCAACAATTCTAGAATTTCAAAACTATTCCAAGCTTTATAACTTTCACCGTGACCTCCCTCTTCCTTATTCCAAAAAAAAAAACCGCAATATTATTGTCATCCTTTTAGTAAACAGTAAATTGTTACAAAGAAATCTGATTTTATCTGCTGAGGACACATGATTCTTACGCGCAGAAACAAGGCTGAGATTCATTTGGTTGAATAAAAAGAAAATTATCTACAGTATCGTACACATTTGTCAGAGAAACAGTATCCAGGATGCTTAGGCTACACTGAATGTATTATCTAAACTCATCTAAGAAATGTTCAGACTCACCTGATAGTTTGCCGTGATCAACTTAGGTTGTGCTTGATTTTCATATGATGAAGACATAATCTTTCAATCAGTTTAATTGAGGTGTGGAGCTGGCATGGGAGTAACTGTTTGAGGTCCCTTGTTAATTTATGTATCATTGTCATTTTGCTTAGTTTCTTTAGTTACCTATTCTGATACGGACTCGGACTTCTTTTAAACTGAGTTTTACTGTGCGTATTGCTGTGTGTTTGTTTATTTTACATTGGCTACAGGTATAGGGGGAGGGTTGAGATTTCACAAACCATGTTTAACCCCGCGGCATTTTTCCGCCTGTACCAAGTCAGGAGCCTCTTGCCTTTGTTAGTCTTGTATGTTTTTTAATTTTAGTTCATTTCTATGCTATGGAGTTTAGTGTGACGTCCATTTTCATTGAAGTGGTACACATTTTATTTAGAGACCAGCTGAAGCCCGCCTCCGGGTGCGGGATTTTCTCGCTGTGTTGAAGACCCATTGGTGTCCGTCGGCTGTTTTCTGCTCTTTGGTCGGGTTGTTGTCTCTGACACATTCCCCGTTTCCATTCTCAATTTTATTAGAAAAAAAATTCGTAAGGGTTCCGCGGAACCAGTGTCTCGCCTACTTTTGCTGCTAGTCGCAAGCTCAACAAAAATGGGGAAATAATTATTAAACATTTTCCTCTAGATACTATCTTATGAATGTAAGAAGCTTCTGTTCAAGTTTGGTAAGAATCCAGGATGGTTTATGAATCTAATAAATGTTTTTAAAACTTTAACTGCAGACTGTATGTAATGTTAACTGGAAGAAAAACTAAGTCCATTTATAAGTAATATACGGAAAAACAAGAATTTTTTTTTTTACAAAATTTCCTTCTAGATACTAGCTTTTGATCATAAACAAGCTTCTGTCCAAGTTTTGTACAAATCCAGAAAACTGTAACCACAGAGTGAATGTAATGTTAACTAGCAGAAAAATTAAGTCCATTTATAAGTAAAATACGGATAAACAGGATTTTTTTTTAACAAAATTTACTTTTGAATACTATCTTATGATCATAAACAAGCTTCTGTCCAAGTATGGTACAAATCCAGGATAGTTTAAGAAAGTTATTAAAATTTGAAAAACTTTAATCACAGAATGAATATTTGTGGACGCCGCCGCCGACGACGACGACAACGACGACGACGACGGAATGTAGGATCGCTATGTCTCGCTTTTGCGATAAAAGTCGCAGGCTCGACAAAAAGTCCTTTATTCTATATTTATGCTCTCCATTTTATGCAAAACCAAGTTCACAACAATGTCAATTTTAAGAAAACAGATAACAGCTAATTAGTCAATAACAGTAACAGCACATATATCTTCAAAATAACAGTAAACAAAAGTTTAAAAATTCCAAAACACCTCAACAGAAAGATCTTGCACCCCCTCTCAAAAATCAAATAAAAAAAGACAGACTCAACTTGGCTCATATGAAATATCCACCAAATATATGCTAGGTATATTTTCTATCAATTATACAAATTTTCTGCATTAATGATCTTGAATATTTGCCACTTTTAACTAAAATATAAAGGCACAGAACCAGGACATAGGTGCACAGAACCAGGACCGTTTTTCTAATCACCAGCACATCGCCAGGACAATTTCGTTTGGCGAATTTGCACGACTTTTTCAGTAAAAAATCGTTGTAACATTCCTCGCATGGTACTAAGGAAGTATCAGAGAAAAAATAAGCAACAGAACGGTTGTTTTATTGCCGTTCTGGTACAATGTAAACAAACCCACCAGCACAGAATCAGGACCCACCAGCACCAGTCAGGACCAAATCACCAGCACAGAACGTTCTCTCGCAGGACAACCTTACCCGCCGTGTTGATGTTGATAAAGTAAACGAATTATTGTTGAATGTAATGTCTAAATATTAGGATATTATTTTAGTTGATCAAGGTACCGTAGATGATATTGTAAGTAATATTACGACTGTACTATTGAGTGCTGCAAAAGACACATTTGGGGTATTTACTAAAAATTCTAATGGCGAGAAAGGGAACTTTTCGAACAAAGATTTGTTTAATAAAGAATTTAAAAAAGTTAGACAAGAATTTTGAAAAAGCTGAAGACTTTATAAACACTATGGAGTCTTCACGCTTAACCTTTGAGTCTACAAGCCAGAAGCTCAATTTTTTGAAAATTTTAGTTGGATTCTGTTGGCTTGTAGAGAAGAATTTTACAAGCCCGAAATCAATTTTACAAGCCAATGCCGTAGGACTTGTGGTTAAGCGTGAAGACTGACTATGGATCTAATTCATTTAAAGAAAGACTTCGACAGTCGGAAAAACATTACAAACAAGAGGATCTGAGTCAAGAGCCTGAATCGCTCACCTGTAATTTTTTGCTTAAATCTTTCATCAGTGATTATTTTTTGCTTTTCAATATATATTAATGAGTGGCTTAAAATGCTATTAAAATGTTCTTTGTATCTGTCATATTTTCTTCAAAAGCAACAAAATGCATTTTACCCCTATGTTCCATTTTAGCCATAGTGCATAGTTTTCTGGCGGATTGGCTCTTGTTATATTTCAACATGGCTTTGCTTCCAAAGCGAAAGAAGAGCGTCATATTAGAATACATGAATTATAATTTTTCCTTTGATTTTTTATCGAGTTATATAACTAGATAACTGTGGTAAACAGGACTGTTTTTATGCAGCTGAGATGCCTTATGCGAGAACCCTAGATTTGTGTTCTACCCAATAAATGCTGAAATACGTGCCATTGTTATTATCTAGCGGGCTATTATGTTATTTATAACTAATTGGACATTTTTTTAATACTTCTGGAATACAAAAAATATGACCAGAATGATCGTCGAACTACCCAAAACTTTTGAAGTTGCACATAGGAAGTAGTGCTCAATAGAAATCCGTACGTAGTTTTTTATCCCCTGTGCTTTTAGCTACGATGTCAAAGAACAATTGTATGAAATATTTCATCGCCGAAAATCGGTAATTACAAGTCGTTTATATTTCCCAAATGGCAAAATGCGCAGGAATATTGTTCATGTACAACAAATCTCTATGATAAAGGAAATAAAGTTATATAAGTGGGCGGTATTTTTTAACTTATCTTGCCAAATAAGGTTGTTGTTATTTTATGAATGAAACGAGGTCATGAAACAGATGCGGAAATCGACGTTGATGGGATGTTTTAAGTAATGTGGACAACTCGTCCCCGGGACATGTCGGACCGAATCCACTCAAACCGTCTAATAAGACAACTTTGACCGTTTGTCAGATTTACTTAGGGTTTCATAAAATATTAGACTAACATGTCTAGCGGAGCCATTAATCTTTTGTTTGTGCATTGGGGTCTATTTAGGGGTATTTGGAGGGGCATGAAGAAGGGAGGGGTTTACTATAGAACCCTATGGGATTTTATTTTTTTTAATTTTCAAATTACTATTTCTCGAAAACAGTAAGTGATAGACACATGCAGTCTTCAGTAATGAGAACAGGACAATAAAAAAAAATCAACCAAAATATAGTGTGAGTCCCTGGGGGGTCATCCCAACCCCTTTCAATTTGAAAATGTACTTTTATCTTGTAAACCGTCGCGATCCCCACCCCTAAACAATATATATACTTGTATGGGACATAAAAGAAATCAAATGAAAATAATTTGGGGGAGTCCCCGGTGTCATCCCACCCCTCTTGTTTGAGAACTTGCAAATGGTCGAGATCCCCGACCTTAAATCATAAATATTTATGTATGGGACAATAAAACAAATCAAATGAAATATAGGGGGGGGTCCCTGGGGTAACCCCACCCCCTCATGTTTGAAAACTTGTAAACGGTCGAGATCCCCACCCCTAAACCATATATATTTTGTATGGGACAATAAAACAAATCAAATGAAATATAGGGGAAGTCCAGGGGGGTAACCCCCACCCCTTTCTTTTTGATAACTTGTAAACGGTCAAGATCCCTACCCGAAACCATAAATATTCTTGTATGGGACAATAAAACAAATCAAATGAAATATAGGGGAAGTCCATGGGGGTAACCCCACCCCCTTCTTTTTGAAAACTTGTAAGCGGTCGAGATCCCCACCCCTTAACCATATATATTCTTGTATGGGACAATAAAACAAATCAAATGAAATATAGGGGAAGTCCAGGGGGGTCACCCCAACCCCTCTTCTGTTTGAAAACTTGTAAACGGTCAAGATACCCACCCCGAAACCATATATATTCTTGTATGTGACAATAAAACAAATCAAATGAAATAAAAGGCGAGTCCCCTGGGGTCACCCCACCCCCTCCTGTTTGAGAACTTGTAAACGGTTGAGATCCCCACCCCTAAACCATATATATTCTTGTATGGGACAATAAAACAAATCAAATGAAATATAGGGGAAGTCCACGGGGGTAACCCCATCCCCCTTCTTTTTTGAAAACTTGTAAGCGGTCGAGATCCCCACCCCTAAACCATATATATACTTGTATGGGACAATAAAACTAATCAAATGAAATTTAGGGGAAATCCCCTGGGGTAACCCCCACCCCCCTTCTTTTTGAAAACTTGTAAACGGTAAAGATCCCCACCCCTAAACCATATAATATTCTTGTATTGGACAATAAAACAAATCAAATGAAATAAAAGGTGTGTCCCCTGGGGTAACCCCCCCCCCCCCCCCTTATATTCTTACCCCACCCCTTCAATTTGAGAATGTGCTTTTATCTTGTAAACGGTCGAGATCACCACCCCTAAACCATATATATTCCTGTTCGTCATTTCAAGAAGATTTGAATAAAATACAGGGTTAATCCATAGGCGTCACTTATGCATATCACAAACCAATTTGTACTGGACTTTGCCCAATGTCAGGCGACCATGGGAATGACGAATTATTGGAGCTTTGTTTGGGAGACTTCGTAACAGCATCCTGTTACAATTATTTCTTGTCATGTATGGGACAATAAAACAAATCAAATAAAATATAGGGGGAGTCCATGGGGACACCCCACCCCCTCTTGTTTGAGAACTTGTAAACATTCAAGATCCCCACCCCTAAACCATATATATTCATGTATGGGACAATATAACAAATCAAATGAAATATTTGGGGAGTCCCTTGGGTCACCCCACCCCCTCCTGTTTGAGAACTTGGAAATGGTCGAGATCCCCACCCCTAAACCATATGTATTCATGTAATTCAAACATTCTCGGGCTTTACACTGCTTGAAAGATTTATATATTTTCTTTAAAATTATATAACAAATCAAATGAAATATAGGGGGAGTCCCTGGGGTCACCCCACCCCTCCTGTTTGAGAACTTGTAAACGGTCGAGATACCCACACCTAAACCATATTTATTCCTGTTCATGATTTCAAAAAGATTTGAATGACATACAGGGTCAATCTCCTAGGTGTCACATATGCATATCACTTTACTTGACCAAACCAATATGAGCTGGACTTTGTCCAATGTCAGGAGACCATGGGAATGACGAATTATGGGGGCTTTGTTTGGGAGACTTCGTAACGGCATCCTGTTACAATTATTTCTTGTTTATTATAAAATTTTATTGATGCAAAAAATGAGTCTAGGTTAATTGAATTTACTTTAATTATTTATTAAATTATTTCTGGGCCTATCATAATATTCATTTATGGCTCATTTTAAAGAAAACATATAAATCTTTCAAGCAGTGTAAAGCCCGAGAATGTTTGACCAACTGTTTTATAATCACCTGTCATTTTATTCCAAACTTGGTATGGAGTAACATCATGCATATGGGGGTGAAGATGGGGGTCATTTACATTGATATATGAGTTGCTTTTGAAAACCTTGATGAAATATTAATTAATTTGCCTTAATAATCAATTCATTTAATGAACATCAGTGTACAAAATACGAATGTTTAATGTTTGTTCTTTCAAATCTTTAAAAAAAATTGAAGCAACACTGCCACAGTTTTCATAATTACGTTTGCCTTGGTTTTTGGTTAACTGCCTACAGCGCTTACAGTGCTTTGATTTTTTTGGGTCGCCCCGCTATTCCGATACCACATTGGTCCGACACCCCATTGGTCCGACACCCCATTAGTCCGACACCCCAATAGTCTGACACCCCATCGGTCCGACATCCCAACAGTCCGACACAAGCTGTAATTGAAAATCTACTTCATACAAAGAAATGAAAAAGACAGAACTGGTAAATGTATGTACGAAATACCATTATCCTATAAATATAAGGCACTCTACAACCTTGCAGTATTTTGCTTTACAAATACAAAGTGTGACCTAGCTCGTTCATACAAAACACTACTCTAAAAAGGAATTTGATTGATTGATTGCTGTTTTTTTTACTTTCAGTGTTAAATAATTCATGCATGTTAAAGAATAAAACAAAATAATAATTAATACAAAAGGTATGTCCTGTAATAAGGAATCGACCGGGATTGAGGGCGGAAATTTTGGACTGCCACGGGAAAATAAGGGTATATTGGATAGGCATAGAAATTTGGCCTGGCAACATACTGTCATGAAATAGACGTTCCTTTATAATATATGTCTTAAATATGGAATATTATTTTCACTTGAAAAAATATTACGTTACTTGTTCCTGACGAAATAAAAGGTATATATAATATTTGTTCCAAAAGAAACAGATATTATAGGATTGTTTATAATAAAGTTTCCAGGGGACCTTCTGTTAGGAGGAACAAATATAGGTAAACAAGTGTGGGTGCCACCTACTACTAACCTACCATATTGTTGCAAGGTTGCCACTCTCTCTACACGAGACATCGGTTTTGATGACATTTTTCAGACCAACGTGTCTGCGTATTTATACATCCAGCACAACCAAAGGACGCCCCACTTGGTAAGGAGTTTACTTTGTCGAAAAAAAATCAAGTTTACATTTTTTTATACCCCAGTCATCCGGAGAATTTGGAAATTGAAGAACAGTGTCTCGTCGTTAAAAAAATGTCTAAGGTATAGTCGTTGATCGGGAAATCAATATACATACTTCTGGTATAAGAATCATTTAGGAAGGAAATGAATGCCTTTATAAGGTATACAGTCACATAGAAATATTTTTAATGAAGGGTAGGCTATTCGTAATGGCGACTTAGATCCATTTAGGGTTTTTTCAGTATACTGATGTTGATAGTAAACTGCATGCACATTGCTAAAAAACTACGAAATATTGATGCCTGATTAAAATAAATGGAGAATGTGTCCATGGGACACATATGAAGCCCCCGCTTGCATATAACGTTATAAAGGGATATAACTAGAGAACTGTAAAAGTGACGCCACCCTCATTCGAACTTGATCTGTGTTTTAAGGTAATATGCATTGGGTATATTAAGTTTCATAACATTTGGTTAAGGCAAACTAAAGTTAGAAAACGGAAACCAATTTTGGGACGGACGTTCGTTCTGACGGACGGACGGACGTACGGGTGCTTAATGCCCCCTTCGCCTAACGACGGGGGCATAAAAATGTTGATCTGCATACCGAGTCCCTGTGCGGCGAACGCGTCAAAAACTGAAGAGTATTATTTGGAAGAGAGATAATCATTGAACCAGCTTACCCACTATTTGAAAGACAGAGTGTTCTGTCCTAATTTCACTCTTTCTTAAATATTGGTGCCCATATATACAAACTAAAGTGGTGTTCTTCTTCAACTAATGGCATTAAACTGTTATATTTTAGCCCCCATTTTCCCAAAAAATATTAAATTAGAAGTTTTAGTTGAGTTAGAGCACCGTTATTACTTTTTGTAGCTAGAGTTATACCAGAGAAACGTTACCGTCTTATTCACTCATATAATCGTGTACGCAGCAAAGCTTCCTGGTTTCCTTTATTTTCTTACTCTTAGAAAAAGGAAAGAACGGGAGGAGCTTAGACCAGTGCATTCAATTCATTCAATTCTATCACAAAAGTTGTAATTGCACTGACTTGCTAGTCCTTGTAAAACATGTAAAAATAAAGCAAAATGTTATATCTATAATTGATGTAATGTTCCAAAACATTTGGATAAATGCAGACAAAACAAGTAAACAAAACATTAATTTTGGGGCTTTATTTACTTTATGGAATCCGAACAATATGGGGCTTATCCAAATTTACCATAACTCTAAAACTAGGTCCTACCAATACCTAATCATAATACTAGTCAAACATCTAAATACCTAACCCTAAAATTTAAATTAAACCAAACTCTAACCTAAACCTGAAAATACAGGGTCCCCAACAGCAAATGGAGGGGGAGCTACAAAAGGGAATAGCGTGTTTGATAATGAGTTACTGATAAAAAGGTCGAAGATACCTTAAAAACTGTTTACAGGAGACCAGATCCTCGGTTTTCTCCCTATTTTACCGACCCCTCTCAGTATATTTACATCATTTGGTCTCATTGGCACTTAAACCACATCTTGTTTCCATGCTTATGTTGTTGATGGCAGATCTTTGACTCGGTGTACAGCTTGACCAATAGTATAGTCATCAGTCTATTTTTCGTTATCGTATGATGACTCAAGATGTCTAGTTTTATTAATTGGCGTCGTTCGTTTGCTGTCTCAAACAATCGTACCTCACATTTCCTTTTATTCATGTTTGAATAACTATCGATCAGGCCAGGGTACTAAACCAAAAAAACTTGCCCACCCCGTATTACACAATAACATCCATGTTCAAAGAAACATTCTGTACCAGGTTAGGCGCCCGCAAACATTAACCCCGCCACATTCTGTATGTGCCAGTCCAAAGCCAGGAGCTTGTAATCCAGTGGTTGTCGTTTGTTGCTGTATATCATATGTGTTTTTCGTTAATTGTTTTGAACACAAAACAGGCCGTTAGTTTTGCCGTTTTAAATGTTTACATTTGTCATTTTGGGTCATTTATAGCTTGCTATGCAGTATTAGGTTTTCTTATTGTTGAAGGCCGTATGGTGACCTATAGTTGTTTTTTAAAACGTCTACGTCTTTTGGTCTCTGGTGGATATTTGGCAACAATACCACTTTTATATTCTAGCGGGAACAAGTGAAAAAAGCTGATACCTCAAGAAATCGATCCAAATTAACCCTAACTCTAAAACTATGTCCTACCAATACCTGATCATAGTCAAACATCTAACACATAACCCGAAAATACAGGGTCCCCAAAAGTAAATGAAGATCCGAGGGGGAGCTACAAAAAAGAATAGCATGGTCGATAAAAGAGACATTAGTAGTAAATTTCTTTATCAAATACTTTCAAGTTTCTAGAAATACCAAAATGGAGTAATTGATAAATTTAATAAGTCGCTGGTACCGTAAAAACTGTTTAAGGGAGACCAAATCTTCGTTTTTCTCCCTATTCTACCGACCCCTTTTTGTATATTTACATAATTTTGTCTCTGGTGGATACTTATCTCATTTGCAATTAAACCACATCCTGTTTCCATGCTTTAGTCGTTGATGGCAGATCTTTATGTCGACTCGGTATACAGCTTGACCAATAGTATAGACATCACTCTATTTTTCATGATCGTATGATGACTCAAAATGTCTTTTTTTATTTATTTTGCGTCTTTCGTTTACTTCCCCAAGATGTCTATTGCTTTTTAGTTTGCGTCGTTCGTTTACCGTCTCAAGACGTCTATTGTTTTTTTTTGTGTCGTTTGTTTGCTCTTTCAAGATGTCTGTAATTTTTTTTTTGTGTGTCGTTTGTTTGCTGTTTCAAGATGTCTTATTGTTTTTTTTTGTGTCGTTTGTTTTTCTTTATTTTTAGTGTCGTTCGTTTGCTGTCTCATGCTTTGAGTTTCTTGACGTCGTTTGTTTGCTGTTTCAAAATGTCTATTGTTTTTTTAGTGTCGCTCGTTTGCTGTCTCATACATTCATAACTCACATTTCCTATTCATGTTTGAATAACCATCGATCAGGGTACTAAACCAACAAAACCTGCTCGTCCCGTTTTACACATCCATGTTCAAAGAAACATTCTGTCACAGGTAAGGGGATGGTTGGGCGCCCCGCACATGTTTCACCCCGCCACATTCTGTGTGCCTGTCGTAAGTCAGGAGCTTGTAATTCAGTTGTTGTCGTTTGTTTCTGTATATCATAGTTGTTTTCGTTTATTGTTTTATACATAAATCAGGCCATTAGTTGAATCGTTTGAATTGTTTTACATTTGCCATTTCGGGGCCTTTGATAGCTTGCTATGCGGTATAGGATTTGCTCATTGTTGAAGGTCATACGGTGACCTGTAGTGGTTAACTTCTATGTCATTTGGTCTCTGGTTGGCAACAATACCACATCTTATTTTTATATCCTAGTGGGGACAAACAACATCATAAAACTAAAAAGCAGACAAAATAGTGACAATAAAGGTAAGAGAAATAAAACTAGTGGAACTGTTTTCTTGGACTAAAATTAATGTACAGCCTTGTGAACTAAAACTAACGTATCGCCTTGTGGACTAAAATTAATGTACCGCCTTATGAACTAAAACTAACGTACCGCCTTGTGAACTAAAACTAATGAATCGCCTTGTAGAATAAAACTAATGTATCGTCTTGTGAATTTAAACTAATGTATCGCCTTGTAGACTAAAACTAATGTATCGCCTTGTAGACTAAAACTAATGAATCGCCTTGTAGACTAAAACTTAATGAATCGCCTTGTAGACTAAAACTAATGTATCGCCTTGTACACTAAAACTAATTTCTCGCCTTGAAGACTAAAACTAATTTCTCGCCTTGTAGACTAAAACTAATGTATCGCCTTGTAGACTAAAACTAATGCTTTCACCTCTAGAAGTCGGTCAAGTAAAGAAAAGGTCAATAAAACACAATTGCTGAAAAGGTATTGTCGTGGCAAATAAGAATATTATTTATGCTTAATGAATAGGAATTTTAAATGTTTTCAATATATTGAACACATAATGATATTTAGGTATGGGCAATGTCTCCCTTCCCCAACTAAGACAAAATTAATGGTGCACTTAAAAGGTCTTGTCATGACAATTAAGAATATGTATGGTTTAGGGTTTTTTAAAGATATTAAATAATGAGTGGTATTCAAGGGATTGGGCATAACACACAGAGACAAAACCTATATGAAAAAGTTAATATCAATGTAATTAAGACTATATATTATCTAAGTAAGGGTGGATAATCAATGATGTTCATGAGATTGGGCATGTCCCTCAGGGACGAAACCTTAGTTGAATTAAAAAATATTATCAAGGCAATTAAGACCAGACATCGTAAAAGGGTGGTCATCTGAACAATTTTTGAGATATTTAACGATTTATTACACGAAGGACTGGAGCATAACCACCCAGTGGCAAACCCTTAGTTGCATTGAACAGGTCTGGTCATGGCAAGCAAGAAAATATATGGTTATGGAGTGGACATATACAAATCAATAATTTTACCATTAAGGTCAAAGTTCAAGGTCAGTGTCAAATATCAAAACCCTATGTCAACGGATAAAAAAGTTGTTTTAGACACGAAAATTTCCTAAAATCAAGTATTTCAAAATTGAGGACCAAGGTCAAGGTCACACGATAGTCATTGTTATAAGCGACTCACCATCTTGACTCACCATCTTATCGTGATACAACTTCATACCTAATATCAAAAGCCAGTATCAAAAGACAAAAAAATTTGGCCCGGGCATGGTTGTATGAGAAGAATCAGAAGAAGAAATACTACTATAAAATAGTGTCGCCCTCCGTCGAAGAGGAGACATAATTTAATTCAGTACACAAATTGAAACTGATATATATTTATATCTTTTTAGCTAGTTTCCTTCATCATATACTAAGTACACATCAAGCATATCAATTTGTATTTTAGTTTCCGTCAAATTTATTTTAGAATAAAGGGAAAAGAGAAAATAAATAATTTTTTATCCTAATAAAACAATACTAAATGAAACCATATATGTTTAAATGATATCAACGAAAAGATTAATTTAATATCCAACAATTTTGTTGTGTTCCTCCGATATCTTTTTATCAATTCCTTTCATCTTTTTCATCACTGAGCTAAGTTGTTTATTGAACACGTTCACATCGTTTCCTTTGTTTGCACTTTTCAATTCTTTTTTCAATGCTTTTGACTCAAACGCGTCACCCATTTTCACCTTTGAATGCTCCATGTAGTCTAAAAGTTTTAAAAGGTCAACTTCAAGATGCATCAGACTTGAGTACATAGGAGAGTTTGCTCCATACAGACCGTCCATCGAGACCTCATTCTCCTTATTTTTTTGTGTAACTATATCGTCGACCTGATTCTTTTTTGTGTCAGCCATTTTTTCTATTTTTAACGCTAATTTTGGTGAAGCCCCTTTTTTCTTCGTATTCACCCTATATAACATCTTTTCAATTTTAGCTTTGATTATATTAGCTTCTTTCTTTACTTGAATTCCCTTTTCCAGTATAGATGCATTCCCTTTCTTTATAATGGCCTTTTCCGTGGTGTTTTTTGAAGTATTTTTGACACCTATTTCGGCAGGTTTCGTTGGATTAGGTGTTCCTAGAATATTAAGTGTATTGTTTTTATTTACGCTTTTTACTCCTGGTTTTTTTCCGTTTCCCTTGACAAGTGTCTTTACGGCTTTCATTGCCGCTTTCTGCATAGTTTTCTTCTTTTTAGAGCCAAGTAAATCTGCAAGTTTCTTTTGTTTCAGTGCTTTTCCTTTAACAATTTTTTTCACATCCTTCATAATTGTTTTATGTAATGGTCCCTTCTTTTTTGAGCCAAGTATTCTTGCAAGTTTCTTTTTTTTCAGTGCTTTTCCTTTAACAATTTTTTTCACATCCTTCATAATTGTTTTATGTATAGGTCTCTTCTTTTTTGAGCCAAGTTTTCCTGCGAGTTTGTTTTTTTTCAGTGCTTTTCCTTTAACAATTTTTTTCAAATCCTTCATAATTGCTATATGTAAAGGTTTCTTCTTTTTTGAGCCAAGTATTCCTGCAAGTTTCTTTTGTTTCAGTGCTTTTCCTTTAACCATTTTTTTCACATCCTTCATAATTGCTTTTTGTAAAGGTTTCTTCTTCTTTGAGCCAAGTAGTCCTGCAAGTTTATTTTGTTTCAGTGCTTTTCCTTTAACCATTTTTTTCACATCCTTCATAATTTCTTTTTGTAAAGGTTTCTTCTTTTTAGTGTCAAGTATTCCTGCAAGTTTCTTTTGTTTCAGTGCTTTTCCTTTAACAATTTTTTTCACATTCTTCATAATTGCTTTACGTAAAGGTGTCTTCTTTTTGATAGATTTAAGTATGTCTGCAGTTGTTTTATTATCCAGTGCTTTCCCTTTAACAAGTTTTTTCACGTTAACAAGTTTTTTCACTTTCTTTATTATTGCTTTCGTTATTTGTTTTTTCTTACTAGGCTTTATCTTTTTTGCAAAAACATTCTGCTTCAGGACTTCTCCTTTTACGAGTTTCTTCAACAATTTTTCCACTGCTTTCTCTTTAGATTTTTTCGTTTTATTTCCAACTTTTATTGAAATACTTCCGTTAGTCTTTTCTGGTTCAAGTATTCCTTCTACAGCTTCTTTATTTAAAGCTTTACCTTTGACTAGTTTCGTCACAATATGAACCACTCCTTTTTTTGAAGGTTTCTTCTTCATTTCAGATTTATCTTTAAGGCTCGTTTTAGACTTGACAGCTACTGGTTTTAAGTCAATTTGTTTTTGCTTAACTTTCAACGTTGTAATCATTTTCATCATCTTATTTAATGCTTTCTTTTGCTGAACGTTGGTCTCATTTTTCGTTTGTTCAGTAGCTTGCTTTCTCTTTAGTTCGGCTTTGAGTGCCTTTTTGTTAGCCTTTTTTATTTTCTTCACCGCCACTTGGAGTTTCTTTTCGGTAGCCTTCTCTAATTTCTTCACCGCAACTTTGAGTTTCTTCATTTTTTCCTTTTCCAACTTCCTAAGCTTTGTTTTGAGTTTCTTTGTTTTTGCCTGTCCCATCTTCTTAATCTTAGCTTTGAGTTTCATTGTTTTTGTCTGTCCCAACTCTTTAATCTTAGCTTTGAGTAATTTTGTTTCTTTCTGTTTCATCTTTTTAAGGTCAGTCTTGAGTTTTTTAGTTTTAATCTGTTTCATCTTCTCAAGTTTGGTTTCGATTTTTTTTGCTTTAACTTCTTTTATTTGATTAAGCTTAGCTTTGAGCTTCTTTGTTTTAACTTCTTGTTTCAATTTACTTAGCTCTTCTTTGATTTTCTCTGATTCTGGTTGTTTGATTTTCTCAATTTTTGTTGACAGTTTCATTTTTTTAATGAGTTTTGATGTCTTTGGTTTAATCTTTGGTTTAATTGATGTCTTTGTTTTTTCTTTAAGTATTGCCTGTATGTCTGATTTTAGATTCTTTGCTTTAGTGTTAAGTTTCACTGATTTAGTTGGTTGAGACATCAAAGACTTTATCTTTCCTCCTGTAATAGCTGTACTAATAACAATAGGGTTACTTTTCGTTTTCTTCACCATTTTCTTTATTTTCTTTGTTTCAACCTGTTTTAGTTTATCTATATTAGCCTTGATTTTCTTTGTTGCAACTTTCTTCATCTTTACAATCTTATCTTTGACTTTCTTTGTTTCAACTTGCTTCAATTTCTTTAGTTTAGCCTTAAGTTCTTTTTTTTTAACTTCCTGCACTTTCTTAGGTTTTGCTTCGATTTTTTTTAATTCGACCTGTTTTACCTTCTCAAGTTTTTTATCGACTTTTTCCATGTTATCCTGTTTTATGATTTTAAGCTTAGCATTTAGTTTCTTTGTTTCAACCTGTTTTTCTTTCTTGATCTCAGTTTTGAGATTCTTTTTAGCCTGTTTTATTTTCTTAATTAATTTGACTTGCTTTTTTCCCGTAGCAACTGTACTAATAACAGTTGGTTTACTTTTCATTTTCTTCAGCTTCTTCACGATTTTCTTTGTTCCAACCTGTTTTATGTTCGCTAGCTTAGCTTTGATTTTCTTTGTTTCAACTTTCTTCATCTTTATAATCTTATCCTTGACTTTCTTTGTTTCAACTCGTTTTAATTTCTCAACTTTAGCCTTGAGCTCTTTTCTTTTAACTGCCTGTACTTTCTTAGGTTTTGCTTTGATTTTTTTGGTTCCGACCTGTACTACCTTCTTAAGTTTTTCCTTGAGGTCTTTCATTTTATTCTTTTTTACGTCTTTAAGCTTAGCAGTTAGTTTCTTTGTTTCAACTTGTTTTGTTTTCTTAAGCTTAGTGTCGAGATTCTTTGCAGCCATCTTTATTTTCTTAAGCTTTGCATTGAGTTCATGTTTTTGGGCTTGTTTTATTTCATTAAGCTTAACACCTATTTTCTTTTTTTCCACCTGTTTTATTTCCTTAATCTTTGTATTAAGTTTCTTTATTTTAGTTTGTTGTTTGTCTTTTGGCTCTGTCTTGATATTGGTTTTTTCCGACTGTTTGATCTTATCAAGCTTGGCATTAAGGGACTGTGTTTTGACTTGTTTTATTTTCTTAAGTTTGGTATCGAGTTTCTTTATTTCTTCCTGTTTTATTTCCTTTAGCTTGGCTTTGATAAGCTTTGATTGAGTCTTCTCTATCTTCTTAGGTATAGCTTTGAGTTTCTCTTTTTTAGCCTGTTTTATTTTCTCTATCTTTGCACTGATTTTATTTGTTTTCACCTGTTTGATTTGTTTAAGTGCTGCATTTATTTTCTTTGTCCCAACCCGCTTTATTTTCGCCAACTTAGTGTTGAGTTTTTTTATTTTAGCCTGTTGTTTTTCCTTAGGTTTAGTTTTGATTTTTGATGTTTCAGCTTCTTTGATCTTCTCAATTTTTACCTTAAGATTCTCTGTTTTAGCCTGTTTTATGCTTTTAAGCTTGGTATTGAGTTTCTTTACTTCAGCTTTTTTCACTTGCTTCAGCACATTTTTGATATTCTTTGCTTCAGTCTTTTTGATCTTCTGACGATCAGCTTTGAGTTCCTTTGTTTTAAGTTGTTTTATTTTTTCGAGCTTAACATTGAGTTTGTTTGTTTCATCCTGTTTTATTTTCTTAAGCTTGTCAGTTAATTTCCCTTTTTCAACTTTTTTCATATTTTTAATCACAGTATTAAGCTTCTTTGTTTCAGCCTTTTGTATCTTCTTAGGCTCATCTTTTAGTTTCTTAGATTGTGTCTTTTTTATTTTCTGAAGCTTCAAATTGAGTTTACTGGTTGCAGCTACTTTCACTTTCTTAAGCTGATTAAGAAGTTTTTTTGTTGCAATCTTTTTAACTTTTTTCAGCTTAGCAATGAGCTTCTTTGTTGTTGGTTGTTTTAATTTTATGCTTATAGGTTTAACTTTGAGTTTCTTAGATTCAGTTTTGAGATTTATCTTTATATCCACTTTCTTTTTCTTTGGGTCATTTTTGATTACTTTGTTAATCTTCTTTGACTTAGTGTCAGCCTTTTTCTTTTTCTTTGACACATTTTTGAGTACTTTTTTTATAACCTTTGTTTTAACCTTCTTATTCCCTGACTTATTTTTAGTGACTTCCTTTATCTGCTTTGTCTTAGTTTTAAGTACTTTGTTCCTGTTCTTTGACTTAGCTTTAGTCGCCTTATTCTTATTTGACTTCTTTTTACCATCTTTCTTGGTCGTCTTTAACTTAGCTTTAGCCACTTTATTTTTGCTTGGCTTAAGTTTTCCGTTTTTAGGTTTGTTTATAATTTTCTTCGAATTCTTCACTTCTTTCTTCTTTATCTTGGTTGAATTTGACTTTGGATCCTTTGCTTTTTTTACTTTAGTTTGGGTTGCCTTTTGAGTGACAGAGGTTGATTTAGATTTCGGAGTTAACTTTTTTTGTAGCTTTTTAATCTCCTTTTGCATAGATTTCAGTGCTTTATTTTTCTTGCTTTTGCCTGTCCCGTCCTTCTTAGTTTTTACCTCCGTGCCCTTCACAGTCGAAAGTGTAGTTTTTGTGTTTCCTTTCTTGATTTTAGATTTCTTTGGTTTCTTGAACTCTATAGGTTCGATTGCTTTTATCTCTGATTTTCCATTCGCCTTAGAGTTGAGCAGCTGTAAAACTTGCGATTTAATACTCCCATCTTTACTTGTCGTTGGCTTCTTTGGACCTGCCGAAGATATAACATTGGCTTTGCGGGTTTGTCGTTGAAAATTTTCAAGCGGACTGTTTCCTGGCAATCTGGAAGAAAGAAAATATAATTGATAAACTGGTAGAAGGAAGACCCTAGATAAAAACCGGATGTTACTAGTAAATCATGTCCACATATTGACAAGTTAGTTAATCGAAAAACAAGTTTATGAAATGTGAAGGAGTCAACAGAAGGATTGGTTTGAGTCGGTTGAATTTTATGTATGGACTTAACTTGTGGTGATTCAGATGAATAACTTGATTAATTGATTGCCTGATGCCTGCCGTCGCGCCCGGCACCTGTACTGCTTTGGTATATGTAGGTCAACTAAGGAGAACTTGGTAAACCTACTACAAGTCGAAGTGTTAGCGTAGTAGATTATATGGTATGTACTGCGAATATTTTATGTAAAGTGGATAATTGCGAAGTTTCTGATTTTTGTCAGATATACACTCTCCTTTGTGTTTGTCTTTTAACTATAAAGTAATACACAAGGTAAAAGCGAAGTAATTAATGACAGTACTGTACACGTTGGTAAATGGAAACACGAAAAGACAATTGAATAAAAAAACAACATTGATCACGGTGGGTAAGGTTGTCCTGCGAGAGAACGTTCTGTGCTGGTGATTCGGTTCTGACTGGTGCTGGTGATCATTAAAAATATGTAAACAAAGACGAAAATGACGAATTTTGACGTTTTCTCGCATAAAAATGGAAGGAAACAGTTGAGATGTTTAAATTTTGTTTCTTATGGGTTCATAGGCAAACAATTTTAAATGTGACCCTCTAAACTGTTTCAGTAAGCGTAACACAAAAGTGCTCATTTTTAGAAAATCTAGAACTGAAAAAATAAAACAAAAATGCTCCTGAAGTCCGCTTTCTATACCTAAATCCACACGACAAAATTATTTTGTGAAAAACTTGTGCAATTTATTAAAGTTGTGCATTTTCTCAGTTCAGATTCTGTGCTGGTGGGTACTGTCATTGTGCTGGTGGGTCCTGATACGGTGCTGGTGATTTTGGGTAAACGGTTGGTTATATTTGAAACAAACGTTACAGAATCAATAAAATTGGGCAGATAATTGTATTTCTCTAATTCTTCGTCAATTTATTCCTTTCTGCACCCATTTTATAAAAAAAATTTAATCAACGTGTGGTTCGTTTGATCTCAGTTCTTCATTGGTTAAAATCCGATTATGACGTCGAATTTTCTTGCTTTCCTCTGAATTTCCTATTGTGACGGCATGAAAAAAGGCGACCATGCCTGATGACGTCACATAGAAAGAACACATCTTTTTGCAGATCATTCGAAAAGAAGGAATAAATTTGCCTGCGTATTGTTTGAAAATCATTAGAGAAACAGATTCCACCACCAAATCTCGTGTAATACGATATTTATCCACTCTCGACAGTTAAATTTTAAATATTTAAAACGCTCGGCGAGCCTCGCGTTTTAAATTTGAAAATTTAACTGTCTCGAGTGAATAAATATCGTATCACACTCGATGCAGTGGTAGAATCTATATTTAATCGGATTTGTGACTCCTATTTTTACTTTTGTGCATCCATTTGTCTGTTTAATGAGCGTTTTCAAATAATCGTAACTTATATTACATAAAAGGGCAACATCTTCCGTCCAATATCAGATGAAAATATATCTATTAATTAGAATAGTTTTATTTAAGATACCAAATGCCCTTAAATTGATGATTCTCTAAATAATATGCTAACTAAAACAGTTTTAAAAGGTTCTTAAGGTTAAGCGACATGTATATTATAACAACAAACGTTTGACTGGTTTATTTCAGTTAAATATACGAGGTTAGATGATCTTACTACTGGTGCCTCTAATTTCTTCCTTAATATATACACTGTCTCCAATACATTTCGACTGGATTTTCATACATGGCTGATAAAAACTTACTAGAATGGAACAAGATGTAAACAATTGCAAGTCAAAGTATGACCTTCAACAACGAGCAAAAACCATAACGAATACTAGCTATAAAAATCACGGTAAACGATTAAATAATGAAGACATTCGGCCTGATTTAAAATACAACTTCGAACAAAAAACAAACATGACAGATAGCAAGCATCGACCACTGGTTTTGGGCACTCGTGACAGGGCTTAACATGTTTGTTTGCGCTCCACACCCCACCCAACCCCTCCTCCTTTCCTCCTTCATTGGTACAGTGGTGTAACAACACAACACTTAGCACACAAAATCATAACATAAAGACACAAATTATTGAACCATGAGTACTCGCAGCTACTGAAAGCTAGTTCAACTAATAGATAAACCATGTTCTCTTAGATTAAAATTTCAATCGGTACACATCAAACAAATTTCGCAAAACTTAAGTTTACATTTTATATATTAATTTTTGTTTTAGCAAAACTTTAAAACCGTGCAGTGAATCTTGTGCTCACAACAGTTATTGTCATAAATATGAATACATCAGACATTATAAAGGCATGTGGAAGATACTAAGTAGTATTTTACAGTCCAATTTATTGATCATAAAAGGATGGAGATTGCATGGAGGTTAACATAGGATAAGAAGAAATTGAAAGTATTTTTGGCGAAAGACTTTAAACCTTCTTTGCGTTAAATTCTGAAAGTTTTTTTGTTGCCGTAAATGGTAAAATCCTCAACAAAATCCCAATAATTTGTTGGAATGAATAAAGGTTTTAAATCAAATTTTCATGGACTTTGATCCACTTTTCAGCCCCACACTGACGAGCCATGTGAGCTGTCGGTATCCTGTTGCACATACAGCCCGTAAACTTTCACATTTCCATCTTTTTACCCAATTCATACGTTACAGTATTATTATCCTAGTAACCGGTGTTACCAATGTATCGAACATTTTAAGTTAAAAAATTCCACAATGCTATATTCATTTTGTGTGTCAATTTGTTTAGACAAAACAAAACTGCAAAAACTTCGAATACAAGAGAGTATTTTTTTAAATGTCATTATCATCTGTCGATTTCTAGATCTATGCATAATATTTATTTCAGATGACATGGATTTCACACCCTGATGACCCTGCTTCCCTCCATATATTCATATTTATTGTCCTTCCCTACGCCTATATCACCCTGCTCAGTCGCTCTGTAATTCTCGTATCACGGCTTTGAGACGATAGCAGGCATTATCAGCGACGTCACAATGTCTGAGGAAAGGTTATCAGCGACGTCACAATGTGAGAGGAGACTTTATCAAGCTTGCTTTCGTCAAGCGTAAAACTGTCTTAAGGAGGGAGAAAAGACCAGTTATAGAACGATAAACAGATAATCGGGTTTTCTTCGTATAGATATCGTAAAATATCTGCCGCTCGACACGTTACAATGTGAAGCCTTTTCTCTTGTCCGCTTCGCTCACTCGCCAAAAAGGTTCACATTGTGGCTCGCGGTTGATATTTTACGATATCAATGTGTAGAAAACCCGATAATCTATACACATATATAAATAAACAAACTAAAGGCTGCAACTGGTATTTTTGCATTTAAAATGATTCATTGCAACAAGAATATTTGTATTGAATAGAAACTGTGTGGGTCAAAATCTTGTATTGCTGATAAATGTTGCTGGACCAAGTTTCGGCATCTGATCTGAGTTTTCTGAAAAGTGCTATATAAATAGACATTGGCCTGTTGAATATTTTTACTCGGTAAGTTTTGCTCTAACCATGCTAACTGCTTGAACTTTTGCGATATAAACTAAAAACTCGAATATATTTTAACAAACAGTGGTCATGTTTGTTGATGAATATTGTTTTTCCTAGATTCACTCAGGAAAATTCATTTGGTAACATTTGGTCAAGCAATTTCAGAGAAGATTTTTTTTTAATTACGGACGCCAAGTCAATAGCTCACACGGCCCCTTGATACAGGTGAGCTTAGAGCAAAACGGGTTGATAACCAGTTGAAATTAAACCAAGTTTTGTAAAGTTTGTATATTTGGATTGTTTAAAACTGTTTTTATGGCTTTTAAAAGTTAAATGTAGGTGTATAATTTAAGATTTTTTGCATCTTATATACTTGTTTATACTCAATTGGTAGTATGAAGCTACGAGATATTGTAATTTTTGCACATTTAACAAAACAGCTGATTTTAGTAGGTGCAAATACTTCTGGGTTTTTAAGATGCATAAGCATAAATTCAACTGAAAAAAAAACATGCACGAAAAGATAAAATATTGATCTTATAAAACATTAATTTGCATCTCTGCCCCCGGCAACAGTATTTTTTATTGGGGGGGGGGGGGGGGGGGGGGGGGGGGGTTAAAAATGGGCAATTATCTTATCGTAAAGAGACAGTCGAGTACACATTTTACGTTCAAGGCGCGTTTGAGTTTTTTTTCCTGAAAACGTATAAAATAAAAATAAAATGTTTGATATATCTGGCTTTAGATTCGATTTTTCTTTATATTAAGGCTACATGTTAATACAATAATACTGAGAATTCACAGTATCAAAATATGAAATAAATGGATGAAGTGAAATACCTTTGTAACGAGTCATTACTACAGAGAAGGTGTGTTTGAAACACAAAAATTAAAAGCTTCGTGCTATTACAAATATTTAACTGAAAGTGTATTTCTTAGTCTGGTATTTTTTTTTTTCGATCGCTCATTTTCAATTAAAATTTAGGCATATTTTATTTTTATTCAGGAAATATATTTCAAAATAGAAAATTAGGACACATCGTTCACTTACTCCCCCTTAATTCTTTATCAAAAATCCTTGACAACAGACTTTACTTTTGGATCTTTAAAATGCATAACTTAAAAAAATCTTATTTTTGTGTGTATTATCTAGGTTATCTAGTCTTCATTTTCTGACAAATTCTAGTCTGCCCTTCCATGAAATATATAAATATTTTTTTAAAGTTTTATTGAACCTTCGAAATTCCCCCTGACAACCGATCAGACAATAATTTTATTGTTGACCAGAGGCTTAAAGGTACAGCAAGGGGATACTTAACAGCTGATAGATACATTTTTCTTTTAAAGTACAACTTTTCAATCTTTCGGGAACCCCAGTCTTCCCCTCTTGGAAAATGTTTTTATAATTATCAACTGCAGTAATAAAATCATTCTTGATCATCAGCATCAAATTATTTTTTATCAACAATTCTAGAATTTCAAAACTATTCCAAGCTTTATAACTTTCACCGTGACCTCCCTCTTCCTTATTCCAAAAAAAAAACCGCAATATTATTGTCATCCTTTTAGTAAACAGTAAATTGTTACAAAGAAATCTGATTTTATCTGCTGAGGACACATGATTCTTACGCGCAGAAACAAGGCTGAGATTCATTTGGTTGAATAAAAAGAAAATTATCTACAGTATCGTACACATTTGTCAGAGAAACAGTATCCAGGATGCTTAGGCTACACTGAATGTATTATCTAAACTCATCTAAGAAATGTTCAGACTCACCTGATAGTTTGCCGTGATCAACTTAGGTTGTGCTTGATTTTCATATGATGAAGACATAATCTTTCAATCAGTTTAATTGAGGTGTGGAGCTGGCATGGGAGTAACTGTTTGAGGTCCCTTGTTAATTTATGTATCATTGTCATTTTGCTTAGTTTCTTTAGTTACCTATTCTGATACGGACTCGGACTTCTTTTAAACTGAGTTTTACTGTGCGTATTTCTGTGTGTTTGTTTATTTTACATTGGCTACAGGTATAGGGGGAGGGTTGAGATCTCACAAACCATGTTTAACCCCGCCGCATTTTTCCGCCTGTACCAAGTCAGGAGCCTCTTGCCTTTGTTAGTCTTGTATGTTTTTTAATTTTAGTTCATTTCTATGCTATGGAGTTTAGTGTGACGTCCATTTTCATTGAAGTGGTACACATTTTATTTAGGGACCAGCTGAAGCCCGCCTCCGGGTGCGGGATTTTCTCGCTGTGTTGAAGACCCATTGGTGTCCGTCGGCTGTTTTCTGCTCTTTGGTCGGGTTGTTGTCTCTGACACCTTCCCCGTTTCCATTCTCAATTTTATTAGAAAAAAAATTCGTAAGGGTTCCGCGGAACCCAGTGTCTCGCCTACTTTTGCTGCTAGTCGCAAGCTCAACAAAAATGGGGAAATAATTATTAAACATTTTCCTCTAGATACTATCTTATGAATGTAAGAAGCTTCTGTTCAAGTTTGGTAAGAATCCAGGATGGTTTATGAATCTAATAAATGTTTTTAAAACTTTAACTGCAGACTGTATGTAATGTTAACTGGAAGAAAAACTAGGTCCATTTATAAGTAATATACGGAAAAACAAGAATTTTTTTTTTTACAAAATTTCCTTCTAGATACTAGCTTTTGATCATAAACAAGCTTCTGTCCAAGTTTTGTACAAATCCAGAAAACTTTAACCACAGAGTGAATGTAATGTTAACTAGCAGAAAAATTAAGTCCATTTATAAGTAAAATACGGATAAACAGGATTTTTTTTTAACAAAATTTACTTTTGAATACTATCTTATGATCATAAACAAGCTTCTGTCCAAGTATGGTACAAATCCAGGATAGTTTAAGAAAGTTATTAAAATTTGAAAAACTTTAATCACAGAATGAATATTTGTGGACGCCGCCGCCGACGACGACGACGACGGAATGTAGGATCGCTATGTCTCGCTTTTGCAATAAAAGTCGCAGGCTCGACAAAAAGTCCTTTATTCTATATTTATGCTCTCCATTTTATGCAAAACCAAGTTCACAACAATGTCAATTTTAAGAAAACAGATAACAGCTAATTAGTCAATAACAGTAACAGCACATATATCTTCAAAATAACAGTAAACAAAAGTTTAAAAATTCCAAAACACCTCAACAGAAAGATCTTGCACCCCCTCTCAAAAATCAAATAAAAAAAAGACAGACTCAACTTGGCTCATATGAAATATCCACCAAATATATGCTAGGTATATTTTCTATCAATTATACAAATTTTCTGCATTAATGATCTTGAATATTTGCCACTTTTAACTAAAATATAAAGGCACAGAACCAGGACATAGGTGCACAGAACCAGGACCGTTTTTCTAATCACCAGCACATCGCCAGGACAATTTCGTTTGGCGAATTTGCACGACTTTTTCAGTAAAAAATCGTTGTAACATTCCTCGCATGGTACTAAGGAAGTATCAGAGAAAAAATAAGCAACAGAACGGTTGTTTTATTGCCGTTCTGGTACAATGTAAACAAACCCACCAGCACAGAATCAGGACCCACCAGCACCAGTCAGGACCAAATCACCAGCACAGAACGTTCTCTCGCAGGACAACCTTACCCGCCGTGTTGATGTTGATAAAGTAAACGAATTATTGTTGAATGTAATGTCTAAATATGAGGATATTATTTTAGTTGATCAAGGTACCGTAGATGATATTGTAAGTAATATTACGACTGTACTATTGAGTGCTGCAAAAGACACATTTGGGGTATTTACTAAAAATTCTAATGGCGAGAAAGGGAACTTTTCGAACAAAGATTTGTTTAATAAAGAATTTAAAAAAGTTAGACAAAAATTTTGAAAAAGCTGAAGACTTTATAAACACTATGCAGTCTTCACGCTTAACCTTTGAGTCTACAAGCCAGAAGCTCAATTTTTTGAAAATTTTAGTTGGATTCTGTTGGCTTGTAGAGAAGAATTTTACAAGCCCGAAATCAATTTTACAAGCCAATGCCGTAGGACTTGTGGTTAAGCGTGAAGACTGACTATGGATCTAATTCATTTAAAGAAAGACTTCGACAGTCGGAAAAACATTACAAACAAGAGGATCTGAGTCAAGAGCCTGAATCGCTCACCTGTAATTTTTTGCTTAAATCTTTCATCAGTGATTATTTTTTGCTTTTCAATATATATTAATGAGTGGCTTAAAATGCCATTAAAATGTTCTTTGTATCTGTCATATTTTCTTCAAAAGCAACAAAATGCATTTTACCCCTATGTTCCATTTTAGCCATAGTGCATGGTTTTCTGGCGGATTGGCTCTTGTTATATTTCAACATGGCTTTGCTTCCAAAGCGAAAGAAGAGCGTCATATTAGAATACATGAATTATAATTTTTCCTTTGATTTTTTATCGAGTTATATAACTAGATAACTGTGGTAAACAGGACTGTTTTTATGCAGCTGAGATGCCTTATGCGAGAACCCTAGATTTGTGTTAAATAAATAAATAAATGCTGAAATACGTGCCATTGTTATTATCTAGCGGGCTATTATGTTATTTATAACTAATTGGACATTTTTTTAATACTTCTGGAATACAAAAAATATGACCAGAATGATCGTCGAACTACCCAAAACTTTTGAAGTTGCACATAGGAAGTAGTGCTCAATAGAAATCCGTACGTAGTTTTTTTATCCCCTGTGCTTTTAGCTACGATGTCAAAGAACAATTGTATGAAATATTTCATCGCCGAAAATCGGTAATTACAAGTCGTTTATATTTCCCAAATGGCAAAATGCGCAGGAATATTGTTCATGTACAACAAATCTCTATGATAAAGGAAATAAAGTTATATAAGTGGGCGGTATTTTTTAACTTATCTTGCCAAATAAGGTTGTTGTTATTTTATGAATGAAACGAGGTCATGAAACAGATGCGGAAATCGACGTTGATGGGATGTTTTAAGTAATGTGGACAACTCGTCCCCGGGACATGTCGGACCGAATCCACTCAAACCGTCTAATAAGACAACTTTGACCGTTTGTCAGATTTACTTAGGGTTTCATAAAATATTAGACTAACATGTCTAGCGGAGCCATTAATCTTTTGTTTGTGCATTGGGGTCTATTTAGGGGTATTTGGAGGGGCATGAAGAAGGGAGGGGTTTACTATAGAACCCTATGGGATTTTATTTTTTTTAATTTTCAAATTACTATTTCTCGAAAACAGTAAGTGATAGACACATGCAGTCTTCAGTAATGAGAACAGGACAATAAAAAAAAATCAACCAAAATATAGTGTGAGTCCCTGGGGGGTCATCCCACCCCCTTTCAATTTGAAAATGTACTTTTATCTTGTAAACCGTCGCGATCCCCACCCCTAAACAATATATATACTTGTATGGGACATAAAAGAAATCAAATGAAAATAATTTGGGGGAGTCCCCGGTGTCATCCCACCCCTCTTGTTTGAGAACTTGCAAATGGTCGAGATCCCCGACCCTAAATCATAAATATTTATGTATGGGACAATAAAACAAATCAAATGAAATATAGGGGGGGTCCCTGGGGTAACCCCACTCCCTCATGTTTGAAAACTTGTAAACGGTCGAGATCCCCACCCCTAAACCATATATATTTTGTATGGGACAATAAAACAAATCAAATGAAATATAGGGGAAGTCCAGGGGGGTAACCCCCACCCCTTTCTTTTTGATAACTTGTAAACGGTCAAGATCCCCACCCGAAACCATAAATATTCTTGTATGGGACAATAAAACAAACTAAATGAAATATAGGGGAAGTCCATGGGGGTAACCCCACCCCCTTCTTTTTGAAAACTTGTAAGCGGTCGAGATCCCCACCCCTTAACCATATATATTCTTGTATGGGACAATAAAACAAATCAAATGAAATATAGGGGAAGTCCAGGGGGGTCACCCCAACCCCTCTTCTGTTTGAAAACTTGTAAACGGTCAAGATACCCACCCCGAAACCATATATATTCTTGTATGTGACAATAAAACAAATCAAATGAAATAAAAGGCGAGTCCCCTGGGGTCACCCCACCCCCTCCTGTTTGAGAACTTGTAAACGGTTGAGATCCCCACCCCTAAACCATATATATTCTTGTATGGGACAATAAAACAAATCAAATGAAATATAGGGGAAGTCCACGGGGGTAACCCCATCCCCCTTCTTTTTGAAAACTTGTAAGCGGTCGAGATCCCCACCCCTAAACCATATATATACTTGTATGGGACAATAAAACTAATCAAATGAAATTTAGGGGAAATCCCCTGGGGTAACCCCCACCCCCCTTCTTTTTGAAAACTTGTAAACGGTCAAGATCCCCACCCCCAAACCATATAATATTCTTGTATTGGACAATAAAACAAATCAAATGAAATAAAAGGTGAGTCCCCTGGGGTAACCCCACCCCCTCCCTTATATTCTTACCCCACCCCTTCAATTTGAGAATGTGCTTTTATCTTGTAAACGGTCGAGATCACCACCCCTAAACCATATATATTCCTGTTCGTCATTTCAAGAAGATTTAAATGAAATACAGGGTTAATCCATAGGCGTCACTTATGCATATCACAAACCAATTTGTACTGGACTTTGCCCAATGTCAGGCGACCATGGGAATGACGAATTATTGGAGCTTTGTTTGGGAGACTTCGTAACAGCATCCTGTTACAATTATTTCTTGTCATGTATGGGACAATAAAACAAATCAAATAAAATATAGGGGGAGTCCATGGGGACACCCCACCCCCTCTTGTTTGAGAACTTGTAAACATTCAAGATCCCCACCCTAAACCATATATATTCATGTATGGGACAATATAACAAATCAAATGAAATATTTGGGGAGTCCCTTGGGTCACCCCACCCCCTCCTGTTTGAGAACTTGGAAATGGTCGAGATCCCCACCCCTAAACCATATGTATTCATGTAATTCAAACATTCTCGGGCTTTACACTGCTTGAAAGATTTATATATTTTCTTTAAAATGATATAACAAATCAAATGAAATATAGGGGGAGTCCCTGGGGTCACCCCACCCCTCCTGTTTGAGAACTTGTAAACGGTCGAGATACCCACACCTAAACCATATTTATTCCTGTTCATGATTTCAAAAAGATTTGAATGACATACAGGGTCAATCTCCTAGGTGTCACATATGCATATCACTTTACTTGACCAAACCAATATGAGCTGGACTTTGTCCAATGTCAGGAGACCATGGGAATGACGAATTATGGGGGCTTTGTTTGGGAGACTTCGTAACGGCATCCTGTTACAATTATTTCTTGTTTATTATAAAATTTTATTGATGCAAAAAATGAGTCTAGGTTAATTGAATTTACTTTAATTATTTATTAAATTATTTCTGGGCCTATCATAATATTCATTTATGGCTCATTTTAAAGAAAACATATAAATCTTTCAAGCAGTGTAAAGCCCGAGAATGTTTGACCAACTGTTTTATAATCACCTGTCATTTTATTCCAAACTTGGTATGGAGTAACATCATGCATATGGGGGTGAAGATGGGGGTCATTTACATTGATATATGAGTTGCTTTTGAAAACCTTGATGAAATATTAATTAATTTGCCTTAATAATCAATTCATTTAATGAACATCAGTGTACAAAATACGAATGTTTAATGTTTGTTCTTTCAAATCTTTAAAAAAAATTGAAGCAACACTGCCACAGTTTTCATAATTACGTTTGCCTTGGTTTTTGGTTAACTGCCTACAGCGCTTACAGTGCTTTGATTTTTTTTGGGTCGCCCCGCTATTCCGATACCACATTGGTCCGACACCCCATTGGTCCGACACCCCATTAGTCCGACACCCCAATAGTCTGACACCCCATCGGTCCGACATCCCAACAGTCCGACACAAGCTGTAATTGAAAATCTACTTCATACAAAGAAATGAAAAAGACAGAACTGGTAAATGTATGTACGAAATACCATTATCCTATAAATATAAGGCACTCTACAACCTTGCAGTATTTTGCTTTACAAATACAAAGTGTGACCTAGCTCGTTCATACAAAACACTACTCTAAAAAGGAATTTGATTGATTGATTGCTGTTTTTTTTACTTTCAGTGTTAAATAGTTCATGCATGTTAAAGAATAAAACAAAATAATAATTAATACAAAAGGTATGTCCTGTAATAAGGAATCGACCGGGATTGAGGGCGGAAATTTTGGACTGCCACGGGAAAATAAGGGTATATTGGATAGGCATAGAAATTTGGCCTGGCAACATACTGTCATGAAATAGACGTTCCTTTATAATATATGTCTTAAATATGGAATATTATTTTCACTTGAAAAAATATCACGTTACTTGTTCCTGACGAAATAAAAGGTATATATAATATTTGTTCCAAAAGAAACAGATATTATAGGATTGTTTATAATAAAGTTTCCAGGGGACCTTCTGTTAGGAGGAACAAATATAGGTAAACAAGTGTGGTTGCCACCTACTACTAACCTACCATATTGTTGCAAGGTTGCCGCTCTCTCTACACGAGACATCGGTTTTGATGACCTTTTTCAGACCAACGTGTCTGCGTATTTATACATCCAGCACAACCAAAGGACGCCCCACTTGGTAAGGAGTTTACTTTGTCAAAAAAAAATCAAGTTTACATTTTTTTATACCCCAGTCATCCGGAGAATTTTGGAAATTGAAGAACAGTGTCTCGTCGTAAAAAAAATGTCCAGACAATATGCAATATACTCTCCGAAACTGACGAACTAAAAAGATTTTATTAACAAACAAATACAAACTTATTTTATCCAAGCATGTCGGTTTCCATCTCCACCGAATTTGAATTCAAAAATCGAAACTTTATAGAAAAAAATGAAATTAAGTCAAAATATCCCCATAGTAAAATTGAACAATTGGTTATATTTGGTTCTTTATTCAAAGCTTTATTAAGGTTGTTAAATTCAATTAAATGGACTTGCAGTGAATATTACTGCTTCATATTACCGCTCTTCATTCTGGTCGACCCCTATAACTGGCTTTATTGTTAATTAGTTCTTATCCTTTACATGCATGAAATATTTGCCACTGGATGTAATGACAGATGTATCTCCCATTGCGTCTATGTTGTTGAAAAACGACATGCTTGTCAGTTACGTTGCTTTCGCCGGGAAATTAAATTTTTTTGACCTGATTGAAACAATAGCTGAGTAAGGTATAGTCGTTGATCGGGAAATCAATATACATACTTCTGGTATAAGAATCACTTAGGAAGGAAATGAATGCCTTTATAAGGTATACAGTCACATAGAAATATTTTTAATGAAGGGTAGGCTATTCGTAATGGCGACTTAGATCCATTTAGGGTTTTCAGTATACTGATGTTGATAGTAGACTGCATGTACATTGCTAAAAAACTACGAAATATTGATGCCTGATTAAAATAAATGGAGAATGTGTCCATGGGACACATATGAAGCCCCCGCTTGCATATAACGTTATAAAGGGATATAACTAGAGAACTGTAAAAGTGACGCCACCCTCATTCGAACTTGATCTGTGTTTTAAGGTAATATGCATTGGGTATATTAAGTTTCATAACATTTGGTTAAGGCAAACTAAAGTTAGAAAACGGAAACCAATTTTGGGACGGACGTTCGTTCTGACGGACGTTCGTTCTGACGGACGGACGGACGTACGGGTGCTTAATGCCCCCTTCGCCTAACGACGGGGGCATAAAAATGTTGATCTGCATACCGAGTCCCTGTGCGGCGAACGCGTCAAAAACTGAAGAGTATTATTTGGAAGAGAGATAATCATTGAACCAGCTTACCCACTATTTGAAATACAGAGTGTTCTGTCCTAATTTCACTCTTTCTTAAATATTGGTGCCCATATATACAAACTAAAGTGGTGTTCTTCTTCAACTAATGGCATTAAACTGTTAGAGCACCGTTATTACTTTTTGTAGCTAGAGTTATACCAGAGAAACGGTACCGTCTTATTCACTCATATAATCGTGTACGCAGCAAAGCTTCCTGGTTTCCTTTATTTTCTTACTCTTAGAAAAAGGAAAGAACGGGAGGAGCTTAGACCAGTGCATTCAATTCATTCAATTCTATCACAAAAGTTGTAATTGCACTGACTTGCTAGTCCGTGTAAAACATGTAAAAATAAAGCAAAATGTTATATCTATTGATGTAATGTTCCAAAACATTTGGATAAATGCAGACAAAACAAGTAAACAAAACATTAATTTTGGGGCTTTATTTACTTTATGGAATCCGAACAATATAGGGCTTATCCAAATTTACCATAACTCTAAAACTAGGTCCTACCAATACCTAATCATAATACTAGTCAAACATCTAAATACCTAACCCTAAAATTTAAATTAAACCAAACTCTAACCTAAACCTGAAAATACAGGGTCCCCAACAGCAAATGGAGGGGGAGCTACAAAAGGGAATAGCGTGTTTGATAATGAGTTACTGATTAAAAGGTCGAAGATACCTTAAAAACTGTTTACAGGAGACCAGATCCTCGGTTTTCTCCCTATTTTACCGACCCCTCTCAGTATATTTACATTATTTGGTCTCATTGGCACTTAAACCACATCTTGTTTCCATGCTTATGTTGTTGATGGCAGATCTTTGACTCGGTGTACAGCTTGACCAATAGTATAGTCATCAGTCTATTTTTCGTTATCGTATGATGACTCAAGATGTCTAGTTTTATTAATTGGCGTCGTTCGTTTGCTGTCTCAAACAATCGTACCTCACATTTCCTTTTATTCATGTTTGAATAACTATCGATCAGGCCAGGGTACTAAGCCAACAAAACCTGCCCACCCCGTATTACACAATGACATCCATGTTCAAAGAAACATTCTGTACCAGGTTAGGCGCCCGCAAACATTAACCCCGCCACATTCTGTATGTGCCAGTCCAAAGCCAGGAGCTTGTAATCCAGTGGTTGTCGTTTGTTGCTGTATATCATATGTGTTTTTCGTTAATTGTTTTGAACACAAAACAGGCCGTTAGTTTTGCCGTTTTAAATGTTTACATTTGTCATTATGGGTCATTTATAATAGCTTGCTATGCAGTATTGGATTTTCTTATTGTTGAAGGCCGTATGGTGACCTATAGTTGTTTTTTAAAACGTCTACGTCTTTTGGTCTCTGGTGGATATTTGGCAACAATACCACTTTTATATTCTAGCGGGAACAAGTGAAAAAAGCTGATACCTCAAGAAACCGATCCAAATTAACCCTAACTCTTAAACTATGTCCTACCAATACCTGATCATAGCCAAACATCTAACACATAACCCGAAAATACAGGGTCCCCAAAAGTAAATGAAGATCCGAGGGGGAGCTACAAAAAAGAATAGCATGGTCGATAAAAGAGACATTAGTAGTAAATTTCTTTATCAAATACTTTCAAATTTCTAGAAATACCAAAATGGAGTTATTGATAAATTTAATAAGTCGCTGGTACCGTAAAAACTGTTTAAGGGAGACCAGATCTTCGTTTTTCTCCCTATTCTACCGACCCCTTTTTGTATATTTACATAATTTTGTCTCTGGTGGATACTTATCTCATTTGCAATTAAACCACATCCTGTTTCCATGCTTTAGTCGTTGATAGCAGATCTTTGAGTCGACTCGGTATACAGCTTGACCAATAGTATAGACATCACTCTATTTTTCATGATCGTATGATGACTCAAAATGTCTTTTTTTATTTATTTTGCGTCTTTCGTTTACTTCCTCAAGATGTCTATTGCTTTTTAGTTTGCGTCGTTCGTTTACCGTCTCAAGACGTCTATTGTTTTTTTTTTGTGTCGTTTGTTTGCTCTTTCAAGATGTCTGTAATTTTTTTTTTGTGTGTCGTTTGTTTGCTGTTTCAAGATGTCTTATTGTTTTTTTTGTGTCGTTTGTTTTTCTTTTTTGTGTCGTTTGTTTTTCTTTATTTTTAGTGTCGTTCGTTTGCTGTCTTATGCTTTGAGTTTCTTGACGTCGTTTGTTTGCTGTTTCAAAATGTCTATTGTTTTTTTAGTGTCGCTCGTATGCTGTCTCATACATTCATAACTCACATTTCCTATTCATGTTTGAATAACCATCGATCAGGGTACTAAACCAACAAAACCTGCTCGTCCCGTTTTACACATCCATGTTCAAAGAAACATTCTGTCACAGGTAAGGGGATGGTTGGGCGCCCCGCACATGTTTCACCCTGCCACATTCTGTGTGTGCCTGTCGTAAGTCAGGAGCTTGTAATTCAGTTGTTGTCGTTTGTTTCTGTATATCATAGTTGTTTTCGTTTATTGTTTTATAAATAAATCAGGCCATCAGTTGAATCGTTTGAATTGTTTTACATTTGCCATTTCGGGGCCTTTGATAGCTTGCTATGCGGTATAGGATTTGCTCATTGTTGAAGGCCATACGGTGACCTGTAGTGGTTAACTTCTACGTCATTTGGTCTCTGGTTGGCAACAATACCACATCTTATTTTTATATCCTAGTGGGGACAAACAACATCATAAAACTAAAAAGCAGACAAAATAGTGACAATAAAGGTAAGAGAAATAAAACTAGTGGAACTGTTTTCTTGGACTAAAATTAATGTACAGCCTTGTGAACTAAAACTAACGTATCGCCTTGTGGACTAAAATTAATGTACCGCCTTATGAACTAAAACTAACGTACCGCCTTGTGAACTAAAACTAATGAATCGCCTTGTAGACTAAAACTAATGTATCGTCTTGTGAATTTAAACTAATGTATCGCCTTGTAGACTAAAACTAATGTATCGCCTTGTAGACTAAAACTAATGAATCGCCTTGTAGACTAAAACTAATGAATCGCCTTGTAGACTAAAACTAATGTATCGCCTTGTACACTAAAACTAATTTCTCGCCTTGAAGACTAAAACTAATTTCTCGCCTTGTAGACTAAAACTAATGTATCGCCTTGTAGACTAAAACTAATGCTTTCACCTCTAGAAGTCGGTCAAGTAAAGAAAAGGTCAATAAAACACAATTGCTGAAAAGGTATTGTCGTGGCAAATAAGAATATTATTTATGCTTAATGAATAGGAATTTTAAATGTTTTTAATATATTGAACACATAATGATATTTAGGTATGGGCAATGTCTCCCTTCCCCAACTAAGACAAAATTAATGGTGCACTTAAAAGGTCTTATGACAATTAAGAATATGTATGGTTTAGGTTTTTTTAAAGATATTAAATAATGAGTGGTATTGAAGGGATTGGGCATAACACACAGAGACAAAACCTATATGAAAAAGTTAATATAAATGTAATTAAGACTATATATTATCTAAGTAAGGGTGGATAATCAATGATGTTCATGAGATTGGGCATGTCCCTCAGGGACGAAACCTTAGTTGAATTAAAAAATATTATCAAGGCAATTAAGACCAGACATCGTAAAAGGGTGGTCATCTGAACAATTTTTGAGATATTTAACGATTTATTACACGAAGGACTGGAGCATAACCACCCAGTGGCAAACCCTTAGTTGCATTGAACAGGTCTGGTCATGGCAAGCAAGAAAATATATGGTTATGGAGTGGACATATACAAATCAATAATTTTACCATTAAGGTCAAAGTTCAAGGTCAGTGTCAAATATCAAAACCCTATGTCAACGGATAAAAAAGTTGTTTTAGACACGAAAATTTCCTAAAATCAAGTATTTCAAAATTGAGGACCAAGGTCAAGGTCACACGATAGTCATTGTTATAAGCGACTCACCATCTTGACTCACCATCTTATCGTGATACAACTTCATACCTAATATCAAAAGCCAGTATCAAAAGACAAAAAAATTTGGCCCGGGCATGGTTGTATGAGAAGAATCAGAAGAAGAAATACTACTATAAAATAGTGTCGCCCTCCGTCGAAGAGGAGACATAATTTAATTCAGTACACAAATTGAAACTGATATATATTTATATCTTTTTAGCTAGTTTCCTTCATCATATACTAAGTACACATCAAGCATATCAATTTGTATTTTAGTTTCCGTCAAATTTATTTTAGAATAAAGGGAAAAGAGAAAATAAATAATTTTTTATCCTAACAAAACAATACTAAATGAAACCATATATATTTAAATGATATCAACGAAAAGATTAATTTAATATCCAACAATTTTGTTGTGTTCCTCCGATATCTTTTTATCAATTCCTTTCATCTTTTTCATCACTGAGCCAAGTTGTTTATTGAACACGTTCACATCGTTTCCTTTGTTTGCACTTTTCAATTCTTTTTTCAATGCTTTTGACTCAAACGCGTCACCCATTTTCACCTTTGAATGCTCCATGTAGTCTAAAAGTTTTAAAAGGTCAACTTCAAGATGCATCAGACTTGAGTACATAGGAGAGTTTGCTCCATACAGACCGTCCATCGAGACCTCATTCTCCTTATTTTTTTGTGTAACTATATCGTCGACCTGATTCTTTATTGTGTCAGCCATTTTTTCTATTTTTTTAGCTAATTTTGGTGAAGCCCCTTTTTTCTTCGTATTCACCCTATATAACATCTTTTCAATTTTAGCTTTGATTATATTAGCTTCTTTCTTTACTTGAATTCCCTTTTCCAGTATAGATGCATTCCCTTTCTTTATAATGGCCTTTTCCGTGGTGTTTTTTGAAGTATTTTTGACACCTATTTCGGCAGGTTTCGTTGGATTAGGTGTTCCTAGAATATTAAGTGTATTGTTTTTATTTACGCTTTTTACTCCTGGTTTTGTTCCGTTTCCCTTGACAAGTGTCTTTACGGCTTTCATTGCCGCTTTCTGCATAGTTTTCTTCTTTTTAGAGCCAAGTAAATCTGCAAGTTTCTTTTGTTTCAATGCTGTTCCTTTAACAATTTTTTTCACATCCTTCATAATTGTTTTATGTAATGGTCCCTTCTTTTTTGAGCCAAGTATTCTTGCAAGTTTCTTTTTTTTCAGTGCTTTTCCTTTAACAATTTTTTTCACATCCTTCATAATTGTTTTATGTATAGGTCTCTTCTTTTTTGAGCCAAGTTTTCCTGCGAGTTTGTTTTTTTTCAGTGCTTTTCCTTTAACAATTTTTTTCAAATCCTTCATAATTGCTATATGTAAAGGTTTCTTCTTTTTTGAGCCAAGTATTCCTGCAAGTTTCTTTTGTTTCAGTGCTTTTCCTTTAACCATTTTTTTCACATCCTTCATAATTGCTTTTTGTAAAGGTTTCTTCTTCTTTGAACCAAGTAGTCCTGCAAGTTTATTTTGTTTCAGTGCTTTTCCTTTAACCATTTTTTTCACATCCTTCATAATTTCTTTTTGTAAAGGTTTCTTCTTTTTAGTGTCAAGTATTCCTGCAAGTTTCTTTTGTTTCAGTGCTTTTCCTTTAACAATTTTTTTCACATCCTTCATAATTGCTTTATGTAAAGGTGACTTCTTTTTAGAGTCAAGTTTTCTTGAAAGTTTCTTTTGTTTCAGTGCTTTGCCTTTAACAATTTTTTTCACATTCTTCATAATTGCTTTACGTAAAGGTGTCTTCTTTTTGATAGATTTAAGTATGTCTGCAGTTGTTTTATTATTCAGTGCTTTCCCTTTAACAAGTTTTTTCACGTTAACAAGTTTTTTCACTTTCTTTATTATTGCTTTCGTTATTTGTTTTTTCTTACTAGGCTTTATCTTTTTTGCAAAAACATTCTGCTTCAGGACTTCTCCTTTTACGAGTTTCTTCAACAATTTTTCCACTGCTTTCTCTTTAGGTTTTTTCGTTTTATTTCCAACTTTTATTGAAATACTTCCGTTAGTCTTTTCTGGTTCAAGTATTCCTTCTACAGCTTCTTTATTTAAAGCTTTACCTTTGACTAGTTTCGTCACAATATGAACCACTCCTTTTTTTGAAGGTTTCTTCTTCATTTTAGATTTATCTTTAAGGCTCGTTTTAGACTTGACAGCTACTGGTTTTAAGTCAATTTGTTTTTGCTTAACTTTCAACGTTTTAATCATTTTCATCATCTTATTTAATGCTTTCTTTTGCTGAACGTTGGTCTCATTTTTCGTTTGTTCAGTAGCTTGCTTTCTCTTTAGTTCGGCTTTGAGTGCCTTTTTGTTGGCCTTTTTTATTTTCTTCGCCGCCACTTTGAGTTTCTTTTCGGTAGCCTTCTCTAATTTCTTCACCGCAACTTTGAGTTTCTTCATTTTTTCCTTTTCCAACTTCCTAAGCTTTGTTTTGAGTTTCTTTGTTTTTGCCTGTCCCATCTTCTTAATCTTAGCTTTGAGTTTCATTGTTTTTGTCTGTCCCAACTCTTTAATCTTAGCTTTGAGTAATTTTGTTTCTTTCTGTTTCATCTTTTTAAGGTCAGTCTTGAGTTTTTTAGTTTTAATCTGTTTCATCTTCTCAAGTTTGGTTTCGATTTTTTTTGCTTTAACTTCTTTTATTTGATTAAGCTTAGCTTTGAGCTTCTTTGTTTTAACTTCTTGTTTCAATTTACTTAGCTCTTCTTTGATTTTCTCTGATTCTGGTTGTTTGATTTTCTCTATTTTTGTTGACAGTTTCATTTTTTTAATGAGTTTTGATGTCTTTGGTTTAATCTTTGGTTTAATTGGTGTCTTTGTTTTTTCTTTAAGTATTGCCTGTATGTCTGATTTTAGATTCTTTGCTTTAGTATTAAGTTTCACTGATTTAGTTGGTTGAGACATCAAAGACTTTATCTTTCCTCCTGTAATAGCTGTACTAATAACAATAGGGTTACTTTTCGTTTTCTTCACCATTTTCTTTATTTTCTTTGTTTCAACCTGTTTTAGTTTATCTATATTAGCCTTGATTTTCTTTGTTGCAACTTTCTTCATCTTTATAATCTTATCTTTGACTTTCTTTGTTTCAACTTGCTTCAATTTCTTTAGTTTAGCCTTAAGTTCTTTTTTTTTATCTTCCTGCACTTTCTTAGGTTTTGCTTCGATTTTTTTTAATTCGACCTGTTTTACCTTCTCAAGTTTTTTATCGACTTTTTCCATGTTATCCTGTTTTATGATTTTAAGCTTAGCATTTAGTTTCTTTGTTTCAACCTGTTTTTCTTTCTTGATCTCAGTTTTGAGATTCTTTTTAGCCTGTTTTATTTTCTTAATTAATTTGACTTGCTTTTTTCCCGTAGCAGCTGTACTAATAACAGTTGGTTTACTTTTCATTTTCTTCAGCTTCTTCACGATTTTCTTTGTTCCAACCTGTTTTATGTTCGCTAGCTTAGCTTTGATTTTCTTTGTTTCAACTTTCTTCATCTTTATAATCTTATCCTTGACTTTCTTTGTTTCAACTCGTTTTAATTTCTCAACTTTAGCCTTGAGCTCTTTTCTTTTAACTGTCTGTACTTTCTTAGGTTTTGCTTTGATTTTTTTGGTTCCGACCTGTACTACCTTCTTAAGTTTTTCCTTGAGGTCTTTCATTTTATTCTTTTTTACGTCTTTAAGCTTAGCAGTTAGTTTCTTTGTTTCAACTTGTTTTGTTTTCTTAAGCTTAGTGTCGAGATTCTTTGCAGCCATCTTTATTTTCTTAAGCTTTGCATTGAGTTCATGTTTTTGGGCTTGTTTTATTTCATTAAGCTTAACACCTATTTTCTTTTTTTCCACCTGTTTTATTTCCTTAATCTTTGTATTAAGTTTCTTTATTTTAGTTTGTTGTTTGTCTTTTGGCTCTGTCTTGATATTGGTTTTTTCCGACTGTTTGATCTTATCAAGCTTGGCATTGAGAGACTGTGTTTTGACTTGTTTTATTTTCTTAAGTTTGGTATCGAGTTTCTTTATTTCTTCCTGTTTTATTTCCTTTAGCTTGGCTTTGATAAGCTTTGATTGAGTCTTCTCTATCTTCTTAGGTATAGCTTTGAGTTTCTCTTTTTTAGCCTGTTTTATTTTCTCTATCTTTGCACTGATTTTATTTGTTTTCACCTGTTTGATTTGTTTAAGTGCTGCATTTATTTTCTTTGTCCCAACCCGCTTTATTTTCGCCAACTTAGTGTTGAGTTTTTTTATTTTAGCCTGTTGTTTTTCCTTAGGTTTAGTTTTGATTTTTGATGTTTCAGCTTCTTTGATCTTCTCAATTTTTACCTTAAGATTCTCTGTTTTAGCCTGTTTTATGCTTTTAAGCTTGGTATTGAGTTTCTTTACTTCAGCTTTTTTCACTTGCTTCAGCACATTTTTGATATTCTTTGCTTCAGTCTTTTTGATCTTCTGACGATCAGCTTTGAGTTCCTTTGTTTTAAGTTGTTTTATTTTTTCGAGCTTAACATTGAGTTTGCTTGTTTCATCCTGTTTTATTTTCTTAAGCTTGTCAGTTAATTTCCCTTTTTCAACTTTTTTCATATTTTTAATCACAGTATTAAGCTTCTTTGTTTCAGCCTTTTGTATCTTCTTAGGCTCATCTTTTAGTTTCTTAGATTGTGTCTTTTTTATTTTCTGAAGCTTCAAATTGAGTTTACTGGTTGCAGCTACTTTCACTTTCTTAAGCTGATTAAGAAGTTTTTTTGTTGCAATCTTTTTAACTTTTTTCAGCTTAGCAATGAGCTTCTTTGTTGTTGGTTGTTTTAATTTTATGCTTATAGGTTTAACTTTGAGTTTCTTAGATTCAGTTTTGAGGTTTATCTTTATATCCACTTTCTTTTTCTTTGGGTCATTTTTGATTACTTTGTTAATCTTCTTTGACTTAGTGTCAGCCTTTTTCTTTTTCTTTGACACATTTTTGAGTACTTTTTTTACAACCTTTGTTTTAACCTCCTTATTCCCTGACTTATTTTTAGTGACTTCCTTTATCTGCTTTGTCTTAGTTTTAAGTACTTTGTTCCTGTTCTTTGACTTAGCTTTAGTCGCCTTATTCTTATTTGACTTCTTTTTACCATCTTTCTTGGTCGTCTTTGACTTAGCTTTAGCCAATTTATTTTTGCTTGGCTTAAGTTTTCCGTTTTTAGGTTTGTTTATAATTTTCTTCGAATTCTTCACTTCTTTCTTCTTTATCTTGGTTGAATTTGACTTTGGATCCTTTGCTTTTTCTACTTTAGTTTGGGTTGCCTTTTGAGTGACAGAGGTTGATTTGGATTTCGGAGTTAACTTTTTTTGTAGCTTTTTAATCTCCTTTTGCATAGATTTCAGTGCTTTATTTTTCTTGCTTTTGCCTGTCCCATCCTTCTTAGTTTTTACCTCCGTGCCCTTCACAGTCGGAAGTGTAGTTTTTGTGTTTCCTTTCTTGGTTTTAGATTTCTTTGGTTTCTTGAACTCTATAGGTTCGATTGCTTTTATCTCTGATTTTCCATTCGCCTTAGAGTTGAGCAGCTGTAAAACTTGCGATTTAATACTCCCATCTTTACTTGTCGTTGGCTTCTTTGGACCTGCCGAAGATATAACATTGGCTTTGCGGGTTTGTCGTTGAAAATTTTCAAGCGGACTGTTTCCTGGCAATCTGGAAGAAAGAAAATATAATTGATAAACTGGTAGAAGGAAGACCCTAGATAAAAACCGGATGTTACTAGTAAATCATGTCCACATACTGACAAGTTAGTTAATCGAAAAACAAATCTATGAAATGTGAAGGAGTCCACAGAAGGATTGGTTTGAGTCGGTTGAATTTTATGTATGGACTTAACTTGTGGTGATTCAGATGAATAACTTGATTAATTGATTGCCTGATGCCTGCCGTCGCACCCGGCACCTGTACTGCTTTGGTATATGTAGGTCAACTAAGGAGAACTTGGTTAATCTACTACAAGTCGAAGTGTTAGCGTAGTAGATTATATGGTATGTACTGCGAATATTTTATGTAAAGTGGATAATTGCGAAGTTTCTGATTTTTGTCAGATATACACTCTTCTTTGTGTTTGTCTTTTAGCTATAAAGTAATACACAAGGTAAAAGCGAAGTAATCAATGACAGTACTGTACACGTTGGTAAATGGAAACACGAAAAGACAATTGAATACAAAAACAACATTGATGTTGTTGATAAAGTAAACGAATTATTGTTGAATGTAATGTCTAAATATGAGGATATTATTTTAGTTGATCAAGTTACCGTAGATGATATTGTAAGTGATATTACGACTGTACTATTGAGTGCTGCAAAAGACACATTTGGGGTATTTACTAAAAATTCTAATGGCGAGAAAGGGAACTTTTCGAACAAAGATTTGTTTAATAAAGAATTTAAAAAAGTTAGACAAGAATTTTGAAAAAGCTGAAGACTTTATAAACACTATGGATCTAATTTATTTAAAGAAAGACTTCGACAGTCGGAAAAACATTACAAACAAGAAGCTCTGAGTCAAGAGCCTGAATCGCTCACCTGTAATTTTTTGCTTAAATCTTTCATCAGTGATTATTATTTGCTTTTCAATATATATTAATGAGTGGCTTAAAATGCCATTTAAATGTTCTTTGTATCTGTCATATTTTCTTCAAAAGCAAAAAAATGCATTTTACCCCTATGTTCCATTTTAGCCATAGTGGCTATGTTTCTTGACGTACAAGGAAATACAATACAAAATTTATACTAGATACTCTGAAACTCATTCAGCCCAAGTTTGGCTGAAATTGATTCAGCAGTTTCAAAGGAGAAGATTTTTAAAAGTAAGCAAACTAGATGAACAAATTGTGAAAAATTGTCTTTAAAGGACAATAACTCCTTAAGTGGTCAATTGACAATTTTGGTCATATAAAACTTATCTGTAGATCTTACTTTGCTTAATATTTTTGCTGTTTACAGTTTATCCTTATCTATAATGATATTCAAGATAATAATCGAAAACAGTAAAATGTCCTTAAAATCATCAATTCAGGGGCAATAACCTAAAAATCAGATACCTGATTTGGCTGATAATTTCAGGACAGGTAGACCTTGACCTAATGAATACTTTAACTTCTTGTCAGATTTGCTCTAAATGCTTTAGTTTTTGAGATTTAAGTCAAAAACTGCATTTTACCGTATATTCTTTTTTTAGCCATGGCGGACATGTTTTCTGAGGAAACACAAAATAAAACACAAACTTTATTCTAGATTACCTTAGAATCATTCGGCTTAAGTTTGGTTTAATTTGGTTCAGTAGTTTCAGAGGAGAAGATTTTTTAAAGTTAGAAAACACGATAAACAAATTGTGCAAAATTGTCCTTAAAGGGCAATAACTCCTTAAGAGGTCAATTGACAATTTTGGTCATATAAATTATTTGTAGATTTTACTTTGCTGAACATTTTTGCTGTTTACAGTAATAATATTCAAGATAATAACCGAAAACAGCAAAATTTCCTTAAAATTACAAAATTAGTGGCAGCAACCCAACAAGCGTTTGTTAGATTCATCTGAACATTTCAGGGCTGATAGAACTTGACCTAATGAACATTTTTACCCCTTGTCAGATTTGCTCTAAATGCTTTAGTTTTTGAGATATAAGCCAAAAACTGCATTTTACCCCTATGTTCTATTTTTTGTTCATGGCGGACATGTTTTTTAAACAAAACAGAAAATAAAACACAAACTTTATTTAAGATACCCTAAGGATCATTCAGGTTAAGTGTTGTACGAATTGGTTCAGTAGTTTCAGAGGAGAAGATGTTTGAAATAGTTTAACATTGGAAACACAAGTTATCTTTCTTTGTTGAATGATTGTATGATTGATATTTATGTGTATATATTCAATTAATATTATTTTTGATTCGGGTAGAATACCCGAGACATGGATAATAGGTAACGTCATACCAATCTTTAAGAACAAAGGTAGTAATACCGAACCACAGAATTACCGCCCTATTACTCTTTTGTCTTGTCTTAGCAAGATTGTTACTTCTATTTTAAACACTAGATTATGTGATTATCTTGATGCGTATTCTATTTTACTAGAAAATCAAGCCGGTCAATCAAATCAATTGCTATTCCACTATTGATCATTTATTTTCATTGTATGCACTATTTGAGTTACTTAAATTAAGGAAGAAAAAACTTTACTGTGCCTTTGTCGACTTTGAAAAAGCCTTTGATTTTATTCAGAGAAATTTTTTATTTAATATTTAAACTTTTAGAGAATAATATAAACGGCAAATTTTTCCGTATTATACAAAATATGTACGAAAATGTAAAATCACGCATTATATTTAATGGCGAGAAATCAGAGTTATTTGCTTGTGAATTGGGTGTAAGACAGGGAGAAAATCTTTCCCCTGGTCTTTTCGCAATATTTGTAAACGATTTACAACATTTTTTGAAGGCAAAGATGTACTTGGTGTTAGCTCTATTAGTGATAACCTTGAACACGAGTTGACAGTATTTTAAAAAAATATTTGTTATTATATGCGGATGAGACTGTGATGTTTTCCGAGAGTAGTGAAGATTTACAAAACATGTTACAAATGTAAATGAATTTTGTGATTATTGTAAAAAATGGCAACTAAAAATAAATATTGATAAGAGAAAAGTTCTTATATTCTCCAAAGGGAGACAACCCAAAAATATTTAAATTTTTTATACAGAATAGAGAACTAGAAATTGAACTGATTATAAATACCGTGGCATATTTTTTGCTAGAAGTTGTTCATTTCTAAAGACCCGAAAATACATTTGTGAACAAGCTACAAAATCAATGTATGGTATATTCAAAAAGTGTAGACAAAACAGTTTAAGGCAGCTGGGGTGTCTTCCTTTTTCTTGGAATTTGAAATAGCAGATAACAATCGATCTAAATCTTTAATAAAATGTGCAAATTTCGAGAGTAGTATGTAATTCATGTGTAAGACTTTTCATGTTAATATAGAAAATTAAGTGTTTTATCATATTTACGGCTGTATTCTACACAAGACAGAGTATTTTTATTTGATTTTTTTTTTCAACTTTGACCCATAAGGGGAGATAACTCAGATAAAGTAACTTTTATAATAGAATGTGTTGTGAATTTACCTATTTTATTATGTAGCAAGAAAATGAGTCCGGTGACCCCATTTGACACGAAAAAGCAACACAATTTTATAAAACTTTCTTATATTAATTAAGGATGATCACTCCTCTATTTCAAAATAACAAGGTTTTTAAAAGACTGTTATAGATTGATAGAATATGAATAAGGTAACTTAAAGATTAGAAAAAAATGATAGGTCTGTGTTTTAGTTTTTGAGATATAATCAATTGAAAATTTGGCGGGAAATGGTTCTCTCTAGATTTTTCATACATCTAACACTGACACCCTTTTCCTTTCAAAAACTATGAAAAAATAACAAGGATTTTATAAAATGTTCAAAAATGACTTTTAAAACTATATGCAATAAAATTATGAAAAGAAAAGTATGGGTCAGTGGGCAAAATTTTTATTGGCACTACATGGATAAAACTAGAGGATTCCGAATATCTGACAAAAAGTCAAAAACATGAGTAGCGTTAAATTTATTCAAATTGGCCCACTTCATCTTTAGTGAAAGTATGAAAAAAAAGTTTAATTGTGAAACTGTGATTTTATTAATGATAATAGCCCAAAAATGGGTAAAAATTGATGAAAAATGGGAAAATCATCAAAATTGGGTACTTTCAAATGGCCGTAGCAAAAAAAAAAAAAAAAGAAAGTGCACCACCACATGATTTTTTCTTCACCAATTATTTTTTTTACAGTCATATAAACCTAAAAATCAAGTTAAGAAAAAAAGTTTCATTCTAGAAATTTTTGGCTCCTCAGAGGTGTACATCTCTTTTCAAAAATGTCAATATATAAATTTTTATTGTGTAAATTTAAATGTGGAAGTCACCGATTACCTATTGAAACGGGAAGGTGGAGCAACATATCCAGAAATGATAGGGTGTGCTATCTTTGCGAATCAAGAGACATCGGTGATGAATATCATTATGTCATCAAGACAGAAAGAGGTTGTTACCTAACTATTGTAATTTTTGTCCAAATATATATAAATTTCAACAATAAATTAAACACTTTCACTCCTGAATTTTATTTTTTCGTGGGATTACCTGGCCGAAATTTTATTTGCACGAGCCGTTTGCCTGACCGGAATTAATTTAACATGTGCTACAGCAAAAACGACCTCGTAGTTTTGATCCTTGAAATCTCATGAACCGTAGCGAATTATGCGGTCAAATTTTGATTAAATGTAGATAAATAACTAAGGTTGAGCGTCTATAAACTGTTTGAAGAGTAACAAGTAGTTTACCTTTAAAACGTGTGTCAATAACTTAGTTTGATCGAGTCGAAAGATATTTTTGTCATTGCACCACCGTATAACGCGTTGACTAATAATGCATTCGGAAATATCTTTTAAGCAAACGAGTGTTTCAAAACGTAATTTCTATAAGCCACTGAATCATTTAGCTTCAAAAACCGTTTCCGTATTCGTTTTTCTGACAAGAATACTTGTAAATCTAGCTTGTCGTTCACGTAGATTTTGGCAGCCATTTGTTTACATTTTGAGAAGAAGAAAAAAACTCGAGCTCGAAAATGGCCAACAACTCTTCCAGAGGAATTATATAATATTCCCCACTTTGATGAGTCAATTGAATATAAATTTAACTGCAGCAATAATTGATGTGACTTCTTTACTTTATGTAATCACTCCAGTATTATATGCCTTAATTCTTCCACAAGTGAATGAGATGAAGCTTTCCAATAAAAATCTCAAATTAAACAAAAGGAAATGAAACCAAGAAGTGCATCTTTTCCGAAACGTTGGAAAGTGGTTTTCCAGTAAATTAAAAGCCAACCATTTAGGAACACATTTTGATAGTTATTCTTAGAATGAGGACGGTAACAAATAATTCTTATTTTCTTCGAATAGTTATTCTATAATGCATTCATTTCAAAATGCACACCGAACGTCGACATATGTAGAAATATCATAAAATTACAATACTAGAACCTTGGAAAACTGCAAATAAAGTTCGACAAAAATTCACTGAGGTTTTGAAATGAAACAGTACTGCAAAGGCACATTTATCATAGCTTAAAAAAAAAACAATTTGGCTAATATATATATCATTTTAGAAAATCTCAACAATATTACAAACATTTTTAACCTTCCAGACTTTTCTTGAAAAACAAGCACGGTAATCTTTGTTTTATTTTATGATTTTTCAAAGACCTCAACATGTTAAAGCTATATTTGATATATAATGTCAACATTTAATTTTATAAAACAATGAACAAGAAGTACGCTCAAAACAAAAGTTTTATCGGTTTATAGAATCTAAAGTCTATATAATAAATATTGTTATATCGAAGGGTGAAACTGGAATATAGTGCTGCTGATTTTGAGGCTTATGATAAACGATCATAAATAATATATAACAATAACATAAATATTCCTAAAACATGAATTTAAGCAGGTATTGCATTAATCTATAATCAAAAGGTCTTAATTAAGGGCATACGATACAGTTTTGGTCCCGTATTGGCGTAATGAAATTTTGATGAAAATTTGCATATAGGCTATTTTTTACCTGATTAAATCAAATATGCAATAAAAAAATATACCATCATGTGCTACTTTTTGAGAATTGGGGTTGAAATTTCAGATATATCCTCAAAATTCGGATTTGTGGACGTATTTTTTCCTTTCGACAGAAATACATAACTTTTTTGTTTTAAAAGATAAACACAAGCTGTTTTTTGTTAAATTATTTGTAATTTCTGTTTTATATAAATGTTCTATAAATTTGTACATGTTATTTTTACAAATAACTCATATTTAACAAATGTTCATGAATGTAGAAAAAAAACGTCATTTTTTGCTGTATATTTATCAAATTTAAAATAATTGCACTATTGACTTTTTCATGAAAATTGGTACACATAATCTTCATACGTAATCAAACCAAATGTCATTTTAAAAAAGAAGGGTTCAAGAACTCGTTTTCAAGTTAAATCAGTTTGAATGATAAAAATCAGTCGAAAACTGCATCTTTTCCCGATTAGTCACAGTTTGACGTCGCGAAAATAACAATTTACGTTAGCAACGTCATTACTTCCCCTGTAACTGTATCGTATGCCCTTCACACTTTCGCTCCTGAATTAATTTTTTTCGCGGGATTTGGTGGCCGAAGTTTATTTCCTCGAGCTAATTCCCCGACCGGGTTTCATTTTGCAAGGTTCTACAGAAAAAAAATCGTGATTACGGAAATCGTCGAATTCCAGCAAACGACAGTAAATTGGTCGTTCATAAGCCACGTGGTGAAAGAAAAGTTTGTTCTCTAAGGGGGGTTAATGGCATTTTGTTGATTGACTGCGATTTAAAGCAAAATTATTCTACTTTCCGGTTGAAAATTTGCGTACGGAATTTTTTCTACCTCGGTACTATTTACAGGGGCGGATCCAGGATTTTGGAAAGGGGGGGCGTAGTATTAAAGTTTGCCGAGCGGAGCGAGGCGAAAATTTTCTTTGACCTTTTTTTGGCTAAAAAACATAAAATAAGTGTAAAATGCATTTTATAGTTAAAGTGTAGGGGTTGGACATTTTTGGTGCCGTATTCTCTCCATTAATTGTCTATTATAAAATGATTGGATTGATCCAAAGCTATGTACTAATAAATATTTTTGATGTGGGATTTGTCAGTAAAAAATGGAGATGGAAAATTCTCGTTTGTTGTATGGTTAGTTAGCATAACCTCACAGATTTCTTGTTGTAAACAAGATATACGGCTATTCAATGAAATTTACAATACGACCGACACGAAGAAAGACAAACAAGCAATTTTTATCCAAATGTTTGGTTGAAATGTTTCATCCAACAAGGGAAGTGAGGGGTTCCAAATCGACCAAAGGCTACGAATGAGTCGGAAATGACAATGAAGTTGTGAATGACGGTCGACACATGGAGACATATAGGCCACACCCAGCAGGCAGGTTGCAGTCGGGCCTTGATAAAGGTATTCAGTATATCAGTTCGGCGAAACAGACAACAGACATTCCGGTCAGATATGGGATTCACATGCAACCCCAACCCCCCCTCAAAAAAAAAAAATTACGCCCGTTTTTTATTCATCATGTTCATTTAATGCTAAATAATTTAGTTGAAAATATTTTGTTCTAATAGCAAAAAAGTGGACAAGATTATTGTTTTCAATCCAGATACGGCCAGAATTTTTATTTAAGGCAAAAATTAGGGTCAGTATTTTTTCTCTTAAATATCTCAGACTGCCCCCTTAAATCAAATGGTCCGTACCTTAGACTTTAAATCTATATCTAGAGCTTACTGACTGGGGATCACTATTCAGCAATGTTATTAATGGGCTGGGGCGTGTGGGGTTAAACATGTTTTCGTAGGTAAATAATATTGCTGTGGAACTTTTTTTTTCATGAGAGTGTAATAGAGTATTACTTTCTGTTGGGTGGAATTGTGAAATAGAAGTCAATACGTTCTTGCTCAATACTTTGTCGCTTTGAAGGCGTCATGCTTGTCATCCTCAGCCTAAGCAATGTGTTACTGTAATTTGAATTTCAAAATGACTGAGTGACGTTTTTTTCGACGCACTGGTCAACTCCACCGTAGCGAATCACATGACTTTGACATAATCAATAATATATTACAGTAAATACGAGCGAAAAATATCTTTATAAGTAAAGAATTGTCGCATAAAAATTAAATACACGGGAAATGGCAAAGTTCGCGAAGTCTAGTCTGATTAATCATTTTACAAAAAAAAAAAAAGTGCAAGCAAAGGGGGGGCGTACGCCCTCTACGCCCCCCTCTGGATCCGCCACTGATTTAAATGCGCTTAAATTACGTTTGAACCAATTTTACTTCAAACAAGTGTCATGCAAACGGATAACAGTCGTACTACTGAAGTTCCTTATCCATAAAAAGTATTCCAATCGATGTCTCCAGGACAAAAAAATGCTTAAAAAAGTGTCTGTCGTACGAGAAAATTGCGACCGCCATATTGTTTACATGGTTAAAGAAGAGAGACAACTCCAACAAAATCAGGAACATTAATCCTACCATAAGCAAGAGTTTGAATTTGGAAACTAACAAAATCCGTGCAAAATTGCAAGCAAAATTAAAACCAAAATATTTTATCGAGACAAACAATAAAATGTTGCAGTATTTTATCATTTTCATCCCCATTTGGTTCAGCAAATAAATTTACTTTACACAAACCATTTGTTATACTTCAGTAAATTCCTATATGTACTGTACATGCTGTATGAGATAATTATACAGATCTATGATTTTTTTTTACTTGATGAAAATTTATTGTATTTTGATTTGTAAATCATTATCTGTTTGTATACGTGCATGCATTAAAAGACTGGATGAAATTCATAATTAATAGTTCATGAGAAAAAGTTTTAATGTTGAATTTTTTTTTAATAGTTTATAAAATTTTTGGCATCTTTTAAAATTCATATCTTTTTCATGTTCATACTTCAAAGTTTCTGTCTAGAATTTTTTTTTAACTAAAACTATTCTGCCAGTTCATATGATTTTTAACAAAAATATATGTTTAAAATGTAACATATATAACTTACAAAAATTTACAGATAAATCCTCTAACTTGAATATCAACACTGGCCTGCCTGCATGAATTGATATCGGAAATAAGGATTGTTTATATGTGGTAAATGTCCAGTTTTTTTAAGCAACTAGTCAACAATTAAAACTTTAACAGACGTCCAAACAGCGCAAAAGTAACACTCAAAATTAACAAAACAGTGCTATCCACTTCCATGATCAGTTGTAACAATTCCTTACAGTGTGGAATTTGGTAAAGCATTAAGGCAGGCACAGGTGTTTTCCACAATCATTACAGCCAAATTTGGTTTGTTTAACCGTCTCCTGATTTCCATTTTTTGTCCTCATGTAACATAAATGGCATTTTGACTTCTTGTTGAAACTAGATGGCATATGTCTCTGAACAAGTCTGTTTTCAAGTGGAACTTGTGATGGTCTTCCCCTGCGGATTTCGGATGAATAGCCTGCGACTAATCCTTTTGCAATATTTAAAGTAAAGTCAAGGAATGTCATTGAAGATGGATGGTTATTGCTCATGATAAACAGTTTAAAAGCATTAAATTTTGCCATTTCCAGTAGTACAAAGAAAACCCTCTTACTCCATTTGATTGTTTTATGATTATAGCAGTAGTATTGGATATACTGGTCGGCACGGTCCACACCTCCCATATTACTAGTATAATCTGCAACCATTTTTGGACAAACAAAGTTTTGCCTAGAGAAATTGCCATCTGTATTGACTAGTCTCTGCACTTCAGATGTACTGTCGTCATGAATAGTTGACAAGACATTTACAATTTTTTTATCTTTCCAAGCTGAAGCTACAAGACATCCTTTTTGGAGGAACTTCATACCCCCAGGTTGATTTATGCCTTCTGGTGGTTTACAAATTATATCAACGGGTAGTCCCCTACGGTTTATTCGGACTGTTCCACACGCTGCTGTACCGTAATTTTCAAATAAATCTACAAAAAGCTCTGGACTTGAAAAATAATTATCAGTATACACATGGTACCCTTTACCCTCTAGTTGTGCTCCCTGAAGACACCTTTTGACAACATTACTGGCGAGGTGTAATTGAGGAGTTGCACGTCTCCCTGGATATATGTCTACCCACTGTATGTAGCTACTCTGAGACTCAGCTAGCATCCACACCTTCACTCCCCATTTATGTGGCTTTTCTGGCATGTACTGTCGAAACTGAACTCTACCTTTAAACGGAATCATACTCTCGTCTATAGTGACATTTCTTTTAGGGCTATACTCCTGGTTGAAGCAGGAATTGAAGTGATTTACTAATGGTTTGACTTTAAACAAGGGGTCATAATTTTCAGCACCTGGTAATGGTTCTAACTCTGAGTTTGAAAAGTGGAGGTATCTCATTATCTGTGTGAACCTGTCATGGCTCATGGTTTGCGGAAATACAGGTGTATGCAAAAAATGATCAGTTGACCAGTACATTTTGGCAGATGGTTTCCTATCAACACCCATTTGGAAACAGAGTCCAAGAAAAGCATTCATCTCAGCAACTGAAGGTCTTACCCAGGCCATTTTGTTCTGATTTGGGTGTTGCTCTTTCTGTTTGAGGGCATAGCGGTCAGTTTCATCAATCAAATTTTCAATTAGCATGTCAGTCAGGAAAAGCTTAAGGAAATCTATAGGATCCTGGTCTTGTGGCATGATCCTAGTTGGCCCTGAGATTCCAGAGGGTGTGAAAAGGTGAGGCATTCCTCGTTCATGATATATAAAGTTTTCATGCCAACCATTATGATTATGAAAGACATTACCAGCATCACCAGCAGGTCCAGGGATATCACCATTGATATCAATGTCTGAATCACCGGATTCTATGTAGCCGTCACTATCATCACCTAAACCCTGCTGAAGTAACTGATGCTGGTATCTAGCTTCAGTTTCATCTATTTCACCTTGAGAAAAGCCTTCAAATTCGTCAGATTCATCAGACGACATTTTTTAAACCTTTTTTGACTGAACAAGTGACCCAATGGTGATACGAGACTTACCTTTCATCACTTCTTTTACTTAAATTAACAGATTAAAATAGCAGAAAACACCACTACAGTGTCAGGTTACATGTCTTACTAAGTTGATAATTTTATTTTTACTTCTAACTAAACGAAATATAAGCGAAAACAAACTTTTTTACCGGAGTGCATAAATTGTGTAATATTTTTCCGCCATGATTGTTGACATATTTTCCATAACGATGTCTATTTCCGGTTCAATTTAAGGTCGTTAGAATTTTTGTATTTTTAGCACACAAAAAAAGTAATTAAGGATTAAATTATTATGCCAAAATTCTGGAGATTTTTATCAATTCGTTGATATATAAAATGACCGACAAGAACTATTTTTAATTAGCTTTATTTGTGTTTGCAAATGTGATGTCACCGAGATAAATTTTACTAACGTACAAGCATCTGCTCGACATTTTAAGCATTTAAAAAAAACTACGATCCTGAAGTTAAAGCAAAAATAACCTGAAGTTTGTAATTTTATATTATTAATTTAATTTGATTCGTTGTTGCTTTGAATACTTACATTATTTTGATGAAAAAAACGATTCAACGAGGAGTTTTTCGTTTCGCCATTTTGCAAATGGAGTCCATATTTTTTCAGGTTTTATTTTCAGTTTTCGCATTTGATGAACAATATATCCTTTCAACCATTGTAAAACTCAAATTATGTTATATTATTTTAACTTTATTTACACCATGAACCGAAACCTATGGTTAGAAGTTAGTATTTTTACTTTTGAAGTTGTCGTTCTAAAAATAGAATTTTAGGTATCCTTAAGGATAATTTCGCCCACAGCTCCGTGGTGCCAAAAGGATAATTTCGGCTCGCTCTCCAGGGTGCCAAAAGGATCATTTCGGTACGAAAGGGTTAAATTTTAAGGACATACGATACAAAACAGATCTTCCGTTGAATTTTTCCTTATCTTAAATATGTTGACGCAAACATCGATTTCATTGTTTATATGCAATATTGAAATATACAAACAAACAAAAAATATTCCATCATGACTTTCTTTTTGAAATTTGCATGTTTCATGTATATAAAAACACAATTATTAATAAATTTGTTTATACTTTTCTTAAAAAATAACAAAACTTTCACACGGAAAGAGATATTTTAACCCGTTTTTTTGGCAAAGTGTTCCTTAATATACTGGCCTTTCAGGCATTCCTTAAAATGAAAGTTTAACGAGTTAAAATTTTTATCAAATCATAAAATGGTTTGATATATTCCTCGATATTTGGCATTGAAAACTAGTTTTCAATATAATAAATTACTACCGGTATGTGGTTTGCGAGGATAGATTAGCAATTGTCCAAAGACTTATAATAACAGGAAGATGAGTATTATCTATTCATGATTCTTTTATAAAATTAGAGATGCGTATGTTATTTTTTTTTAGGAAAACGTATGAGTTTTCCAAAGGGCACGTGTGTCGACTCCCCTCTCCAAAACATATAGTTATAAATGGCAAAATTAATTCTTTTGTTTTCGGTATGTGAAACAACCCACCTTCCCCTCAAAATAAAATCAGATTAAAAGTTGAAGTAGCTGGTGCTCAACTTCATGTCCCACCTACAGAAGAATCATAGAATATACTTGTGACTGAGAGAACTGTTCTTGGTGAATGTTACAAGGTATTAAGGTAGATAGGGTGTCTTCCTCCATCTTGGATTTTGAAATACCAGAAAACAATCGGTCTAGATCTTTAAGAAAATGTGCAAATTTTGAGAGTAGTAGGTAATTCATGTGTAAGAATTTTTATTTCAATATAGAAAATGACATTTTTTATCATATTTATGGTTGTATTTTACAAAAAAAACAGAATACTTTTGTTTGATTCAATTTTTTCAAACTTTGCCACATAAGGGGAGGCAACTCAAATGTAAGGGCAGATAATTCAGATAAAGTTACTTTTACAATAGAATGTGTTAGGAATTTACCAATTTTATTATGTAGCAAGAAAACGGGTCCCGTGACCCCATTTTTTATTTTTTTTTATCTGAAAGCATAATATTAGAGCTATCTTCTCATATTTTATCTCAAAATTCTATGGTGTAGTTTTTGTTTTATGGCAGAAAATTGGGTTTTCCATGCATAATCTATACAAAAGTCTGTCAATTTTGCACAACCTGTAGCGTGAAAATAAGCCCCGTGACCCATTCTTTTTATTATTATTTTTAAAAAAGCATGATATAAACTACATTTTGGCAAATTATTAAAAAATTCTATGGATTATAATTTAGACACCCCATCTACCTTAAATGCTTCTAAATTATATTTCTCAAAATAATTAAGACCGTGCAAGTCTTTGAACTTGCATTCCCAAGCATGAAGATCACAATTATTGAATTAAGGTAGATGGGGTGTCTAAATTAGAATCCATAGAATTTTTTAATAATTTGCCAAAATGTAGTATATATTATGCTTTTTAAAAAAAATCAATAAAAAGAATGGGTCACGGGGCTTATTTTCACGCAACAGGTTGTGCAAAATTGACAAATTTTGTATAGATTATGCATGGAAAACCTAATTTTCGGCCATAAAACGAAAACTACACCATAGAATTTTGAGATAAAATATGAGAAGATAGCTCTAATAGTATGCTATCAGATAAGAACAAGAAAGCATGGGGTCACGGGACCCGTGTTCTTGCTACTTAATAAAATAGGGAAATTCCTGACACATTCTATTGTAAAGTAACTTTATTTGAATTATCTGCCCTTACATTTGAGTTGCCTCCCCTTATGTGGCAAATTTGGAAAAAATTAAATCAAACAAAAGTATTCTGTTTTTATTTTAAATACAACCATAAATATGATAAAACATGTCATTTACTATCTTGAAATGAAAATTCCTACACATGAATTACCTACTATTCTAAAAAATTTGCACAGTTTATTAAAGATGTAGACCGATTGTTTTCTGGTATTTCAAAATCCAAGATGGAGGAAAACGAGTTAAGTCGAGTCACAGCAGGATAAAAATGAAATACACAAGGTAAATAATACACATATATGTCCAGTCCTGTTACTTGATTATTAGAATAAAATGGAAAGGGATTTGATATTTTAACAGATTAAATTATAAAGATTGTGGTTAAACAAAATGGTATTGCCAAGGGTCCATTGCCAAGTAGCCATAGACAAGAACAATATTACAATATTTTAATGTAAAAGAACATTTTTTACCCCCAGTTTCATGTATGTTTTTCAATTAAAACTAAGACATTAAAAAGAAACAACTTATTGATATCTTAGTCAATTTTGTATTGAAAGCCTTTGGCGGATCCAGGGACGGGAAAGGGGGGGGGATCCGCCCCTGAAAGCGCCAGGGAAAGCAAAACATTTCTTAAATTTATTGACCAAAACACCCAACCAATACGCCCTAGCTAATATAATATTGGCTTAAAAAAAAGACGACTTTCATTTCTATATCAAACGTTGAGACTATCCAGATAATACCAGATTCTTATATTTTCCAAAATTGGTCAACAAATAAACAGTTTTTACATAAAATATATGCAACCAACTGAAGGTATGTGAAATGCCAGTCATGCATACTACTAATTATATAATAGTTTGTGTAAATATATATGAAAGCAGATGTTGGAACAGGGTATACAATAGTAAGACAAGCAACCCAACGGCACAACAATCCATAAGATATTCAGTTGTCACATAGAAAGACGATTAAGGCATGCAACTGTGTGTATTACATTGTTGTTTACTGGGTGTAATTCAGTAGTAGAGAATTGATAAGAAGTAGTGGATTCGTAAACGATAATCAACGAGCGACTTTAGTCGCAAGTTGATTATCGTTTCCGAATCCACTACTTCTTATCAATTCTCTAGCTTAACCCATTTCTAGTAAAACGACTGTCTGTTTTACGTTTTAACAATGAATCAACAATATTTCATAAAAAAAGTTTGGTATTTTGTCTTTTTTATTCTATAATAGCTGGAAATGAATATATCCACACGGTTCGCATCTATATTTAGACATTTGACAAGTTAACATAAGTTTAATATAACTTAAAGGGGGTGTTAGCTCCCCTTTTTAATACCAGATTTTATTTTTGTATATACATATTTCATTTAATCTTTAATCATTACAAATTATTTAAATTAAATAGATTTTGGTATATTTAATTTATTCAAAAAGACATATATTGATATACAGAATTTATTTATCTTGTTTTGAAAAGTTAAAAAATTTTAATTACCAAAATTTAGAATCTTCAAAATTTATATACATAATATTTAGCAACGTGACTTGTTATAATGAAATCGCAACACCATTATGTCGTTCCTAGTCAATTAAATATTATTAGCGTATATGCCATAAATCTGCCATTTCATAATTCATATTGCTGTTTAAAGTATTAAAATTATGTGCTTACGATTTAAATTGAACAATTATATTTAAATTTTGTTTAAACTGTTTCCGTTTCATTTAAGTTAAGATTATTTTAGCGTTATTACATTTGGTAATATCGTTCACCGGTCAGTAAAATATTTTTTTCTGTGGTACGCATTCTGAATCCACATCAGAATTGCTCTTGCTACGGATGTACAATGAATAATTATGTTGATGTCATAAACTTACCATCAAGATGTTCATAGCCGTGATCGTCTAGTCGTTGATAACGAATGTCATAACGGTGATATTAACAGTGCAAAGTTCGAACCTTGTACGCGGAATGAATTTTTTTCATTGTAATTTTTTTTTCTGGACCAAAATATTGTTTTAATCCTAGAACATGTAGAAGTATCATATATTTCATTTTCATATAATGGCAATGATTTTGTTCTGTTTTTATTGTCAAAGAAGTAGTTTTAACCCGTTTCTTAAAAAAAAAATAACACCCAAAATAAAACAAATTCAATAAACATGAACAAACCAAGATATATATATTTCATTAGATTACAAAAGCGAATTATCAATGAGACAGAAATACAGTTAAATGACATGTATTGACAAGTAAGCGCTTTAAGAGTACTATTTATATATTGAATGATGTCAGCCATCGTGGTCTAGTGGTATCATGCTTAGACTGAAGACTGTATTGATACGAAGAAAATACGCGCGGGTTCGAATCCTACACATGCCACTCGTTTTTGAGAGGATAAAAGATCGTAAGTTAAAAGGTTAAAGTTATAATAAAAGTTCTCTTAAGTTAATACTATGGTCAGTGGATTCTTGAAAAATAAAATAATCTACAGCCAGAACATTAGACTGACGTCAGAGAAATGGGTTAAGCGAAGATTAATTCATTCTGTTTCCTGTACCAAATGGAAAGACGAAAGAAAAATATTGGTACTTGAATTAGCTGTCAATTTCTTTAATCACTCCTATCTGACCAGTCTGACAATGTTAATTTTGTGCAGTAGCAAGGATGTTTAAGAATCTAAATTATTTGCAGAAATGATAAGAAAAATATATTCCAAACTCAGTGTCATCTGAGACCTGGTATATTATATTAGGTCCCAGGTGTCAAATAGATTTAATGATATAACTTATATTAGGAAATCATAAGTTTTACATAATAAACAAGGGGGATTGAATTATAATATAATGCTCAAAGTGACATGTCATAGGCAGTAAATATCAGGTATGTCTGGTGTGTGTGTGTGTTTTTTGTATTTTTGTAACTTTTAAGGGAAAAAAAGGGGGGGGAACAAAATTGAATGAAAGAGGTAAATTCCAAATATTTTTTCAAGGAATATTATGAATAGCCTGGCCTTTGTTTAAGAAGTTTCAATTCAAAATGGAAAAGTCCAAGTGTTTTTAGTAATTCCAGGTAATGAATCCTGGAAGTATCTCGTGTGAAATATAGGCACCTTATATTTTTCAATTATGGGTTGTTTGCCTGTGAAAGAGCTTTCACATGTTTATTATATCTTCGTTCTTAATTGTTAATTATATATTATGGTGTTTGGATGTATAAATACTCATCCACGCCTGCTATTTTTATTATTGCCCCCTGCTATGGTTTTACTAAGATTTCTTACAATCTCTGTTTTTGCCCTGTGTTTGTTATATGTCAGTATTGTAATACATTAGTCTTTACGTCGGGCCTTTTATAACAGTTTTTGTAAGAGTTCTTTTACTGCTTTGCCTATTTATTTCCTATTCCGTAATTGTGATCCTTCTTCATTGTTACAACCTCAAGTTTTTTTTAATTTTTCCTATACCCCTATTTAATTATCATGATTTTACGTAATGGAAAGAAAATTATTAACAACACAACTTCTAGGATATTCACGTGCTTAAACAAACGTATTTGTAATGCCTCTACAGCCAGATTGTTTAATAAAAATGCACGTGGATATCCACAAATTTTACCGTGCAATGCCAAAAAGTGACTAACCTGTTTTAGATTAACTTCACAAAATACTGTAAGGTCGACAGTGAACGGGAGAGCTTTTTCGCTCTCCTTTTCCTGTGACATTACATGAAAAACTCAAAACCTTATATATGTGGTAACTTGAAACCAACCTAAGTGTGGCATTCAATATGTGGGACAGACGGGACGAGAGTATTACAAAAGAAATCAAGAACACCTTTACCGCTTCCGTAGACCTAAAAAATGCAAAAGTTTGATCATAATCTAAAATTAATAAAATTCCAACCACTTGCAACCGTTCAGAAACAACCAGGAGAATCACACAAGCAATTTGAAAAATCACGTGAAGTTCGCGAACTATGTGTGGATAAAAAGACTTCAAACAGCTTATCCTCTCGGTCTTAAATTAATGACAAAATATTAGGACAGGGAAACATTACTAAAACTTCAATCGATGTCATTAATATTGTCGATAAACGACTTAGAAATAAAAGGTCTCATGGCAAACGCAAATCCGTAATCAACGTATTAAACATCGTATAAATTATACACTTGCTGATCTGTTATCTATGATAAAAAATAATGGCAGACATCAAGTATTATGCAAACTGGGTCAGATACTAATAAGTAAATTATATATGCTATTTTTCTGGAGTGTGTTAAAATTTCTTTTTTTAGCCCAATGTATGAATACACCCGTATTATTACAGCCTTTTGTCATCATAGGCTATTTCCTAGTATCGATAAACCTGAAAATCATAAACGGCATTTTCTTAAATTAAAATATATAAATAGAGGTATTGATTTTATTAACTTATCTAGTATATTCAATGACTCTACCATCCAAAGCCAAATACCTCCATATTTTGATTATATAGAACCACCTATTATTTCGTATTCTTATAAATAACCCAGCAGAAGTTTGATTTTAAATTATACGTCAGTTTCATCAGACGTCAATATAGAAAATAATGTTCCTTCCACTTTAGACTGTGAAACATCTAGTTTTAGATATGTTCCCTATGGTCATGTCCTTACAGGAGACCTCAACATCGTCGAAGACCGTTAGGTCATAACTTTTCTTAAGAAAGGACCAAAATATCGTCCTCCATCTAAAATAGATTGGAAACAGTGTCGTCAGGTCATCAAAGACGCTCTGTATGTCTACTGTAAAAATTGTTGTAAACGTGAAAAATCTGATAAAAAATCTCTAGACAGTTATTTGAATAAAATTATGAATACTGTTAATATTCGTATATCTCATTCTGAAAACAATTCTGAAATTAGTAATAGGGTCCATGATATTCCCATTTCTAGAATAAAAATAAACACCAAGTACTCGCAAATCGGTTTGTGTTCGTACCGGCAGACAAAGCAGCAAATAATGTAGTAGTGGTGTCACTGGTGTGACGCATATACTACACGAAAGTTCTCCAAAAAGAAATTACAAATTCATCTACATTCAGGTCCGTACGCTCCACAGAGTGTCAAATAGTAAACAAGCATATCACTGCCACTACCCAGCTTAAAGCCTCTTCCGAACATTTGAAAGTCCCTACTATGAGTTTGTACTGGTTACCTAAATAGCACAAAAAAACATTTAAATTCCGTTTTATCTCCGCATCTAGTAAGTGTTCTACTACCAATCTATCAGTGCTTCTAACTACCTCCCTTACTACTATCAAAGAACTTGTTATTAACTTTTGTAATAAAGCTTATGAAAGTAATGGTATTCATTATTTTTGGAGTGTTAAAAATTCTTTAGAGGTTTTAGATAAAATACATGCTTTTGATGGTCCTTTTAATTCTGTTCACAGTTATGATTTTTCTACTCTCTATACTACACTTCCACACAATCTTATCAAGAAAAAGTTTTTATATTTGATTAAATGGTCTTTTGAAAAATCTCATTACAAATGTATTTGCTGTAACCCGTTTAAAGCCTTTTCTGTAACGAAAAAGGAAAGTATGCTAGATACACTTAGTGGACATGTGAAGATATGATTGAAGCTTTAAATTTTCTCCTGGACAACATATATATGTACGTTTCGGCGATAAAGTGTATCGACAAGTAGTAGGTATTCATATGGGCACTAACTGCGCCCCTTTAATAGCAGATGTATTCCTGTATTGCTATGAATCTCAGTTTATGACCAAACTCAGTAAAGACACGTCATTGTTACATTAAGTTGATACATTCAACAATTATACCTTCCGTTATCTAGATGATATTTTTTCGTTAAATAATCCAGAGTTCTCTAAATATACTACGGAAATTTACCAAAAAGAACTTTATACTTTAACTAAATCTAACATAAACAGCAGTAGTTGTCCTTTTCTAGATTTGGACATTTCAATCTCTAAAGGAAAACTCCATACTAAAATTACGACAAAAGAGACGACTTTTCATTCCCTATTGTTAATTTTCCTTTTTTAGACGGCGATGTTCCTTTGGCTACATCATACGGTGTTTATATATCCCAACTCGTTCGTTATGCCCGTATGTGTAGTGATGTCATAGATTTTAACAAACGTTATCGATGCATCACTGGTAAATTATTAAGTCAGGGATTTCGTTACCATAAATTACGTAAAACTTTTACTAAATTCTTTCATAGATACAAAGATTTGATTAGTAAATTTGGCTGTACCTGTAGAAAACTGATTAAAAACGGTATTTCACATCCTAAATTTTACGGTAATATTGTTCTTAAAGCGCGGAAATCACTATGTGATCCGTGTAAACTCATCGAACTTTTAAACAAACTTATTAGTAAAGGTTATCTTACCAATGTTGTAATTAGATCTTTGAATATAGTTTACATTGGCACTAATATCAGTTTTGTCATCAGCAAATTAAAACATAACTAAATTTGTATTCTTTTCAAACGGGATGTATAAAGACACACCCACGTTCATTTTGATCTATAAAGAGGTTAACTCCTAACTATCCTACTGCCTGTCGATACATTTATTTTTGGCATTGCACAAGTCATGTCTTCTTTGACTGTCCATGACGTTAAAATACTAAATCCCTGGGGTGTGTTTTAGTTGATTTTAGTCTCTGATGCATGATTTTTTTATTATTAATTGTTTTTGGCTTTTAACTAGTTGTCAGTAACTGCGAGTACTCTCAAATCGTACTTTCTTGTTTATTTGACCTGTTGATACTAATTGTAATGCTTTTTTGTTGATGAATGTTATTCAGGGTTATATCTGATATATATACCAGCTTTGATAAGTGTTTGGTATTACTATAAATTTTCACTTTTTCGTACTATGAACATCAAAATTGTTTATTTTGTAAAAATGTTTCTTTCTCCATTTGACCTGTACACGTATACCTAACAACAAAATTATTTTCATTTGCCTGTGTTTAAAGTAATTGCAAATGGCTGATATTTTTGTTCTAGCATATTGTTTTTCTTATATATTGTTTAACATTTCACAGCGGTATAACATGTTACTTTAATTATTCTTCCCTTAGTTTATTTATTTTGTATTTACATTGTATCATAGATCAAATTTATTTGTTCAGTGTATGTTCACTGGTGTTAATATGTCTTTTGATTGAGTTAAGCCATTTCAATTGATATTTTATAGGGTGTCTTTCTATGCTGTGATGTTACACTATTGTTTCAGATAAGGGTGAAGGTTTGGTACCATTAAAATGTTTAAACCCGCTGCAATTGTATGCACCTGTCCTAAGTCAGGAATCTGATGTTCAGTAGTTGTCGTTTGTTGATGTGGTTCATAAGTGTTTCTCGTTTCTCGTTTTTTATATAGATTAGACCGTTGGTTTTCCCGTTTGAATGGTTTTACACTAGTAATTTTTGGGGCCCTTTATAGCTTGCTGTTCGGTGTGAGCCAAGGCTCCGTGTTGAAGACCGTACTTTTACCTATAATGGTTTACTTTTATAAATTTTGACTTGGATGGAGAGTTGTCTCATTGGCACTCATACCACATCTTCTTATATCTACTAACTATAAACAAACGATCAACATAATCCAATGATACCAAGGAAAGTAAAAGTTAACATTTTATATTTAGACTTTGAGAAAATCCTGAGACACTTTCTTTTTAATCCCCCCTAACAAATCAGGTGTTTTCTTTACGCTGAAATATGGACAAGACCTGCTTTATACGCTATTTATTGTTGTGTTTAGAAACGTCACCTTTTTATATAAATATCTCGGGAAAGCCGATTCCAAATCGAGTCAAGGTCAACAATGGCAGCAGATGGATGTTGGACGCTGACAAAACATTATGATCATCGTGAGACGCTTTTCCTTTACACGACGTTTGGAATAATAAACATGAAATGTGTTTTTTTAGTATGATGATGGTATTTTTACGGAACACGCGAATATGAATCTTTACAAAGAGACTTCTGCGCTAAAAAGCTCCGTTTTTGACGAATTGACTTAATTCTCAGGGGCGGATTTAGGCGGGGGCGTGGCGGGCGTGCTCCCCCCTAAAATTTGCAAAGCATGGGTTGTCCTCACCTTAATAAAAAAATATTTCGATAATATTACTTCAAAATTTTTTCGCCTCGCTCCACTCGGCGAAAATTTAAGTTTGCGCCCCCAACCTAGAATCAAGGACCCCTTCCCCCTAATTCTTCCGTAGATTTACGCAAATCAAATGTACATTTTACATTAATAATCGGAAAATATACGAGTGAACAGTTATTGTAATATGTACTTATCGATGTTTAATCAATACTCGCACGCCAGCTCCAGGAAAAGTATCAACACGTCGGTTTACGAAATGACAACAAAAACACGCACTTTCATTGAAATCAATTCGGGCGGGGGGAGGTCGCGTGCAATTTTAATATTATAATGCAAAAGATTGGCATAGAGACGCACAATCCAGTTCAATCCGGTAAAGAAAGTGTTATCTGACCTCATGCCAAACTAATACATTGTTGAAGCCGCCGCCGCCAGAAACAGCAAGGGTCATAGATATCATAATGTCAGTTTATGGGGAACCACTAGTGGTAAGTCAATAAATCATGTATGGAGATGTGATTGCCAATGAGACAACTATCCAACCAAGTTCAAATGAAGTGGATGTAAGCAATTATAGGCAACCGTACGGCCTTCAACAATGAGAAAACCCCATACCGTATAGTCGGCTATAAAATGCCCCGACATGAAAAATATGAAACTTTTCAATAGAGAAAACTCACGGCCTAATTTATAACAAAACAATTTACGAAGAAAAGATATGACAGACATGAACCAACGAAAACCACTGAACTACAGGCTCCTGACTTGGCCAATGGGACAGGCACATAAAGAATGTGGCGGGATTAAACATGTTTGTGAGCGATCAACCCTCCCCAAGTTGACTTATTTAAAGATCTTATTGCTTTGATTGTGTTTACTATTTAAAATTTCTATTTATCTGTTATAGTTTTCAAGATTTTTACCCCCAAAACCTCGAAACTTGCAAAAAAATTGACATTTAAGGGACAATAACTTCAAAATGTTTTTTTTCTGAAAATTGACCTTCACCTGTTGGTCATTTTGTCTCATTGTCAGGTTGCTTTTTGATTTATAAGCCAAAAGGCTTGTAAAGCTGTGGAATTTTAGAAAAATTTTCTGGACAACAACTCTAAAGGGTCGTCCAAATTTTCTGAAAAGTTATATGAGATAAACATTGACCTGCTGATCACTTTAACCTTATGTCAGTTTTGCTTAAATGGTTTTAAAGATATAAGCAAAAGATTTCATATTACCCTGATGTTCTATTTATGGCAATTTTTAAACTAGATTCCCTACGAAACATTCAGGTAAAGTTTGAGTGCATTTGTCCCAGTAGTTTCAGAGGAGAAAATTAAAAAAAGGTTTACGACGACGGACGGACAGTGCGGACGGATGATGGACAATTGACGACGATAAAGGACGCCAATTGATGACAAAAGCTCACATTTCATATTGCTTTTTAGACCAGGTCAGCCAATATAAAGTTTAAATTGCCAATTGGACAACTATCAATCGGAGTCCAAATGACGTGGATGCAAGCAACTATAGGCTTTCAACAATGAGTTGAACCCATACCGTATAGTCAACTAAAAAGGCCCCGGAATGACAAAATGTGAACAATTCAAACTAGAAAACCAATGGTCTTATTTATGACAGAACAACAAAAGAAAAAAAAATACTATTATGACATACAGCAAACCAACGACAACTACTGAACTACAGGCTCTTACTCTGGACAGGCACTTGAATAATATGGCGGGATTAGACATGTTTGTGATCGTTCAATCCTCCCCTAATATAGAATAATGGTGTAACAGTACAACATTAGAACAAACTCTAAAATTCTGGAATTACTTGACTCATCTGATTGGCAGAAATAAAGAAAACGTCCCTAATTAGCATTCCTTGACGTCAGATCTGTCAGATCTGTCAGTGTGGTGTTATATAATAATTAATAATTGTTATAAACCAATTTGTTTGAATAGGAAGGTTCTGAAAATAATAAAATGGCATTCAAGATGTCATCTTAAGCTTTTTGTAAAACATTCCTCGTTGTTCTTAATGCAAATCCATCTGCACAAGGTCATGTTTTTCTCAGTCTCTGGCTGTTAATGACGTCTTTACACTAAATTAATTGGATGTTGGATGTGTACTGATTGACATTTTAGTCTTAAATACATGTTTGTATGTATTAGTTGTTATTGGCTTCGAACTAGCTGTCAGTAACTGCGAGTACTCTCAGATCTAGAAATGGCAATGAAGGTCGATTGAAAACAAAACTTTACGACAAAAGAGAAGGTTTCAGCTTCCCAATTGTGAACTTTCCATTTCTATATAGCAACATTCCAGCAGCGCCTGCATACGAAGTATATATCTCCCAATTGATACGATATTCCCGGGCTTGTATTTCCTATCATGATTTCCTTGATAGCAGACTACACGAATGAATTTTATTTTTACAGGACATTCGGTCTGGTAAACAACCTAGCTTTACCAGACCGAATGAAATTTTACCTGACCAATTTTTTTTACATCTAATTGTATATTATCCGACAAAATACAACAATCTTATGACTTATTGTGCCCTACTCCTCTCCAAAATGCACAAAAACAAAATCATGTGACAAAGAGTGTATACATGTATTTTGATGAAAGTTGTGCACAATTGCTTGAATGCATTTCAGTGATAAAGAAAAGTAATGTCACATTTTATTGGATTTTGACATGAAAATTATTTGTGAACTAAAAATTTTGAGTTTCTGTATAAAATATTTCCTGTATCTTCTTTCATTTTCATATATCTTTTGGTTTTCAATTCTAGTGTTTATATTTCATAGCTGTATTTTGTGAACCTGCTTGGATTTTTTTTATGTTTCAATTGTATTTGATCGGCAAACCCGGAAATTGACCTTATCCGTTCCCGGAATCTGATCCGGTATTGTTTATATTTCCGGTTGATGGCAGCCATTGTTGTTTTTTTCAGTCAGATATGTTTTTACTCGGATTTACACATTACTTGTATGCGATTTTCGGCATAAAGCTAGCGGTTGAACAAAATAAACATCGCTGTCATGAATAATAAAGATGAGAATAAATTTTGAAATTTTTTGGGAATTTTGCCCCCAAAATTGGGAAAAATGTAGGGTCTTTAAAAAAATACACGAAAAATATAACACCGGACATTCGGACCGGAATTCAACAAAATTTTACCAGACCGATCCATTATTCACCGGATTTGTCCGACGGTCCGACGTATTTCGTGTAGTCTGTGATAGAGGATTGCTGCTCACAAGGAAGCTATTAAACCAAGAGTTCCAAATGGTGAAGTTGAAATCATCCCTTCGTAAATTTTACGGACGCCATCACGAGTTGGTTGACCGTTATGGAATAACCGTTTCACAGATGATATCGGATATGTTCCTTATGTCGTAACTACAATACCCTTCCCTTTTCACGAATGTGACCTACCGAATTAGACTATTTACCGGATTTGTAATAACATAAGCAACACGACGGGTGCCACATGTGGAGCAGGATCTGCTTACCCTTCCGAAGCACCTGAGATCACCCCCAGTTTTTGGTGGAGTTCGTGTTGCTTAGTCTTTAGTTTTCTATGTTGTGTCATCTGTACTATTATTTGTCTGTTTGTCTTTTTATTTTTGGCCATGGCGTTGTCAGTTTGTTTTCGATCTATGAGTTTGAAAGTCCCTCTGGTATCTTTCGTCCCTCTTTTATTTCTATACTACCCTACAGAATGACGATTTTGAAAGCGCTGGAAACTTTTAAAAGAGCAGGGATACAGGCGCGCCTTCTATCTGGTAAATGACGTCATAAAGGCGTGCGAAATTGACGACCTTTTTCGGTGAAAGACATGATTCCAGAAATGACGTATGAGTTAAGACTTTTTCAGCTGATTTTTATAAAGTTTGTTCTTATGTTGTGCTGTTACACCACTGTTTCAGGTTAGGGGACGGTGGCGCGCTCACAAACATGTTTAACCCCGCCACGTTGTTTATGTACCTGTCTAAAGGCATGAGCCTGTAGTTCAGTGGTTGTCGTTGGTTCATGTCCGTCATATCTTTTATTCGTAAATTGTTTTGTTATAAATTAGGCTGTTAGTTACTCAATTGAATTGTTTCGTACTTTCTCATGTCAGGGACTTTTATAGCCGACTATACGGTATTGGTTTTCTCATTGTAGAAGGCCGCACGGTTGCCTATAATTGCTTACATCCACTTTACTGGAACTTTGGTGGATAGTTGTCTCATAGGCAATCATACCACATCTCCATATTTTTAAATAGTGCTAATCGCTAATGTGACGACCTAAGGCTTTGAGATATTGTGCGTGATAGTAACTATAATTCATATGTTTTGGATTTTAATAAGGGCAAATATGTAATCGTTTTTATATAATATACTTCTCATAAATTTTTATACCGATTCCTATTTTTAAAATGCACTAAGAGGTGACTTATTCCCCCTTTTTTTTAGATCAATATTTGACAAAGGGTTACTTAAAAAGGAGTTGGAAGTCTGGTTTCATTGTTTCCAAGCTTGTATTTTTCCGGTCACACCAGTAAATGTTTATAGAATACAAAGATTTAGCCAGGTTCGCTACTGGACCAATTTTGGTTTTCGAAACCGGTAAACCCAGGCCAAGGTCAGTGAACCGTGGCCGTGGGCTTCTGGGTCGTTTCGAAATTTACTTTATTCAACACTTAAATACAATGTTGACCGGTTATTCTTTTTAACAAATAAGTTGATTAATGTAACCACAAGTTACCGGACTACAAATTACAATGCGGGTGGTAGTCTGTAAGTTCGTTCATTCAAAATCATGAACGGAGAGTACATAGTACTTTTATGTACTCTGCTCTAACGCAGCAGAAGTTTTCATCGAATGCAACAAACTATTGCATTATCTCAAATATTTACAAAAAATTTCTACATTTTAGCTTACCCATTATAAAAGTCTTCTCGGGAAAAGCGCCTTGCAAAGATGTTTGGCAGTCCGTAAACCAGAAATAAAACAAAGAAAATCAGTTTTGCCATACTGTTTCTTTTCCGGTGTCATGACGTCATGACGTCACAATATTCTTCAAGTGCTCAACCGTTGCAGGAATATAAATGAAAAAAATCCGGAAATAACGCCTGTATCCACGAGGGTTTTGGTGGGGTTTACAGAATAGAGAATATTGGCAAAACAAATGAATATAGAAAAATGAGCAAAAAAAAAAATAAATAGAGAATAGAGAATAAGGGGGTGCAAAAGTATATAGAATGAATGTTGGAAAAAAGAATAAGTCAATAAAGTACATTAATTATAATTAGATTGACATATGATCCGACATTTAAAAGAAAAGCTATCCCATGTGCAGTGTTTCGGTCGTGATATATTTGGCTGTCAGAATTAAGGTAAACAGGTTCAAAAAAAAAAACACCATATTATACCAAAATTTACAAAATTAAAGATTTATTGGCTGAAACCTCATTTTTAATAATCGTTGAGCAAATTGAGATTAGACCTTCTGTTTATGTACGCTAAATTAGAAGAAATAATGCCAATGACAACAAACAACTAATGAATTTTTTTCTAAAAGGTGACAGATTTTAAGGATAGAAGGATATATTAGCTGCAACAGCAGTTTACCGATTTTTAAAATCTTATAAGTCCATTAATTACAAAAAATAAATCTCAAGGTAAAAAAAAACAACCGTGAACAACAACAAAAAATCGCCCCAAAAAGAGACAGACTGTATGAATCTATACAAACAAACATATACTGTATCGTCAATGGCATATACAAAATAAAACAAAAACAAAAAACCGGGAAACAATATCCCTACAAAAGAGACGGAAGAGACCTAGGGGCATTTAAAACTCAAAGGCCGAGAGAAAATGACAACACCATAACATAACGGAAAACGACAAAAAAACCAACAAGTTCACAAAACACTACATATAGAAAACTGAAGACTGAGCAATACGAACCCCCCAAAAAAATAATAATTTGGATGTGATCTAAGGTGCTCGGGATGGGAAAGCACATCCTGCTCCACTTATGAAAAACTTCGAAAAAGTATGAATTCAAACAAAATATCTATTCATATACAATATATTTACGAATTTTAAAAATTTAAAGAACGTCATCCTACGATATTTCAGTCTGCAATAAAATATGTTTGTTTTTTGCTTTTTAGCATAGATTCTCTTATAAACTACTTCTCGTTTTGACACGTCGGGACCATTTACAAAAATGTAGAAATATCTTATACTATACGGCATGGGTTTTGCTCCTTGGTGAAGGCCGTACTGTGACCTATATAGTTGATAACACCCTCGTCCTTAGGTCTCTTGAGGATAGTTGTCTTATTTGCAATTAAATCACTTCTCATTGCTTTTATATAGTCCGTTTTATAGAAGAATTTTAAATGACTTCTTCTTTCTATCAATAAAAACTGATCTACTATATTCTCATTTTTGTCATTACATCTAATTAAAAAAAGTTGAAATTTAAGTAAGTTTCCATTCTTAAGTTTGCTAAAAATTTTGTAAACGTGCAATTCACTATCGTTATTTACTATTACAAGTCTACATATTTTGTAAACACTAAAATTGTCAATTTTTTCCTACTTCGTTTAATTATTGTTAGCGTTGAAGCCCTCAAGACTGGTTTAATTCTTTTATATAAGTAAACCATTTATAGCAATCTGAGTAGTCCATGCAAACTTTTAGAAAGTGAAAAAGATTAATTTAATCATTAATGGATTAATTTCGGAATTTGTTATTCTTAGTATTTATTAAGCTTAACTTTCATTTGCATTTTAATAGATTTCTCCCTAGCTCTGTTTTACTGTTATGATCAAGTTTTTATTGTAAGTTGATATCTTTGTGCCTATTTCTGCTCTATATTTTGTAACTGTACATTAGAATGAGCATGGAAGTATTATATTGACTCTCATTTTACTTCCATGGTATGAGTGATTTCTGATTTTTAAGTGGCTATGATTCTTACTAGTGAGTGCATGCATGCTACCTTAACTGACAGCGAACATAGATTTCCTTGCCTTATTTACAATTTCTTCAGAAGTGTATATATATTTATATATAAAGTGCCTAGAAAATCAACCTAACAATGTTAGAGCAGATTTAATTCTTTACTTCCTCCCCGACAGGGGGTATAGAACCTGTACTTTCACTTCTGCACTTCTACGACAACACCGCCTAGCATTATTAGCATTACACAAACGCCTTATGCATACACGTCTAAACATGTGTCAACTTTATGACAGACAGTCTTCATCGGATAACACGTGGTTATACAGGGCTAACACCATAATATATATATATCATCTCAAATTTAGCACAACAATGTTAGATCTTCAAATTTCCCTCAGCGGGATTCGAACTTGCTTCTGTGATATCATGGCAACACCGCCTGCACCGTGTCCAGGGCCCTAGACCACTCGACCACCTATGCTACATAAAAATATAGCTTTCGGTTGTCGATGTAATGCCTTTCCTCGTCGGCTTATGGACACGGTGCAGGCGGTGTTGCCGCGATGTCACAGAAGCAAGGGTTATTCTAAAACATTTGTTATTTTTTTCATTTTTATAATTTGCAAAAAAATATTCGATTTTTTTATTATATTATTGAAGAATTATTTGTTAGTCTTATTAATATTTAAAGTCAATTGTCACTTATTACATCCAGAGGAAAGCTTTTAACTCATAAACTATAGACCTTTGCCTTAGTATAACTGAGTAGGACTCTATAGGTATCCCCTTGCTTAACCCCCGTGAAACATCAAAATATTCAGAATACCACTCTCAGAACTTAAAAGCAGATTGCTTTACCTCATACTGCCCATTGCTAATGTTTAAAATATTTCCATGTTTCTGCCTTAAACAGCTTATACATTTATGTAATAACACTAAATATGAGTATATCCCGTAGTGATGGTTCAAAACTAGATTAAGCAGTTAAAAATAAATTACTCCGGGGCTTTTCCTGTTTTTAGTTTACATATATACAAAATTTGTAGGCTTTTTAAAAAATCTTTCTGAAAATTCAAATTATTTCTGTACGGTTGACAATTTGGAATTTTATAAAGTTTATTTCCAATTAATATAATAGAGAATGGAAACGGGAAAGTGTCAAAGAAACAACAACCCGACCAAAGAGCAGAAAACAGCCTAAGGCCACCAATGGGTCTTCAACGCAGCGAAAAAATTCCGCACCCAGAGGAGGGCTTCAGCTGGCCCTGAAAAATTAAATACACTAGTTCAGCAAAATGAACGCCACACTAAACTCCGAAACATACAAATGAATCAAAATTTAAAAAAACAACACACAAGACTAACAAAGGCTAGAGGTTCTTGACTAAGGACAGGTGCAAAAACGCGACAGGGTTAAACATTTGTGAAATCTCAGTCCTCCCCTAATACATCTAGCCAATGTGGAATAAACAAACAGCAATACGCACATAAAATCTCAGTTTAAAAGAAGTCCGGGTCCGATTTTTGAATAGGTAACAGAGGAAACTAAGCAAAATGACAATGATCAACATAAATTAAAAAAGACTACTAGAAGTTACTGACATGCCAGCTCCAGACCTCAATAACACTGATCGAAAGTTTATTTCTATGTTAGTCTCATAACCACAGGTATCTTATCGTATACCGGTCTATATATTTTTCTTTCTTTCTTTAAAATCGTTTTTATCGAATTTAGATATATTCTATTAGTTCGCATGTACTTTCTTTAATTCTTACTACTATTCTATTTGGCGAAGAGGACTGGTTTTTAACATCCCAATTTAAATTTAATTCAATTTGTACATGATCTGCCAAGTAAGTATAAAATCATCAGTTTTGAATTATTGCACTGAGAGTAGACTTCCGCTACTTACTGCATAATCACACAAGTACATGTATATAGTAACCAAGGCTGTCTCGTATTAATCTTCTATTTAGAGGCACATGTGTTATAATTGGTTGATTTGCAAATTTTATCCTCCCCCCTCTTAAAAAATAAAAATAAAAACAAGACTGGTCAAATATTTTGGCATCACCCGTGATCTGATTTATTGGATATTTTTATTATTTTATTGCTTATGTTTGCATGTATAACGCTTTGCCATGTTTGTGCTTACTTTTATGTGTGCTTTCTCTATTTTCAATTTGCTTGCATGATTGCGTTTACATGTTTTTTTTTATATGTTTGCGTGTATTTGGTTAAAAGCTCTCTAGAGTTTATGTTTGTAGTTTAAGATATTAAAGATATTTAAGGCAACCGATAGTTTTAAGGGAGTTAACTCTTGGCGCGTTGTACAAAAATATAAAATTTCAAAAAACTTGGAACCACACACTTTATCGGAGAAATTTCATTGTATATATAGCAGTTTGACAAACACTAATTTTGATCATTGAGAAGCTTTATATTTCCTTAACAATAGAACTTGATTAAAACGTTCAGCTGATTTTTACAGAGTTATCTCCCTGTAGTGTGCGTTTGAATTTCCACAAGACGTCAAATTCGGTGGGACGTCATGCGTGTAATTTTCCGTAATAACTTTATAAATCTTTTCAAAAATTACCACAGCTATACTTTGAGGTTTCTACAACATTATGTTGTTTTTCTGAATATTTACTAACCATAATTTTATAAATGCTTTTGGTGACTTGTTTTAAAATTGTAATTTCGGTATATGTTGGAAAATTGAGAGATAAATAAAAAGGACACATAAATCAAAACCAAAGTTATGGGGAAATAAAGGTAACATGTCCCGTCTTCAAGATATAAATTCAATCATGTTTGCTAGATCAAAACTTAGGAAAAAATTTCGAAACGATTGTAAAGTTTTTTTCAACTTTTATCATTTACCCTAATAACAGTTCGATTTTATGAATAAATGTGAAATTCTTAAATAAGATTAAAATGTGAATAAAAGAATGTTTTGGGGGTATGTCAATGAAACAGCAGCCCAACAACCAAAACAAAAAAAAAACAAATAAATGGGGAATGCGTCCATGGGACACAGATGATGCCCCCGCTTGCATATCATATAAAGTTATAAAGGGACATAACTGAAGAACGGTAAATGTGACTCTACCCAAATTTGTACTGATCTGAGTTTTGTGGTAATAAGTATTGTGTATAAGTTTCATAAAATTTGGTTGAGGCAAACTTAAGTTAGAGAACGGAAACGAAAAATTCAGCAATTTTTCCCTTTGTAAAGGGGCATAACTCTAGAACAGTTAAAGTGACACCAACAAAATTCAAACTTGATCTGTATTTTGTAGTAATAAGCACTGTGTATAAGTTTCATAACATTTGGTTGAGGCTAACTTAAGTAAGAGAACGGAAACGTAAAATTCAGCAATTTTCCCATTTGTGAAGGGGCATAACTCTAGAACAGTTAAAGTGACACCAACAAAATTCAAACTTGATCTGTGTTTTGTAGTAATAAGCACTGTGTATAAGTTTCATAACATTTGGTTGAGGCAAACTAAAGTTAGAGAACGGAAACGAAAAATTCAGCAATTTTTCCATTTGTAAAGGGGCATAGCTCTAGAACAGTTAAAGTGACTCCACCAAAATTCAAACTTGATCTGTGTTTTTGTTGTAATAAGCACTGTGTATACGTTTCATAACATTTGGTTGTGGCAAACTAAAAAAACAGACGGACAAGGGTAAAACTTAATGCCCCCTTGGCGGGGGCATAAAAATGTAGAGGTCAACATATGGTCTTACACAATACACGACCGCGGCATGTCTAACTCTAAATTGCCGCGAGACTTTAAATTAAGCCGTAAAGAAATTCAACAGTCTGCAATAACTATACATGAAATGTTTCTCAGTTGGAATATGAACAGAATAAAAAGAGAGGGGTACTTCTGATACAGATTGTTTTTTTCGAGATTTTATGGTAAAATGAATATCCCACTTTGAGCATCTTATCCGTAATTTTAAGCATGGCCTGAATAATTTACTAGTCATTCTTGTATGTATTTATTTTCTTTTTATTTGGACTTCAAAATAAACCCAATCTTATTAATTTATGACGAAGAATATCGATTCAATTTTTTTTATAAATTTGTAATTTTTTTTTTACAAAAGTGCAAAAATACCCAATTTTCAGTCTCAATTTTCTCACGGTGACCTTTGTTTTAAATTTTTATTTTTGTATAACTCCCCCCGGCCTACAACAATAGATCTCCCTTTATATCAATCCAGGCTCTCTCTCCGGGTACTCAGGCTTCCTCCGCCAATAAAAACTAACAGTCGCGATGAAGCCAAGAATGCAGAAAGTGACTTTAAACACCATCAAACAATCATTCAATAAATCCTTCCATACCGTGAATATAAGATGCCTTTGACACAAATACGAAAGTTATAATTATATGCGGTCTAGTTTTAACAAAACACGGTTCGACATAATTCAATAGAGCTTGGTAACAAGAAGATAAGGCTCGTAGAGCAGAGAAAAAGCCCCATTCTTGTGAATGCCATCTACTGCTTGAATAGGAATATACACACACGAAAGGGTTTGGGTTCTAAAGGAAATTTTGCCCGGATAGGTATAACCAGAAGTCCATTACTAGGGGAACCAATTCTGGTATAATATAACAAATAGTTATGTTTCTTAATTCAGATAAAACAATAAAAAGAAAACCTTATTCACTATTATTATCTATTGTGTTAACTTCCATGTACGGTATGGATAATGTCTCATTTAAAATGTCTAAAAGATATCAAGTGAAGCTACTAGTATAGTTTATGACAATCAACGTCTTTAATGTTTTTGCATATCTTATCGCATACGGGTACCACAATTTTTAAAACTTCTCAGCCAATATCCTGAAACACTTCCGAAGTATTTCTTACGGATTGACGTCTAATGGCAGTAACGATTCTTCCATTCAATTCTGGTTACCAAAAATGCATGAAATCAGATTCATACGATTGAGACAGAAACCAGACAATATTGAACAATATACAATATATTCTTTCCGCCATTCCAATAGTCCACAATCTTGTTTGAATTGTAGATTTTACCCTTTAAGGACTTAAAGTAACATGGAGGAAGTTTTTTGTTCAACAACAAAAAAATATCACCAGATTATCATGCTTGTATCAAATTTTACAGTTTACAAAATTATAAAACTAAAAAAATATTTTAAGGTATTTTGAGTTTATTTCATCATCATTATTTTGATTTTTGTAAAGCAGGGTTTCCATTTTATAACTGTGTAATACCATTTGATCATCTTTTACTAGATCATTTCAGCGAAAATTCATTTCAATATTTTTCAATCGGTGTTTTTTTAAGATTTTGTTAAGGTGAAAGCTATACATGTATAAATTTATACATAGTTATGTTATTTTCAGAATGAAATCTCTAGATTCGAAATTAGATGTTCACTGGACAAAACATTCCTCATATTAGGTGTCAAAGCAATATATCAATCAAAGCATTCCATATTTTTTTAAACAAACAAACAAACAAACAAACCAATATTATTGATAATCCATTTTTTTATTATTCCGACTACTGAAGATTGCAAGAAAGTCATGTTGATAGAAACTTCGCTCAACAAACATAGTTTTATATGACGACAAGTATATTCTACTGGACAAATGTTAAAATATTATATCATAGGCTAATTATTCGTCAACTGATATTATAGAATACATTCTATGTATCCACAGACTGTTCATGTAAGCATCGTATATATGTTTCTTAGCTGTCATCTTTAAAGTCATTCAATACTTTCTTGGAAACGTCCTGTATCTGAAACAATGTCAAAAATGTCAAAAGTAAAGCAAAAAACAAAGTATCGTCTACAAATGAAAAATAATGCTAGAAACTTATTTTGCGTCTTATTTCGGGTTTTTTCTTTTAAAAAAATATGTGGAGATTCACATTTCGAGGAAATTTACATTCATAGCTACTTTAATGCAACGTATACGTAAATTCAGAGATATTTCGGATTTTATTGAAATTTTGGATGCATTTAAAACTCGTTGAACTGCATGCAAATATAGAAATATTGGCAAAAGATATGCATTTTTGAATTTGATGCGACTGTCATACAAGTGAGAGTTTAGCTAGCTATAAAACCAGGTTCAATCCACCATTTTCTACATAAGAAAATGCCTGTACCAAGTCAGGAATATGACAGTTGTTATCCATTCGTTTGATGTGTTTGAGCTTTTGATTTTGCCATTTGATTAGGGACTTTCCTTTTTGAATTTTCCTCGGAGTTCAGTATTTTTGTGATTTTACTTTTTTTTTGGCACTTTGAATTATGTTTTCTCGAAAATGCGTCCACAGAATTTTGATTAAAAAAATAATAACAAATCTGGCACTTTACAATAAAATAATGTTTACCATATTATATACATATATTTCACAAATATGTGATTCTGCACTTTTTGATGAAAAGCGTTTTGTAATTTTGAAATTAAATGAAGTATTCACCAATAAAGTGTTTTGTTTAATACTGTGTTGTTTTTATCTGTGTCATTGAAGTTTATCCAATTGTCTGAGAATATCACCTCAGTACCCATATCGTCCTGAACACACATGACATATTTGCCACTGGACGTTAATGTTAAGGTTGCACTTTGTAAATACAGCTGTTGCACAAACCACGCCTCTTTTGAGGAGATATATGATATTCATAGATATTTTGTCTTGTTTACCTACTGGTTCCCAGATATGATCTCTACAGATACAACTTGGGAATTTTACCAGTGTAAATACACATGGATAGCGGCCAAATTATATTCCTAGGAAGACCCAAGGTGAAGGGAGGGGTAGTACAGAATTTTAGTGTAATTTTAAACTCTTAGAAGTTCGCGGCATATAAATGGTGAAAATATGCCGTACAGCCCTATGTTTTGACCTTTAAAAAAATAGTAACTTGCAAAATGAACTTTCTAGTCTAGGATATAATTTTTTACGAAAATTCATAGTGAGAAGTCGCACAGTTTAAGCCATGAAAGGAGTTCCTATGGGAAATTGCATTGCCTATATTTACAGAAGTGCAACCTTAAAGGGAAATCACACTATTTATACTACTAATAATAATTCATTGAAATTTTGCATGTAGACAGATCATACTTCTTAAGATATTTTAGGCGAAAAAAAAATTGGGGTCACCGATGTTGTTTTCGAGATATGACGTCATCAAAACTTAAAGAATCGCGTTATAACGAAATATAGAAAGACCGCTCTAAATTGTTAAAAAAAGACAAACTTATTGAAAAACTATGTTTAACTGGAATAACAAAAACAGTCAAATGTAACTTGTACCTTATGAACATTTATTTGTCTCGGTTTCCTTATTTTTGAAGACATTTGAACATTTCCCGCCATTTTTAATTGCTATTTATAATAGATTTTTCTTGAAATAAAAAAAATCTACTAATGTTTTCCCCTTCAAACTTCTGCAAAAGTTGCAGCTTCAGGGAAGATTTTAAAAGCATAAATAAAAAAGGGGGGTCACCGATGTTTTAAATCCGCTAAAACGGAAATAATCTTTATTATTGAATTTTGGCGGGAACTATAACCTTTTAACGTTATAGAACGACGTTGCTGGCATAACAGCATTTCTTGCAACTCTTGGGTTGAATTAAACCTTTTCACTACAAAATATAATATCATTTTTGAACATTTTTTAAGGTATTTTGATTATTCATTGATATCTTTATCAATCTATCGAATCGTTAAACATAGATACAATAACAGTTTATTATAAAGTAATTGTCAAAGTTGAAGTCATCTCATTTTTTTAATTGCATTTGTTGTATGGGGAAAACGAATGTTTGCCTCATGCCGTATTATAGAAATAATTTTCGGCTTCCAGATAAAGAATCTTCTACCTCGGAAGACTGAGGGTATCCGGGCTGAAAAGTAACACGTTCCTTTTAGACTGCAGGCAGAATAATTTCGTTACCATAATTTCACTAGCTTGTCCATTCGCACCGGGAAGATAAAACCTGAAATGCTGTGTTAAAAATGCCACAAACTCAGCACTTTAAAAGAAACCTATTTTCGGTAGGAATTTAAAATTGGTTCCGTAATTACACAACGCTTCATAATTTATTCGAACTGTGGAAACCAAATTTTTTTCTGAGTTCTATCATCCCGCACCCATTTTTCATACATCGTTTCATGTTCATTGTACATAATATGTTCAATGTTCATCGCCTGTGTATTAAAACTTTATGTACATGTATTACGTATATTCTATTACCGTTCGATTAATCGCTCAACGTTGGTATGTTATGAGAAATACAATGCATCTGATAATTTAGAGTTAATTGACAATAAAATACACATCGCCATATTGATATCAGGAACATATAATGTTCCCAGTTGATGTATTTAAAAAAATCTTTTAATTTGTAATAAACGGATCTAGTTTTTTTTCTTGTTCTGCTACATCTATCCGTGTTTCTGTGGACATGTCGATATATTTTATCTAACTCTAGTTTTATATCGAGCCTTCGACTTTAGTCGAAAAAGCGAGACATAGCGATCCTACATTCCGTCGTCGGCGTCGTCGTCGGCGGCGGCGGCGTCCACAAATATTCACTCTGTGGTTAAAGTTTTTGAAGTTTTAATAAATTTCTTAAACTATCCTGGATTTCTACCAAACTTGGACAGAAGCTTGTTTATGATCACAAGATAGTATCCAGAAATAAATTTTGTAAAAAAAAAATCTATTTTTTCCGTATTTTACTTATAAATTGACTTAGTTTTTCTGCTAGGAAACAATACATTCACTCTGTGGTTAAAGTTTTTAAGATTTCAATAACTTTCTTAAACTATCCTGGATATGTACCAAACTTGGATAGAAGCTTGCTTATGATCAAAAGCTTGTATCTCGAAGGAAATTTTGTCAAAATTTTGTACCTGTTTATCCGTATTTTACTTATAAATGGACTTAGTTTTTCTTCCAGTCAACATTACATACAGTATGCAGTTAAAGTTTTTAAAACATTTATTAGATCCATAAACTATCCTAGATTTATACCAAACTTGGACAGAAGCTTCTTACAATCAAAAGATAGTATCGAGAGGAATATTTTTATTGATTTTTTTTCTCATTTTTGTTGAGCCTGCGATTAACAGCAAAAGTAGGCGAGACATTGGGTTCCGTGGAACCCTTACGAATTTTTTTATCAGATGACAAATGAGAGTGTTGATAACCTTTGATGTAGAATAAGAGTTCGAGTTCCAGCTAAATTTAGAGTTTTATTTTTTGTTCGAATGTTAATTCGAGTAGGAGTTCTAGTTGAAGCTCGAGTTCCACTTAGAAACTTCCGAGTTATACTGTAAGATAGAATAAATTCTGGTAAGAGTTAAAATTTTGAGATCTGAGATCCGATGAAATTAAAAGAAAGATTGCAGTTTCTAATTTCTGTTGGTGCACCTCTCTTTCTTGAATTGTATATTCTTTTATCACATTTATGTTTCAGTATGGTATAGCCTATATACTTTTTTTTGCCAAAACTGATTAATGATAGGTAATTGGAAAATAACTGATTGATTGTGTGTGCCACTTTCAGCACTCTGCTATATCATGTTGGCCATTTTTTTTTAAAGAACCAAGGTATCAAGAGTAAATCAGCTACCTTAAACAAATGGTTGACCTTTATTATACAGTCATGATCGGAATCTGACAATCTCCCTATATCGCTGTTTGTTGACATGCAAGTGATCACATTGAGTGATCTGAACACGAACTAACATCTGAACTACTAGTTTTTGTTTTGTTTTTGTTTTCGTTTTTTTTCTTGATTTTTGCAAAACTTTCAGTGGCAAATATTACATGAATATCAGCACAAATTTTTTTTCTATATGAGATGAATACTCCTTCACAAGACGGACCTTAATGTGATGGTTACAGATTAGCACTCTGAAAGACATGTTACTCTACATAAATACATGTGTGTGTATTAAATATTTCTCTTGTTGGAGTCTTGTAAAGCCAAATATACAGTGTGGATTTTTTGTTGTTGTTGTTGTAGACAGTACGGTCATCAATAGTACAAAAATAACTAGGCATAGTGTTTGATATTCCCAGATTGCTCTGACGTCTAGCGGCCTTATTTTTTAACTTGCTGGTCGTACAGTTCGCTATAATTGACAGTTTGAAGAAATACTACAAAATATGATTTTTTTTTGTGCCCAAATTATGTAAGCCTGTACAAAGCATTAAAGGAAGATTGAGTATAATGTACAATATAATACGGTGCTAAATTTTCTTTGATTTCGACAGACAGCAACCGATGTAAAATTTTGTATGCTTCTTTTACAGTGATGTTTAACTGGCGTTATTCTTATATAACGTTTGATATTTCAACAAATATGATTACTCTACGAATCACTCGTGTTCATGTGTTTGTGCCCCCATACCCCCCTTCCCAAAAAAAAAAAAAAACAGAGAGAGAGAGAGAGAGAGAGAGAGGCGTTTGACACCAAAGGAACATCGAAACTCATTGTTCTTATTTACATCCCTCTGTTGGACAGAAAACTACAAATTCCGGAAGCTGTATGCTTACATGCTGTTACTCTTGGTATATTGTTATTTTTTCCAGTGTATTCCCACATACCGCATCGCGACGATATGCTGCCAACAGTTGGGTTACACTAATGACAGGACAATTGCCCGTATTGACCGGATGAGATATAAATAGTCAGAACTTTTTTGTTATTTGATAGATTATTTTAATATTTGAAGACCTTAGAAATATTAGACTACATTTTATGAATATTTAACAAAAAAAAGTTGACCGGACGGATTTCACACTCACTGATGTACGCTTTACAATATTGAACTGATCGACAAAAAGTGTTACTAGTAATATCTCTTTTGTTTTACAATATTTTTTCATACAACTAAGAAATCTGCGATATTAATAGTTATCTTACATGAACATTTAAACTTCATAGTAAAACAAAATGTTTTTCTAAAAAAAAAAGGTTGACCGGACGGATTTCACATTCGCCGATGTACGCTTTGATTATACTGAAATGATCGACAAAAAGTGTTATATCTCTTTTGTTTTTAAATATTTTTTTTCTTCGTGAAACTAAAAAATCTGCGAGATCAATAAATATGTTAATATAAGAAAATATAAACTTTCCAGTAAATAAAAAAAGTTTTTCTACAAAAAAAAGTTGAGCTGACGGATTTCGCTACAAATAATAAAGACCAGATCAACAAAAAATGTTGATATTTCTCATATCTAACAATATTTTTCGGTGAAATTAATAAACCTTTAAGAAAAATAATTGTAAAAATGGTATCGTATGTAAATACTAACTCAATAATAATAATAATAATATCTTTATTTAAAGAGAGTAACTCATTTGAATTAAACCCAAATGTAAGGTAATTCAATACCATATCAAGACCACTTTCGGCTATTTTTTTGCCATACATTTTGTCCGTTTCGAGTAGCATTTTCATTTTTTGCACTTAAATCAAAACGTCATTTGCTTTCTCTTGATTTAGTGAACGTCCCTTTGAGCGGGCCGCCATTTTAGAAATTAGCAACCTTTACGACGGACTCGAAACGGCGACGTCATAATACGGTCACGACACTATAGTGGCGCCGAGAGCGATGCGTATAAACAATAGTGTGATTTCCCTTTAAGGTAGATGGGGTGTCTAAATTATAATCCATAGAATTTTTTAATAATTTGCCAAAATGAAGTTTATATCAAGCTTTTTAAAAAAAAATGATAAAAAGAATGGGTCACGGGGCTTATTTTCACGCTACAGGTTGTTCAAAATTAACAGATTTTGTATAGATTATGCATGGAAAACCCAATTTTCTGCCATAAAACGAAAACTACACCATAGAATTTTGAGATAAAATATAAGAAGATAGCTTTAATAGTATGCTTTCAGATAAGAAAAAGAAAAAATGGGGTCACCGGACCCGTTTTCTTGCTACATAATAAAATAGGTAAATTCCTAACACAATCTATTGTAAAAGTACCTTTATCTGAATTATCTGCCCTTACATTTGAGTTGCCTCCCCTTATGTGGCAAAGTTGGAAAAGATTGAATCAAACAAAAGTTTTCTGTTTTTTGTAAAATACAACCATAAATATGATAAAACATGTCATTTTCTATATTGAAATGAAAATTCTTACACATGAATTACCTACTAATCTCAAAATTTGCACATTCTATTAAAGATCTAGACCGATTGTTTTCAGGTATTACAAAATCCAAGATGGAGGAAGACACCCTATCTACCTAAAGGGCATCCGATACAGTTTCATGCTGGATTGTCATTTTCATCATTTTGAAATGTGTGGTAGGCCAAAGTGTTTTGTTTAAAACTTTGTTGTTTTACAGCGGATGACCGTGAGGGCATTCCGGTGTTATGTTACCACAGACATTTCTACCCACATGACTTGCGTTTTTGACTGATAACCGAACGTAATTTCGTATAATTACGCGGATATTATCGAGTGCAAAATAACATTCCTTATCGCTTGTTATATATTAATTTCATCAATAAAAATTCATGAAAATAATTTTTAAGAACATAGATAAATGATATGAAAATGTTTTGTCGTGAGAAATATATATATATATATATATATATATATATATATATATATATATATATCAATAACAAATCAAGAATACCGAAAATTTGTGTTAACGCATGCGGAAGAATATCGCAAGAACGTTTTGTAACAAACGCGGGAAAATATGAATTCCTACTCAAATCCAATCTATTAGAAAAAACGAATTATAACAGAAGAATGTCCACCATGCACTTGCACTGCACTATCATTAGAATAGTAGAATAGAATGATATACAAATGGATTGAAATTATATATAACTGTTATACAAATATTAATATAATATATAACAACAAACTGTAAGAGTATACTGATAACAAATGATTATATCACTACAATATAATAGTTATTACGGTGAGGTTAGATTCCCTGTCATTTATTCATCATCCACACAGGAACTAGTCTCAGATAAAAATATATCTGTGTACCTTAACCTAACTTTCAGGTAAAGAGATGTGATTTTTTTCTGAGACAAGTGCTTGTGACCATTTATCCAATTGTCTGAGAATATCACCTACCCATATCGTCCCGAACATACATGAAACATTTGCCACTGGAAGCAACAATCAATCAATCACCTACCCATAGATGTAATTTAGCTGCTGCCATAGTACTGCATTGTTTTTCTTCATATGTGTATTTCTCCATGATTTCTTGAGCTTTCCTGGCGTCAGCTTCTTTGAAACTTGAATCTTTTTGTGTACTTAGCCTTCCCGCTAAAGCTTTGCAATGTAACTGTATATCTTCAAAGTCCTGTAATATAATGTACATTCAAATTGGTTTTTTTTAAATAATTTTATGCCCCCGCCACAGCGGAGGGGATACTGTACATTTATTTCCCGTGCCGGAGGGAGATATGAAGATTTGTTCACCCAAGAATATTCATATTTCACGAGGGCTCTGCCCGAGGGAAATATGATTTTTCGAGGGTGAGCAAATCTTCATATCTCCCGAGGCAAAGGGAAATGAATGTTTTATTCCACTGCCTATGCTTTGTTTACTATCCATACATTAAATATTATTTTGCATACATTTTTTTTCTTATCCGCTTGTTTTTGTAAGTCAAACTAAACACGAGATACCCATTGATAAACAGTAAGGATCAAAATTTAATTATAAGTCTTTTTGTTTTATCGTCTGAAATAAATTTGAACATGATAATGATTTTTGCTATCACTATTTTAAGAAGAATAAGAAGTTCAAAACGTTATGTACATTAACCGCGCGTAACGTCGCACGAAGTAATCCCGACATTTCAGAGGGGAATATGATCCTCAGAATGGAATATGAAGATTTGTTCAATGACAAGTGGGATAGTCTCAACCAATCAAATATTGATTAAACTATCAATATGTTTAAACAGTGGAATAATAAGTGTTACCCTTGTCCGTCTGTACGTCCGATGTTTGAAATTTTTGGTATGCAATATTAAGCATGATTTGGTTGGCCATTTTGCATTTTGTTTGTTATATCTGAGCATGCGCTTGCATAAGACACATGAATTTGTATACAATTCAGATTCAAATGAATGACAGGACATTCGGGAATCATTTTCTTTTCGCAATCATTCCCCAGGAAATCGAAACTAAGTAATGAAAAGTAATAATAACGAACTCCACCTTGCATATGCATACAGGGAGATACCAGGCATATGCGTAAACGGGATAGCATCCCAACGACACAAATAACAAAAAGACATTGTTTATTCAAGCTTATTGTATAAGAAATATACAATACAAAACCTAAACATATGAAAACAGACAATCAAATTCCTGTCAGACAGAAATGTATATTGTGTAATGATTCTGGAAAACAATTATCAACCTTTTACCTTTTACTGAAAATATCGCTTAATCTCGAGAAGTTAAGTGATAGATTAAAATGAGGTCAAGGGCATACAGATTGAAACATAGACAGCTTTATGCAAAAAGCTGACTATACGATATGGGTTTTTTCTCAATGATGAAGGCCGTACGGTGGCCTATAATTGCTTACATTCACCTCATTTAAACTCTGGGGTATACTACATTATAGTTGTCTTATTGGCAATCATACCACATCTCCTCATTTTTTTTTTTATATTAGTGGTAGGTAAATTCGCGAACCTACATGTATGACTCCTACCCTATAAATGGGAAAACATTCTCGTTACTAGTAGATTGAATGTATGATTTAGATAAAACTTAAAACTTACTTAGTTAAAGCATATATACATGTATGACGAACCCAAAGCAAATTTGTCAACAATATGTGACAAAATGACGAAAATAATCACAAAAACACCATTATCAGTAATAATACAATAATTGTATAATTGTTTTGCCACTGAGTAACATTTTTACAGATGACAATGTAGAAAAAGTACAAAAACAAGAGTACCAGGAGTATATCAGTTTATCAGCTTTATATAAAAACAAAAATTCTCAAAATTTGGGAAAAGCCGGAGTCGATTGACAGACTTTTCCTGTTTTGTTTACCTGTATGATATACATGTGTCTTGGAATATAAATCTATCATTTTCTTTCTCGCATAAATGTCAATCATTATTCAATACCCGCATGGCTATTGATAGTAATACCCCGCATGGCTATTGATAGTAACTTACAAACCTCATTTTCATCAACATCACATCCAAACAATACCAGAAGAGCTGTTAAAGTGTTTTTGACAACATCATTCGGAACATTTCGATTCCGTAATTCTAATAAGGCATCTAGCAGCCTGGGAAGATCACACGTAAAACCTTTCAATTGACGAAGAGACTCGGCAAACTTCTCCAATACTTGAATATCGCGTAAGAATATGTTCATAAATTTAGAACTCTTTATCATTTTGATTGTCAATTCTACATTTCCTAAATTTTTTCTCAGTCTTGCATCATGGATTGCTGAAAATAAACATTGATTTCATTGAAATAACCTGAATGTTTTTGTTACATGCATCATAGTAAAAGTGAAATCTCATCTTATAACTAAATTCGTACACATGCCTGTTGATTTCTTTTGGAATTACAACGTAAACAGGCACTATATATAATAATAATACTAAAATACAGTGCAAGCTTGAAATTTTGGAAAATCTGAAGTTCGAAGTTTCATTTAAAAACAATAACATCGTTCCAAGTAGTATCCTCCAAAATCACAAAGTGTGATTTCTTGTTGGTGTATGTGTGCACAATGAATAAAAGAAAAAAAATCACGATTTCACACTGAATGGATAGTATATTGTGGTTTAACGTTGTAAATTACAGGGGAGGTAATGACGTTGCTAACGTAAATTGTTATTTTCGCGACGTCAAACTGTGACTTATCGGGAAAAGATGCAGTTTTCGACTGATTTTTATCATTCAAACTGATTTAACTTGAAAACGAGTTCATGGACCCCTCTTTTTTAAAATGACATTTGGTTTGATTACGTATGAAGATTATGTTTACCAATTTTCATGAAAAAGTCAATAGTGCAATTTTTTTAAATTTGATAAATATACAGCAAAAAATGACGTTTTTTTTTCTACAAACATGATCATTTGATTAATATGAGTTATTTGTAAAAATGAAATGTACAAATTTATAGAACATTTATGAAAAACAGAAATTACAAATAATTTAACAAAAAACATCTTGTGTTTATCTTTTAAAACAAAACTTTTTTGTATTTCTATCGAAAAGAAAAAAACGTCCACAAATCAGAATTTTGAGGAAATATCTGAAATTTCAACCTCAATTTACTCAAAAAGTAGCACATGATGGTATATTTTTTATTACATATTTATTTTAATCAGGTAAAAAATAGCCTATATGCAAATTTTCATCAAAATTTCATTATGGGATCAAAACTGTATCGTATGCCCTTAAATATGATTGCGACACGCCAAATAATGACATTTTTAAACCAGGAAACCAAGAAGTAGTAAATATTTGAAAGTAAAATTTAAAACCTGTAGTCAACATGAAATGTTATGAGAATCTTTGTCTTAGCAACATTTTCATTTCTACTACCTATTGAGAAAAATAATGAGGATGCAGACAATAGAAAGTTGTATAGCACGCATGTATATTCGGTTAGTTTCTGTTCAAGCTGTTTTCGGTTGTATTATTTTAGGGAGCTAGATAGTGAAACTACACGTACATGTCGGTCATGAAACTTTACTCAGTACTCGGAAGAACAAAATTTGTGCTAGAAACACCAAATCCAGTATTTTGATTAATTGAATTCTGAGTCTAAGTACGATAATCGTGCTCCAAATGGCCTGGATCCTTGTAATCTGACATTTGAAATTTGAAATTAATACTAAGACTTGACAATGTGCTCAAACTACATGTGATAATGTATACCAAGTTTGCTACTTTTACCTCAACTGCTGAGTTTGTGAAAAATTGGCATGTTTGTGGTTACTACAATAGCTGACCATTGACTAGTTTCACCCATGACCTGTTAACAATTAAAATGAAACTGTTCCACTTCTCTTGATTAATCAGTTTGGTCATGTCGCATATATAATACAGACAATTATAGATGTCTTTAGTTAATTTTATTATATTGTTGACTTTCTTAGCCTGTCTCATTAACATATACTAGTACCACAAAACTTTTTCATCATAAGGTAGTGTTGGCGACTGGCACATACACATGCAGTTTTAACACATATAAGATGGACACAGCACATAGACGTACAGCACCGTTACATGTAGGGAAATTTAAATCTTAGGCATCATTGGAATACAAGAAGACATACTAAATTGACATGTACATGTAGTACTGTTACAAGTAGTGAATTAAAAACTTTCAATGTGTAGTGAAATACAGACAAACACACTACATGGATGTACGGTATCTTTACAATGAGGCAATGCTAAAAAGTTCACCTCATTGAAAAAAAAATATGCATACTTATATAATCCCCATAAATATTTTGTACAGCTCCATAGAAGAAACTAAATAATGCATGTAACAGCTGTTATCTATATATATATATATATATATGTAAAATAGGAGAGTAAGGCACTTGTTTTCCTAATTAAATCGACCGTTTGATGTTCTTTATAATCAAAAGTTCAGTAACAGAAATATTTTTGATGTATTTTCTCAAAGTTGCTTATATTTCGGACACACTAGGATACATAGGGATTCGTCCTCAATACACTGACAGCAATTTGTACATATACGAGACGCAACAACTCAATAATTTGGTAGCGTCCCGTTTCAGCTGCTAACGAACGAGAAAAAAAGTTATGTTTGTACAGTTTTGGTTTAAAAATCTTCTTTGTAAGAAATAATTAAAGATATCGGCATGTAAAGTCATGCCCCCACTTTCCAAAGTAAAAAAAAAACTTATATCAATTTACCTTACGCTTTTGCTTACACAACTTATGATAAATTAAGTGTACCTTTCCTGAGAGTTAGAACCTCAATTTTCTGTCGGGCATAGTTCATATCAGCATCGTCTTCACCGAGTTGTGTCCTCTCACAATGTAACAAGCATTTGTTTATCAGTTCCATATCATCTCCTTCCATGGCAGTCAGTAGATTACGTCGGGCAAATCGCTTACTCCCATTCTGATAATTATACAATCATTACTTGATGGGTATAAAACTAACGATGCAGTCATTCGTATCACCAGACCAGTAGTCAGCACTTCTGTGTTGACATAAATTATCATTGATATGGTCATAATAACAAATTAACTTTCAAAATACTAACGATTTTCTACCCCAGGAATAGATTACCTTAGTTGTATTTAGTAAAAACCTCACGGAACTTTGGGTCCTCAATGCTCCTTAACTTCGTACTTTATTTGGTCTTTATACAGTCAGAAAGCTGACCCCGGTTTGACCCCATTCCTTAAAGCAACAATGGAAGTCATGTGACTACCATATTTGGGCATTTTTTGGGTCATTTTTTCCTCAACTGAAACGACTCTGTTTCCTCCAAAAAGTCATATCAAATGAAATCAAAGCATGCTGTACGTTACAAATGCCAATTGTGTATACTTTTTAGAAGTTCTCACATAAAAATTGTTTTGATTAAACGTACTGAATTAGAATACAAAGCCTTCAAACCAAAGGTCGTCACTCGTCGCGTCAAGTTTTTTCAACACATCAGTTGAAATTTCTTTCTTAACTTCTGGGGAACCTATGCTGAATTTAAAATATGTGATGAGGCTTTTTATAAACTGGCCCGTGTCAAATTTGTGCCACTTAATACGCTGTAATACGCAAATGTGCCACTTCGATGTGTCGATATTTCTGACGAAGCGGTGCCGATAGTAATTTACGAGTTACGTCCCTTTGTTGACACTTTTCATGAACAAACTTATTGGTACTATCATATATATTATTATTAAAATTATGCACCATATACTGTTATATACAAGTGATTATTATTAAAATAATTTTACTAAATATATGTTGATACTAAAGACATATATAAAACAATTAGGTAAACACATATTATCACTTTTACAACAATTTCAGAACTGAAATAGGGCTTTGATGTTACTCTGTGCCATAATATATTATTCCAAGGGTAACTTTCATATTCATATTTTGGTAAATAATTTTACTGCTGTAACCAATATATATCAACCAGGAACATATATATTGACTGTTCCCAGTATCAACACAGAAATAAATTTCTACTACATAAAGACAAGGGGTAGCCAAAATATGCATGACTACTGGATCTAGACAGGGTTAAAATGATCACAAACAGGAATTCTGTTTCAGTATTGATACCTGATCCTACCTTTTTCATTTACATTAAAAAGAAATTATAATCAAAGTATTCTATTCCTTATTAATATTTGAAATAAAAGGAAATTGATTTGCAATCCTTGTATGATTAAACGAAATATACAATACATTTTGTCTCATTGATTCCATGCAAGTTCTAATGAATGGACTCAAATTATAAAAAAAAGCCTAAACAATGGATAATTATTTAAAATGGTTTATAGCCTAATCATGAACTTGCGAATAAATAAGCTCGGTCTCATATTCTTCTTTTATTTAAAAAAAATAAATAGCTTTGCTTATTAAAAGTATTTCAGAGGGACAGAGCACTTTCTGAGTGCTAAGTCAACAATTATGTTTTAGATCACAAGTCATAAGTAAGTCACACTTCATGTAAGTATTAAAATGCGTTGAATAAGAGTGATTAAAATGCGTCTGAAAGAGATTTTTTTAAGTTCAAAGGGCAATACTTTTGCATTTACTTTTGCAGGATTCCTTTATCACAAAAAAAAATGATACTAACAATGAACTGAGTTTTTTTTAGTCAACTAAGGTTGTGCACATACAGTATAAAATTTCCTTACCTTATTGTTTTAGTTAACGTCAAACATTTCACTTAAAGAGAATAATTAATCCAGTCAAATTCACAGCTGAACTCGCCATTGCTTTTTCAAACAAACACACTAAATGTGTGTGCATTATGTTCAGATGCATGTTGACATCGATGTGTATGACCAAAAAACTACAATGTCAAAAAATGTCTTTCTTTTGGAATTTAGTTCGGATGGGGTTTCCTAAGGGGTGACAGAACGTTAGACTTGATTTTTTTTTAATTTTGAGATATTATTAATTTGTTATATGGTATAATCTTTGTTTATCTGTGAAAAAAGAAGAAAAAATAACAGACAATTTCGCATAATCTATTAACGTAATTGTTAAAAGACGGCCAAAAAAGAAGAAAAATAACAGACAATTTCGCATAATCTATTAACGTAATTGTTAAAAGACGGCCAATTTAAGTATTATTTTCTTTAATAATAAGACACGTGCTTAAAAGATAGAAAGAAATCTATTTCTGATCCCAATGACAAGTAAGAAACAGAAAATAGAAAATTTTCCAAATTGCCGCCAAATTATTTTTTCCGCGAAATTAACGCAATTTCAGAATGGCGGGCTTTAATATCAGTCCCATTGTTGTCTTATGAAAGTAGCAACAACGGTCGTTTCTAAGGGCTTGCTTTCCGACTGATAATTGTATGATTCGAGCGTCGCTGATGAGTAGACGAAACGCGCGTCTGGCGTACTAAGTTTTAAGCATGGTATTTATATGAGTTTATTATCACACTAAGTGCTAGTATGATAGAAAAATTTATAGAATTGGTTACAGTTTGATTAACTGGTGTTATATATATCATTCAATTTGCAACGCTAAATATATACATGTACATCATATGACTGTTCATTGTAGGAGAATATAAAATTCATTCGTAAACGAACTTTAGAAACAGGAAGAAAAGCGAGGTTTCTCCTGTATAAGCAAGGTCAAAGAAATTAAGATTTTCCCTACAATAAACTTATATTGTCATCCCAAATTCCGGAAATAATCAAATCTCGAGTCCAGATAAGTATAAATCCCGAATTCCCGCAAAAATAAAAGCCCAATCCCAAAGTCCCGAAAAAGTTCCTTCAGTCCCTATTTTTAGGGCAAACGATACGGTAGAAAGGGCAGATAATAGTGCATCCAAATGTAACGCGTTGTTTTCAACGTTGCTAAGGATAAGCATACAAAACTCGTGGAAAAATTAATAACGTCATCAAATCGGTTATGTGAATTTGATTTTTTTAATCTTTAAGTATTTGCAATGGAAAATGAGCTTTTTCGCGAAATCTGCTGCGGGTGCATAAAATTCGTGGCAAATGAAGACTTTTCTATTATAAATAAATTCGTATATTACAGTAATTCGTACAGCGTTTTGCTGCAAGGCGGGAAAAGCTGCACACGATAATGCATTAAGAATACACTGCAACGTAATGTAGCGCCAAAAAAGGGAAATGGGATCTGCAGCATTTATAAACTTGATTTTCTATTTCTAGCTAAAAGATGAGCACATAGACCCCTTTTTTTAAATTTTGCAATCGACTATATCCTACTTCAAGTATGTTCAACGATAACGCTTTTTTCTATAATGCATTTGTATAGGCTAGAAAATTGTAAACTTTTTATTACTGATAATTGTATGATTTTACAAAACATGTATCGCATCTAACCTTCCTTTTAGGGACTGCCTTAAGGGCAAGCGACTCAGTAACAGCCTGAGGGGAGATAATGACGTTGCTAACGTCAAATGTTATTTTTCAGGAAAAGATGCATATTTCTACTGATATTAATCATTAGCTGATAAACGAGAACATGGACACCTCTTTTTGAAAATGACATTTTGCTTGGTTATGTATGATGATTATTTGTACCAATTGCTTTTTTTTAAATAAGATAAATATACAACAAAAAATGCCGTTTTTTTTTCTAGTCATGAAAATTGGATAAAAATAAATCATATCCAAAGAATTGTTACACAAATTCATTGTATAATTATGTAAAGAAGATAATAAAAATGCTTTTTACAAAAATCTGCTTGTTTACCTTTTGAAACAAAAAAGTTGGGTATGTATGTCCAAATCCCCGCCGGGATAAATGTCCAGAAAACCGAAATTTTCAGTAAATGTCTAAAATTTCTACCCCACTTATCTCTAAAAGTAGCACATGAAGATACATTTTTTAATACATATTTGGGTGAAAATAGCTTGTTTACATATTTTCGTCAAAAAATCATCGTGGGTTCAAAACCGTTTAGTATGCCCTTAAGGTATAAAACCACTAATTCATAGCCCAGTTGCTTTCTATGTTAAATTCTGCAATTTCAAGCATTAATGGCTACTTTGTCTTAAGTTCAAATAAAGTGGCAGTCATTTCATGTCAAAACTATACCTTATCCTGACTTGTGCTGAAAAAAATTCAACATACTTTTAATTGCATATTAGAACGTACTGCTTCCCGGAAGTTTAATAGTACAAAAACAGGTGCTTCTGATCTGAACAACAGGGAAAATGTGCCCTATTATAATTTTAAATACTTCTTTATTACTCAAAAGAAACTTTCAATAAGGGTTCTACAGTGATCCCAAGTCTCCAAGCTTTCTTTTGATACCAAAACTACCCAAATATTTCACCAATTGATACAGCTATGCGTAGGAACTATATTTTGTTTAAAATATGTACTACTTTCTTGTATGCTCTTTCCGACCGGGCCTGAATTAGTGGTTCTATACCTTAAAGGCCAACAAATTAAGGAACACTACCACCCCCCCCCAAAAAAAAATCTCTTTCCGTTTAAAAAGGATTGAAAAATTTAATTTTGGGTTTCAACATGAAACATGCAAATTTCAAACTGATATATCTCGAAAAATAAGTCATGATGGTATATTTTTTATTGCATATTTCATTGGTGCACTTTGTGTCAAAATTTTAAGGAAAAATCAACGAGAGACCTTTTCTGTACCGTATTCCCTTTTTCATTGAAATCACTCCGATTTGGGGAAACCGAATTTTATGTATGTGTGTAAATAAAAAAGGGGGTATGTAAATCGGTAAATTATCAAGTAGGGCACATGTGAAACCGATACGCTATATTAATGTGAACATAAAGGTTACAGCTTATTTGTTAGTAACTGCGATTGCATTTACCTCATAACTTGGTAACTTTGAAGTGGTCAGGAAATAATTACACACAACAGACATTTCCGGTTCGATTGTATCATCTTGATGTCTTGAACGGTGTCCAGTATAAATTCGGAGGTAGCAATTTTCCTTTGTCTGTGCATCTGTGACTATTTTTAGTTCTCTTGCAGACGTTTGCATATTATGTTCTTTTCCACTGGACTCGATCTTCCATGTAACTTTTTCATTTAATGCTTTCTGTAAATTTTTGTCATTTACGGAAGAATTGGTTATTAATTCCGTTCTTACAATCAGAGTCTTTAATACAATGCTGTCTACAAAAAATCTGATACTGGTAGGTTTTGTTTTGTCTACGTGAATCTGGCCATTTCTGTGAGAAGGTAAAATCAATCCAGCACTTTCCGTAACGGGTCCATAACCTATACCGGCACGTCCAGGATTAAAAGGTAATGGTTTGCAGTCTTGTATTTTCTCATTACAAACTAACTGAAATTCACCCAATCTCGCTAGACCTTGGTTGTGCCTACCACCGCTAAATACTATTTTATATAGTCCCTTTGCTGGGAATTGAATTGTGCAGTTCCATTCTGGAGTGTTCCGTATCATGCTCACAAGTTTTGGAATATTTTCTGGATTGAGTAGATCTGTTTCAGCACCAGAAGTGTTTTCTTTTAGGAGCAACTCATACCATACATCAATTTCATTTCCAGTTTTTAAAGGCGCTTTAAATGAAATTTTAGCTTCACCATTCTTAGAAATAATAGAGCATCTGTCTTCACTAATCATCTCCATACCAAATCTCCAGAATGGCGGGAGAAGATATGCTTTGTCAAGGAATTCATTTCTGCTTATTTGAGGTTTCACAAGCTGCCATTTACTATCGTTAGGATGGCAGGCATACAGAAATTCTTTTGGTTTAGGCATAATGTAATTATCATCAAATGAATTCTGAATCGTGCCTGCAGATTCTTCCGTCCGTTTAGCGATAGTTTGCCCCCCTGCTTCCAACTTTATCCAGCCACCAGAGACCTTTCCAAATACTGAGCGACATGCCCAGAACGGATGTACAATGTGCCAGTTGTCATGGAGATAAACAGCGTTCCACAGACTGCCTCTTTCATCTCTATCACCAGGTTGATAATCGCCAGCTTTACAAATTCCACGTATTTGTGCACATAATACTCCACCTTTTCTGAACAAAAAATATTCAATTTGGTTGTAAAAGCATAAATCTCTCTGTTATATTTTAACATTTTAAAGCATATTGTGAAATCCTCTATTGTTTAGAGGTTAAATTTTAATTTCATATTCTGTCAGAATTAAAGAAATTTGGGTAAAATAATAAAAAAGGAGGTATTACAATATTATATTTTACGTTACTTGCCACTACACTTTGCAATTCTGATAAACTGTTTTTCTAGAAACAACCCCAGACTCTTAACAAACTAAATACGTTACCTACAGAGAGCTGTAAAAAATGTAGAATAAGTAGTTTTCTTTTGTCCTAACAATGCCAAGTATCCTGCTGGTGATGTAGAATTGCCTGGTGACATAGCCATCTGATCAATATTCTGGTTGCTTAACCAAACTAGAATTGCTCTAACCAGGAACGCATCTCTGTCAGGATGATTCTTGAAAGGTTTCTCTAAGTATTCTATAAGATCCTCAAAGGTGGAGGACACATCAGCTGGTGCCTTTTTATGTCGCGGAATTGAAAGGTAGAAATTATAAGAGCAATCTGTATTCAAATTTACATTTTAGCAATCGAAAGGTATGAAGTTAGCAGCAGTTATATTTGTATACATTTTGGATAATATTTTAGACAGCGTAAATACTCTTAACAGGATTAAAATGATATATATATATATATTTTTGTCAATTATGGCACTGAGCAGATGTCATCATAATAACATGATAAAATAAAATAATACAATACTATTATTTAAACGTATTGTTTTCATTTCTTCCATACAAAATCGCAATATTTGCATTATTTAACTTCATCACTATTTCGTAGGGTACAACTTTTATTTAGTAACTCTAGAAAAAGCACATCATTTGCGTTCAATAGATACATCTTTGATCAAAGTCAAACTAAAAATATGGTGATCAAAGAACTATATGAATTTGGAAACTTTATAAACAATGTATAAAAAAAAATCAATGCATTTGGTGGTGTATGGTTTTATCATCTGGAAACAGACATATTAAATATGCTTTTCACTTCATACTATTAAAGTACATTAAACTTTTTGTACGGAGATATCAAATACACCAATGTTAGTCTGTGTAAAGACATGATAAGCGTGTGATAAAAATGTGCTTTGTCGCCATTTTTCAACTTTTTTGAAAGAGGTCAATCGTTCTTAGTTGTGAACTACAAAAGCTACGTTTTGAAAAAAATATCTTTTTTCAAAGTGGAATTATTTTTCCTAAATAACACTATCTCATGAATAAGATTTTTTTTCTAAACTAAAATCAAATATTAAATGAACGACCATGATGTTTTTTTTCCAAAATATTTGATTGTGTAGAATAAAAGTAACAGATTAAAATTTATCAATATTTTCAGTGGTGAACGCACTGGCTCTTAGATAATTTAGGTAAAACTTGACCAATATATGCAAGGTATTTTTTTTTAGTTTTTAAGAATCACTCTCAGAGATACTAATAATGAATATATTTCCCTTATCAAATGAGCAAAGTTGTCATATTTACATACATAACATACAACATAGACTACTTCGGTAATTTTTTTTTTTACCAAATACCCCCCCCCCCCCCCCCCCCAAAAAAAAAAAAAAAAAAAAAAAAAAACAAAAAACAAAAAAACAAAAAAACTCGGGTTTCTCCCTGAAGATCATATGATTGATGCCTTATTGATACACATTTTAAAGTATAACGTTGCTGACATAGTTTTATCGAATTAAATTTCTTACATTTCTTGCATAATTGTCTATCTGTTCCTGGTTAATTATTTCATTGCCGTTTTCGTCTGTTCCGTCATTTGAACCTTTCCTTGCAAACAACATTTGAAATATTTTGTGACTATCATCATTGGCTTTTGGTTCAGGATAACCTTCCTCTGTTGGTTCAAGTTGTATCTGACGAAAGCAAAAACATCTGTTTTTCTTTGTATAAGTTGTGATACGAGACTTTCTAAGGTTGTTTGAATTGTTTGACATTTAGTCATACCGGTACCTTTTATAGCTTACAATCCTTTTTTTTGCTCATTTATGAAGGCTGTGCGGTGACCTTTAGTTGTTTACACCTTTGTCCTTTGGTCTTAATGGATAGTTTTCGCATTGGAAACAATACCTCTTCTCCTTATTTCTATATTAATATCACATCTTTAATATGAAAAAAGTATGTAGGAAAAGAAGGAAGAAACCAAGACATAATCGAGCAGTTCAAACTTTTGACTTGATGAAAGATTTTATGGTTCTGTATATAAAAAAAATTTCGAATGTTATTCTTACTTTATTGAGAAAGTGTATACTTTATATAATATACGGTATGGACTATCAACGACAACATTTGTTTTTGCTGACCGTCATTGTCAAATTTACTATCCATTACACCTTTTTTGGCGTCTTTGTTAGATTAATTTGTATGTTTGTTTGAATTTTTTAGTCAGTTGTGTTGTATATCTGTGATGCATGTTTACACAGTTTTGGTTGCTGGATCTTAATTAATGTCACATTAACCTATTATGTCTGTTTGGGTTTTACCTAATTTTGTTAATATACTGGTACTATAAACAACTGTCATACAAGTGGGAGGTTTAGCTAGCTATAAAACCAGATTTAGCCCATCATTGTCTTCGGAAATGCCTGTACCATGTCGGGAATATGGTAGACTTTCCCCATTTTGAATTTGCCTTGGGAGTTCGGTATATTTGTTATACTTTTCTACTTACCTCATCAGAATCATTTTCAAACTCGTATAAAAAATCACTTCCATCTTCCTCTGTATCATTTGGAGGTGTATTTCTCGTTTTAGGTGTTGGCTGAATATTATCAAATTCATTCGTCTTACTACCACACAAACCCATCTAGAGTTTCCTTTATAGCAAAAAATAAAAGAAAAGGGCTACATGTAAGAATGTAAGACGGATTAAATTTGATTAACCGTACTAGTATGTACCACGTTATAACATATGACTTTGTTATATCTTTGTGATTATAGAAAGGATTATCATCAATGGATTATTGCCAATACGCTGACTGAAATATGTAACGATCATAATGCAATCAGACAAATGAAACATGACATTAGACAAATGAACCATCACATTAGACAAATGAAACATCACATTAGACAAATGAAACATCACATTAGACCAGTATATTTTTCAAAATAAGTTCTTCTCAGTTATGGACAGCCTTCTTGCATTTCACACTCACGGAATATATAGTTTAAACAATTTTTTTTATCATAATAGATATTTCACATAATAATAAATGATTTAGAAAAGCATAAAAAATAACGTTTAATGTCGATAAATAAACCTCTATCTGATTAACACGCATAGTGCATGAACTATTTGAACACGTGTTTCCTATACAGGATATGCAATCACCCCGTGGGGTTGACTGAAGATAGAAATATAAGCATCCGTTGCCATTTGGCACTGGTCAAAACTGACGTTGAATAAGATGCCAAATGTAGAGAGCGTGTCACGCTCTGTTAACCATAAGAACCATTGCAACAAATCTTTTATGGGTCCGTAGGTGAGTTTTGCAAAGCAAAATTTATGCCTATTCAACAAAGTAATTGCCCTCGTTTGAAGGTTTAATTCGAAATCGTCTTCCTTCATCCCGGTCCACCAGCTTTGCAGAGCTCTTATTTGTTATTTTGTTATCGTCGTGAATATGCGTGAAATATTTGCCACTGAACGATAAGCAAACTACAAAACATTCAAATATGTTTCAGAGAGGTGTTTATGCAGTCTTAAACTAAGGTCTCGTTGTCCTATTATTTACAATTTCCTTTTTTTTAATTCATATAATAAAAAAAATGAAAATGAGCACTACAAAAATTTAAAAAAAATCCATTGTAATTCCAACTCAGACATCCTCCAAAGAAAATGGAGAACATTAAAACAAAACTTTAAAGGTCAAATATATAATGTAATGGGAGAGATCTATTGCCAGATATTTGTAGAAAGTATATTGCAAGATTTCACCAATTACTTTTTATTTAAATAATTGAATTTAAAAAGTAATTGGTGAAATCTTTATTTACGGCTCAGGCATTTGCACACGTAATTAAAGATTCGAGTTCTCATACTATTTTGTAGGCACAAATGTTTGATTGGTATGGAAAATTTAATATCAACAGGCAATGAGAAGCATTGAAAATGTTAAAAAGAATAGGATTTACCCAAGTTGAGACATGAATGTATCATTTTGACGAAAAATACCAAAATCTTCATAATAATTAATTCTTCATATAATTTTTTTTTTAGGTTGTTTGAATTCAAATCTTTAAATGTGAAATTTAACTATACACATTGCATCAGATTGTCGGTCAAAGTAGATGACAATAGCAGCCTTTGTTATGGTAGTCAATATTCTAATCTAGTCTACTATAAGTTGTTGAAAAATAAGTAGGCTTATAATTATCAATAAATGCATATTGAATTGTTAGTTAGAAATTCGATTCACATGCACTCTGGGATGGACCTGTTTTTTTTCAATTTCTTTCGTACCAATGATTTCAATGAAATTTCTGCCTTGTTTCGTTTTATTTTCCTTGATTCAAAATGCTCTTGTCATTGCCACGAAGTTTTTAAAACAGGAATTACAAATGGTTCCAAGCTAGTGAAAAGCCAATAACGACTAATAAATAAATCATGTTCTCCAAGACTTAAGCCATGTTTATTTCGGATTCACGATAACAAAAACTTTCCGTTTTGTTTGAGCACTTAAACGCTTAGTATACTAAAAAGAAATAAGTCCTCCCACTTTGGACCAAAGTGATTTAAAGGACCTTTTGACATTTTTTTCAAAAACAAAAATGACCTCAGTTTCGTTTTGATCTGTATTCTTTTGTGGAGATTACCACTCGTCCAGAACAGCATTATAGCCCACGGTGTCATGACATATTTGTTCAATAATATCCCTCGAAGTGTTATCATTATGAATTCTATCGAAAGTTTGCGTATTGAGATATTCGGCTCGGGACAGTTCTCCAATATATTAAGAAATTATATCATAAAGCTCTTCACCTTTGTTCTTTATTTTGCCTTTTAATATTTTTTTATTCGAGCGTCACTGATGAGTCTTTTGTAGACGAAAAGCGCGTCTGGCGTACTAAGATTGCTATCTATGATGAGTTTAGTTAGAACTTCCTTTATGGTTTCATTGCAGGGTACTCGCCTCGAGTTTGAGAATTCGTGGGTTCAATCACCAATCGGAGCAGCAAAGGACTTCAAAATTGGTATTATCTGCCACACCGCTTTTAAAGTCCTTGGTTGCTGCAGCCGCTTATTGAACCTAAGATTTCCTAAGTCAGTAAACAATTCTCACAAGCTGCCCGTAAAACGTTAAATTAAAGCAGAAAGTTGAACATTTGATATGACTTAATTCCATTTAGATTGTATTAAATAAAACGTTATTCTGAAAATGATATTAAGTTTGACATTATGTGTGTGCGTGTATAAAACAAAAAAGTTTAAATTTCTATATACGTATTACAAAATTTGCAACGCTATCAAGTCTAGTATTTAAATTATCATGCTTTTTTATCAGATAATTGTTTTCGAACAATTCTCAAGTTGTCTCTAAAGAATCTCAACTTGTCAAACAACGTGGCCTTTAAAGTGTAACCTGTTTTAAGAATTAAAAAAATCATATTAAAACTACAAAATAAATGTAAGCAAAATAGTTTTAGGTCAGCGTCACTTACAACTAGAGACATAACCTAAACTGGCCTTTTAAACTAGCAATCTGACATCGACACACAGACTACTACAAACAAGAATCAAAGTACTGAAGTACTGAACATCGGATGACCACAAGTTCTTGGGGATGGTCAAAAGCACTTGTTTCAGAAAAAAACAACATATCTCTTTACCTGAAACTGAGGTTAATGTACAGAGATATATTTTTTTCTGAGACAAGTTCGTGCGTGGATGATGAATAAATGACAGGAAATTCAACTTCACCGTAATAACTATTATATTGTAGTGATACAAATCAGTATACATGGTGGACACTTTTCTGTAAGATTGGATACGAGTAGGCATTCATATTTTCCCGCAAAAACAATTACAGAGTTACCGGTCCTCGCAAAAAGTTCTCTGAGATATTCTTCCGCATGCTTTAACACAATTTTACGGTACGTCTGCATTGATATTATCAATGATTTTTTACTTATATATATATATATATCTAACTACAAAACATTTTCATATTATTAATTTATGTTGTAAACAAAAATATTTTTATCAGTATTCATTGAAGAGATGTATTTATATCAAACGATAAGGAATGTTATTTTGCATTCGTTTATGTGCGCATATTTATCATGTTTATAGATCGGTTACAAACCCAAAACTAATTTACATAATGGAAATCTAGGCGATAGCAATACATCTGAATGACCCCAAGGTCATCGCGATGTAAAAACCACTAGGTCGCATCGGAAAATGTACTGAAAATGAAGTCATTATCAACAACTTGGATAGTTCATACAATGTCATGCCAATTTCGACAATGAACATTTAATAAAATTATGTATATTCTGTGTGTACCTTAATTCGTGATGGCTCGGATAGGATAAATACATCTATACTATTAAATCTATACTATTAAATTTGGAGACCAAAATTTTTTAGCCGCTTTGTCTCCGAGCCGACGATCGTCTGAAGTATTATATAATAATAAATAGTTAGTGTATGTAATGTACTTTATAACTTCATATAGTAATTGCTTTAATTAGCGTAGCTTAATTAATTAAACCCCAAATAAAGTTCCGTAGCTGGTTCCTTGTCGTCTACGTTTTGTAAGCAGGCTGAAATGGTTTTGTATTCAATTTGTCTTGAATTTATGACAACTCGCGCGGCTCACAGCCAACTCACACATTCTTACTAATTATTACAACTTGCATCACTTTATCAAACTCGCACCATTCAAAAAAAAAAAAGAAAAGAAATATAATAAACTCGAAGAAATGTGTTTAATCATTAGATTGTTTTCTTCTTCTCTTAGTAAATTCCTCCTTTCTCGGAGCACCGGTGTCACACAGAGACAAAACTCGCACCACTCGAAAAAAAATACTACAAACTCGCACCACTGAAGAAATGTTTTAAATCATCAGAGAGTTCTAGATTGTCTTCTATTAGTTATTTCCTCCGTTCTTGAACTTGACTCGCACCTTTCGAAAAAAAAACCAAAAAAAACTACAAACTAGCACCACTGAAAAATGTTTTAATCATCAGTGTTCTAGGTTGTCTTCTTCTTCTCTGAGTTATTTCCTCCGTTCTAGGAGCACCTGTGTAACACCGAGACAGAAGCTACTTAAAGATTGGACAGTCAAACTCCTATGGAAGAAGAACTGACAAACTTATCAAAACTATCAACATAATGCTCCAGTGCATAAAAACAGTTTGAGAAACACGAATCCAAGCTGTGTATCACCATAAACATTTCAAGAATTCTTCAAATCGCGATCGCGCGGGTTTTTTCTAATTTGTTCATAAACTTAGTCTTATTCTTATGTAAAAAATAAGGAAATGATGTAAGAATACCTTTCCATAAAGACAAAAGGACAAAGATGTAAACAATTGCAGGTAACTGTATGGCTTCAACAATAAGCGAAACCCATACTTTATAGTAAGCTATCATAGGCCCGGTATAACAAAATGTAAAAACAATTCAAAAGTATTATTCGTCAATGTTGAATTTTTCTTGAATGGTCGTTACCACGGGATGTAGTTTCAAAAATGCTTAAAAGATATCTATTATGGTATGTTGCTTCTCCAACTAGGCAATGATTAATTCTACAAAAATGACTCAGTGTCCTAAAGCTAATAGAGTTAAGTTTGTTTATCCCACTTTTCATTATAAAGCTTGGATTTTCTTTGGGAAAAGAGTTGAGTTTTTTTATACCACTTTTCATTATAAAGCTTGGATTATCTTTCGGTAAAAAAAACCCTCAAAACAAAAAACCACAACGTACCAAAAATTAACAAGATTGACCCAATTACCAACCTAATATTTCTTACAACAAGGCATATTACGTTCGTAAGAAAAAAAACTAAATTTGTCTGACTGCACATTTAAGTCTATGAAAAACGAAATAAAGCAATTAAACTTGACGAGGAAAATTTCACTTTCTTTTTTCTACTTAAGGTATTACTACATGTACATGTATTTCTCAGATGACATAAGCATAATAATCATATACACATGACTGCGATTTCGCAAGTCCCTTATAGTTAATGTTGGTATTTTTGTTGAATTTAACTCCTAATATACATTTTAAAGCAGGGTTCCTCTCGTGAAAACCCCAATTAAAAAGTGGAAGCGGGACCGGAAAAAGAGTACCTTTTTAGTTGTGTGATATCTCCTACAACATGGGTTTAACCGTGGATCAATGTTGATTTTTATACTTTATAATTTATAATATCAAATTAAATGGCGCAATATGGTAGCGATCAAGTCAGACTCTACACGCTCTTTTGTTAACAAAGTAATTGACATTTAAATATAAAGTTAATTTTTAAAAACCTTTTTACACTGTTTTCAAGCTTTTTTCAAGGTTTTTAAAAAAACTTAAATACTCTTTGTACGTAAATGTCAGGCGATGAATACAAATTTTTATTACCTGATATGTTTATTTTAGTACTTGACAGTGCGTACCACCTAATGCCAGTAATTTTTTAATTTGTATTTTCTCTGTTGTCATTTGTAACCAAAAAATCACTATCAGAATACTTATTTATCAATATTCAAAGTACCTCGTAACAATATCCGTTTTTAGCTGACTTAGATAAAATGCATTGTTTGAGTAAATACAATATTATGTTAGGTTATCGCCCTGACAATATTCCGATAAACATACATAAAATATGTCGTTAAAATATTTACAGAGCTGTCTTTAGTATTTACATTTCAGGTAGCACATCATAATATTTAATGTAATTATATCAGCTATGATTGATAAAGATGTTCTTATATGATTTACAAGAATTTTTTCCCGCATATTTTCATTTAAACGAAGTTGAATAAGATTATAAGAAGATTATAGGTTATGCCGAGGAGGTAGCAACCAAACAATACACCCCCTTTTAGGAACGACATCTCAATGATAGGATCCGGTCTCCATGATTATTACCGAGGCGAAGCTAAGGTTGACAATGTTTCATCGATGGATAACAATCCGTCATGTAAACAGCAAAACAGTACGTTACAGTAATTAGAAAAACAACAGAAATAAAGCAAGACGTATCTTTTATTTTGACAGTCTATGGAAACGTTCTGAGGCCAAAACGTAGAACTTAAGCATTGTCTTTAAACTTATTGATGAAAATTCAATTCATAGTCCTTTAATTTATTGATTTTAAATGGTCTGCACGAGAGGATGACATTCAAAAAATTGTCTCAGCTGAGCCATGGGATATAGTAAATTATCTCCCTCGTATTAGCCAATCAAAATCTGGCATTTTAATGTGAAGTATAATAATGATAATTAATGCGTTCGACATAGTTCTACAGTTGTAATCCTTATAAGTGTTTCGTTGGAATGATATGTTTTTTTTCCTTGGCCTTTTTCACAATTTTTAATTTTTGGCTCGTTTTTCGATTAAGATGTCATCACATCTAACGACAATCTATTTGGTCTGTTTATCCCATTAGCAAACAAATAAAATATTTGTTATTGATCTATATGTATTTGAATACGTGATATTTATATCCTGTATGATATTGTTAAATATTTATATTGAGAATCATTCCATAACACATAAATAAACGATTAATTTGATATGATTGCGTTTCAATTTGGCAGTGCCTAATGTCTGGCTGTAATGTCATGATGTACTAATATTTACTTGTTGGCTGTAATGTCATGATGTACTAATATTTACTTGTTGGCTGTAATGTCATGATGTACTAATATTTACTTGTTGGCTGTAATGTCATGATGTACTAATATTTACTTGTTGGCTGTAATGTCATGATATACTAATATTTACTTGTTGTATATATACAGGTTGCATTATAATGAACCATTCATTCATATAGTTAAATATTATTCAACCCCATTCTAAGTGATTGTTTGTTATAGTTTAGCGCCACTATCCGTACATAGGTACAAATCAGAAAATTCTTAACTATTTACACACGTGATTTTAAGATAGGACACGCTGGACAGTACAATTTAAAAAAATAAGATAAAATAAAAACTATTTAGCAATGTGTTTGTCTCAGTGGATTTATTGCCACGGTTTAAACAAATATGTCTTATTTTAATGTGTTTAACACCTCTGTTTTTTATTTGTATAATTTCTGAAAATGAAAAACAAAATATGCATAAATTTTGATTGTGAGATTTGGATGAATGCCATTGTTTATATAAGCTTACGGAATCATGGTGGTTGGTTTTATTTGGTAACTGACGAACGATTTTTCCGGCGGTAAATCATCGTAATTTAATATGTTACTGGGAAACTATGTTACATTCCGGTAGGAGGAGATGGATCGTAACCCTTTGCTACTGAAGATGGGCCCTTCCATGCTAGCAATGATGGGCCCTTCCATGCTAGCGAACATGGACCTTCCGTGTTGTGAATAATCTGAAGTAGAAATCGAACGCTTGTTAAAATCGCCCACTACTTAAAAGATAATTTAATTTTGAACGCTTAAAAATAGAAATAGCTTCTTTTTAAAGGTATGTAACAATTATATATTGAACATGAAACTAATTTGAAAAGTTGAGTTCGTATTACATTGTAGCATTGACATAACAATATTGTCGGAATTTCAAACAAAGGTTACACGAAGTAGATTGAAATTACATTCAAATAAATGCTTACTACATAGAGTTCATGATCAGCATTTACAAAACAAAAAACAAAAAAATGTTTCTGTCTCTACAGTACTGAATTGTCGCTTTTTATTTATGCCTTTGTCTATTCGGAATTAGCATACTAGTAAGTACATTTGTACTTGGTCATTTCTGTTGAAGCTCAGAATATGTCTAGAATCTGAGCTAATATTATCAGATACATTTGTACTATAACTATAATAGTACAATTGTAGTATAAATATGCATGTATAAATTATTTAATTGTAAGATATTTTTACAGGAGAAAAAAAAGACATCTTCTTATATCTATCAACTTTTCGATTGAAAAACTTTCCCTTCACCAATTAAGTCGACTTCCCATAGCTTTACAAATGAAATTCGAAAAGGTGTACGATTATGTTGTTTTTGAAAACAAACATTTCTTGCCGTCTAGAATATGACACTAAAGACATACACGTCAGTATCGTTCATATAGTAAAATGGAATACCGTAGACTGAAAACGTTAATGTCCAGTTTTGTATTTCTTGTTACAATTCCAAAATCTTTTAAAAATGCATAAGAAATGAAGACTTTTGTCCTATCCTTATTTTTTTCAGTTATTGGAAGAATTACCATAATTGTGAGGAAGATATAGAATCGGACTTAATATGACATATCAACCTTTTTTAAAGACTTACTTATAACTTTATATTGGACAAACTCAATTGTTAAATTCCAATCAAATTTTATATTCTTATGTAACAGTTTGCATCGCAGTTTAATGAGTGAAGAATGCACAAAAATGTACAATGTTTCTTATTAACGCCACTGGTATGAATAAACAACAAACCTACCTTGCTATTTTAATCCTTAAAACCAAAGAAGTTCATTTCATTCCTGAAAATGAAAGTAGATTCTGTAAATTCCAGAAAGCGGCCACAGATGAATCGATCAACTAACCGTACAATTTATCCTGATTTAAATACTTCATGTTACCTGTTTAGGAGTGCTGTAGCAATTGAGTTTAAACAAAATTTTTAAATTACACTCGAGTTTTTCTTATCAAAAAGAAAATTTTGACATTTAATGAGGTAGTTTTGACAGGGGAGATCAAATAGTATGATAATAAAACTGAGATAATAATAAAGTTGGCCTTAAATGGAACGGTACATGTATAATTATTGAGTAAGACAACGGTTGAAGACATTACATATTGATTACATTTTAAATAAAGTACACTATAATTACTGAACATTCTAAATACTTATTTTCGTAATTGTTTTAATTATAATTGTATCCGAACAATTTCCTATTTCAGCACGTTACCGACTGCATGTAATCAAAATGTTCTTATTAATCCAATTAAAGTCCTATGGGACATCATGTACTAAGTATACAGTATTTTTTTGATTTTTTCAGAATCATTATAACAGTGTATTTTTTACTATTGTTTTATTGGAATGAATCCTTTGATTTATGCATACTGCTCTTGTAAAATGTCAACATTAACAAGAACTTAGAACTTTTGGACAGTGATAAAAATACCGAAAAACAACAGAAGCGAGTCATGGTATAAAATTCAACAGATGATGTTGTTTACTTTCTACCAAGGTACTTCTGTTTTATTTTTCTTATTTGGTACTCTCCATCCTTTTCCATTCGATTTACTAGAATGCAATAAATTTTAGAAAGTTTATTCATATAGTGTTTTATGGATGGGCGGAAGAGAAGATTGGGTGCAAATTTGCTTTGCAATTTTGTTAGTCCTTTTCCGCTAAATTGTCCCGTACCACAAATGGAGCTACCACTATGAAATTTGTGAAAAACCTGGAATTTTTAAGAACTTCAATTACGGTAATGAAAGTGAAAACAACATATGATTTCCCGGTTTTTCCAATCTATGGAAAAAGGACATTTATCACGTATATTTAAAAACTATTAAATATATAGTAAAGCATATCGTAATGTATTTAAAATCCATCATATTTATTAACTATCGTATGAATTTACAATTCACTAGCTATGCACGTTAAGATGCATTGAAGTATGCAAATATAGATAATAAAAATAAATCAAATGGTAATGTATGTTTAAAAGGCACAACAGAAATCCTCGCCCGACTATTGATCAAACCAATGTTTTGATTGCTTCAAATTGGTAAGTTAACGTGGGTATGCAATCGACACTAGTATTGAAAATCTAGACTTTCTGAAAAAGGAAATAAAATCCCCGCCTTTGTTGTTTATGGAGAATTCTTTGTATAAGTTTGCAAATACCAGTGTTGCCAATTTACTAATATTAACGGGATTTAAATTTAAGAAAATTTAATGTAGCACATTGAATAGTTTTGAAAAATAAATTAGATATACATTGCGTAGGTTTGATCATCGTTTATTACTTACATACAATTCGATAAATTCGTGTAAAATTCATCAGAAGGTTTAATTTCTTTTTTATCCCATTTTTGCTTCGTTACTTATAGTGGTTTATGCTTTTTAAGCTTGCCAAACATTTGACTTTGAGTTTCGGAAGAAGCCATTCAGAGAAATAACAAATACCAGGTTTTACATTTTTTTTTTAATTCTATCTTCGCATTTGAGTCGAGCTCGCACACACTTGGTGGGTATTCAACTGTGCTGGTTTATGCATTTTAGAACTCCGTTGTAAAAGCTGGGATAGAACATAGTATAATAGTCCCAGGTAAAAAAAATCGCTTAACTGTTATATTTTGTTTAAATATTATTGAATAAAAATTTGTAAGCTACATGCCCATTAAATTTTGAATATACATGTAATGCAAATAGAATGCGGAAAACTATATCAAATTCGACGCAATAGTAAGTGCAATAGATATTTTTTCTAAAAACAAATATAAATTGTCGCTCACCTAGGTCTATATGCATATTCAACAATATGGACTAGAATAGAATTCATGACAAAAATCTCTTTTGTTAATCTTATATTGCTGATAATTTTTATCTGCATACAGTTTCTCTCTGTCTTTTTTCTCTTGCCAAAACCACAAAAAAAGGTATACAAATTGTCATTTAAGAGCAATTACTACTACAAAGAGTCTACTAAAATTTCGTCAAAACTTGACTTATTTGTAGATCTTGTCTTGCTGATAATTTTTAGACTATTTTGAGTGTCTATCTATCTTTTATAGCTTTCAAGATAATAGGCGAAAACGTAAAATATTTGTAAAAATCGCCAGTAGAGAGCAAGAACTCCAATAAGGAGTCGACAAACAATTTCGGCTATGTTTACTTATTTGTAGATCTAGTCTTGCTGTTCATTTTTTGCTTTTTAAAGCATTATAGTTTTCAAGATGAGACAGAACACTAAAAATGGGTAAAAATTGTCATAACAGAGCAATAACTCCAATAAGATGTGAACTTAAGATTTTGGCCAGTAGAAATTTTTGTAGATTTTGGATTGCTGATCATTTTTGCTTATTTAAGTTTCTATCTATCTATCATAGTTTTTAAGGTGTTTGGTAAAAACGCAAAAAAAATGGTGAAAATTGTCATTAAAGGGTAATAACTTCAATAAAGGGTCGTAAGATGATTTCAACCCTGTTGACTTATTTGTAGATCTTTACTGTCTGATAAGTTTTGCTTATTGAAATTTCTATCTATCTATTATAATTTTTCAGATATTAAGCCAATTAAAACGCAAATAAATTGGTAAAAAAAGTCATAACAGGGCAAAACTCCAATAAGGAATTGTCAGACGATTTCAACAATGATGTTTTTTGTAGATCTCGCCTAACTGATCATTTATGCTTATTTAAGTTTCTATCTATCTATTATAGTTTTTAGATACTAGACAAGAGCGCAAAAAATTGACAAAAAGCACCACTAAATGGCAATAACTCCAATGAGGAAAGATCTGATTATTTCGACTATGTTTTGAATTTGTAGATCTTGTCTTTCTGATAATTTTTCCTCATTTAAGGTAGTTCTGGGGTATACCGCCATCTTGAATTGTACAATCTCAGTAAATAATCGGTCTACTTCTCTGTCCAAATCTGCAAGTTTGAAGACAGATTTTCAATGTATAGGTTACAGTGTTTATTTAAATAAAAAAACTTAGTTATTCATTGCATTATTGAAAATGTTTTAACAAATACCAAATATTTGTGCTTTTAGAATTAATTTTTCAAATAAGCCATTTAAGGGGAGATAACTCTTTTAGTAAAAAATTATACTGGCCCCGGTGCCATAAAACATTTTTTTTCTGAGTAAAAACATATTCTCAGAATGAATTATTTTACTCAGCTAAGAATGAGCACTTTTTTATCCGCCATAAAAAATTTCCTCAACGTTGAGAATATTCTCAGCTGAGAATTTTTTTTCTCAACTGAGAATTTTTTTTCCAGTGATGTAAGCGGTAAAATAGATGTTTGGAAACTAAAAAGAGTTCCAAACTTCGCTAAAACGCAGTTTGATCTCTTTAGCAATAATGTAAAACATAAAAAGATGATAGATACAATGACAAGACCGTAATGAAAAGTAAAATTTTGTAAGCATCTGTTACCACAGTCCTGACAAAAAGTCACAGGATATAAAGTTTGAATTTATAAGAGAAAGATCTTGAAATATTTGAGTTATTTACCCGTAGCTTCTTATAAATATATATTACTTTTTATATTTCTTTATTTATCTATATTTAATTTTTTATAAAGATTAAATGTAATCCTCGTTGACGTTTACGCGAAGAGTGCTTTCTTTCACGTCCGCACTTCTACCGAGTATGGCATGCCAAATAAACATTTAAAATAGTTATTACTGATCAATAACATACATTATGTATTCAGACGACATAAGAAGATACCATGTGACAATTCTTACTTTTAAGTCAATTGTTTATCAAAGTGAAACAGAGCTGCTTTTTTCTTAGATCTACAAACAAACAAAAAAACAAAACATAACAAAAAAACAAACAAACAAAAAAACAAACAAACCGGATATTGAAAGCCAGTAAATAATTTTAATAATTTTAAATTTCATATTTTCGGACAATGTACATGTATATATTGTTTTTATCCTGAAATTTACACTCAACACTTGAAACTTTAGTTGTTAAAATCTAAATCATTGTCTCTAATTTTTCAAAGAAATCGACATAGTTTAAAAACGGACCGCGAAGAGGAACCCAAAATGAACTGGTATGCAAAAAGAAATATCAACATTACCGCTTGCTCAACATGGAAGAGGGGTAACAGGAGACTTTATTTGTACAAGTACAAATAAAGCAAAAAATTATTTGTGTACCTGTTATTTGTACAATAGTTGGCTGATTGCAGGATAAATAATTTTAATCCGTTTTCAATATTCAAGAAATGTAACTTTTAATATTAATATAAATTTGATACAGAATTAAATACGATTTAACAATTATGCAAGTAGTCATAAAAATTGCTCTGCATAATGAGTTTAATATCATATTGCACAGGAAGAGAAAAAATGAAAGTACGACGTCGTGTGAGAAGGCATGGCATATATTGTCCATTACATTTATTAACAACACCTTGTACAAATATTCTCTTAAAAAATAAAAACAGTTTAATAGAACAAACAAAACTATCCGTCACAATGATATATGAGGGTCTTGAAAAGGGGGAGGGTGTTCTATTTTTCCGTATCCTGTAATTCTATTGGCCATTATTCTCTATTCTCTGTTTTCTGTAAAATTCGTGTGTTCTGATCGTGCATATCTCTATCATGATTTTGATATGATAGATGTTTTGTCTATATCAACGATCGACATATGTATGACGACACTACCCAGTAACACCCCCCCCCCCTCCCCTTTTCTCCTCCCCCGAATATCTCACTGTACTGCACAAATGATACATTTATCAGTTTTGACTAATATCTGTTCAAAACCAAACAGGGGGAAATTATTTTACTTTCATTGTAATAATTTGGATATCTGAGATAATAAACAGAAGATAGGGTGAAGTTAGGTATATTTGATTATAGATATAAGAAGATGTGGTATGAGTGCCAATGAGACAACTCACCATTCAAGTCAAAATTTATAAAAGTTAACCATTATAGGTCACAGTACGGTCTTCAACACGGAGCCTTGGCTCACACCGAACAGTAAGCTATAAAGGGCCCCAAAAATTACTATTGTAAAACCATTCAAACGGGAAAACCAACGGTCTAATCTGTATAAAAAACGAGAAACAAGAAACACTTATGAACCACATCAACAAACGACAACTACTGAACATCAGATTCCTGACTTAGGACAGGTGCAAACAAATGCAGCGGGTTTAAACGTTTTAATGGTACCAAACCTTCACCCTTTCTCTGAAACAATAGTGTAACATCACAACATAGAAAGACACACTATAAAATATCAACTGAAATAGCTTAACTCAATCAAAGGACATATTAACACCATTGAACATACACTGAACAAATAAATTTGACCTATGATACAATGTAAATACAAAATAAATAAACTAAGGGAAGAATAATAAAAGTAACATGTTATATCGGTATGAAATGTTAAACAATTAAAGAAAAACAATATGCTCGAGCAAAAATATCAGCCATTTGCAATAACTTTAAACACAGGTAAATAAAAATAATTTTGTTGTTAGGTATACGTGTACAGTTCCAATAGAGAAAGGAAATATTTTTACAAAATAAATAATTTTGATGTTCATAGTACGAAGTGAAAATTTATAGTAATACGAAACACTGATCAAAGCTGGTATATAGACCAGATATAACCCTGAATAACATTAAATAACAAAAAAGCAATACAATTAGTAGCAACAGTTCAAATAAATAAGAAAGTACGATTTGAGAGTACTCGCAGTTACTGACAGCTAGTTAAAAGCCAAAACAATTAATAATAAAAAATCATGCATCAGAGACTAAAATCAACTAAAACACATCCCAGGGATTTAGTATTTTAACGTCAAGGACAGTCAAAGAAGACATGACTAGTGCAATGCCAAAAATAAATGTATCGACAGACAGTAGGATAGTTAGGAGTTTAACCTCTTTATAGATCAAAACGAACGTATACATGTATTTGGTTTGTAGATATGAGGTACCAGTACTGCAAAAAAAGTAAAAAGTAGATTTAAGAGAGATGAATCTAATAGAAAAAAAATCGACCACCTGCACTAGATTTTATCCTTGATAAGCCCAACTGTCCAACAAAATATAAAATATTGCCTATTTATCAACTATTTTGGAGAATATTAAAATATATTTAACATTTATTGGTAGTGAACAAAAAATGCTATAACCCCAAAAATTCAAAGACAACTGTTATTCGTCCTCGAGTATTAGTCAAATAGCCCTTACCAAAAAAATTGTTGTTTTAAATTGCAATGAATTATGGATCTTACAAATATGAAACCGAAGACGTAATAAGCATGCTTGCGAACGAGAATTTTTGATTCTGCAATTCTATTAAATTCCCGTTGATTGTTCATTTATAAATTTTGAAAATATAAAGAAACTGAGATTTCAACTCGGGCAAATTTGACCTTCGACTCATTTAATTGGCGCTGATTTTAAAGTCTTTTTGGTCATATTTCTGATTTGTTGTTTTCAATTTGTTTTCCACTATTGCAGAGTTTTTTTGTTGTCAATGGTCATATTGGTCTGACCTCAGACAAGAAATGCTTTATCAGTGTTGTAATGTGTAATCATTTCTGACACAATACATGAGAAGTATGTAAGGTTGACTTTGTCTGCAATAGTGGACGAAATGGTAAGTCAAGATTTGTTAACTCCTCATGCAAGATCGTGATTTTGGAGCAAAATACTGATGCTTACGGATGTACAGAAATTGCATCGCTTCCATACATCAATTGACCAATTCCGTATTCAATATTTCATTCGATTTACCTTATTCTTAATTTTAATATATAAAAAATGTACATTTTAGCACCCCATTATTCAGTCTATTTTCTTTCTTTTTTTTTTGCACATGTTTTTTTTTTCTTTGGGGGTGGGGGGGGATATTTTCTATTCTGTAAATCACCTCATATATCTTGGGTAATTTCAAATAAAGATCTGATATTCAAGCGGGATATATAATGCATATAACTACTAGTGTAGGAGTATCTACAATGAGAAGCTGTTTAACTGGTCGCTTTTTTGTGGTCTCTTTTAAAATTCGGTAAGATTAATATGCTACAACCAACTAACAAAGATGGGGTTATCAACTTAAATTTTTAATTCCCATATGATATCACAGAATTGTAAGACATATTTTGATTTCTAAAGGTCAAATTATGTTGTATGCTACTAAATTTTTCAATGTTCAAAGAAAATGTTACGGCCATATTTGGAATATTTCTACTATATTGCATTTTTGATAGTATCAACATACTTATGCTCATTTTACAAAAATCATACTTATTTTCATTTATTTCTATGAATAGCAGATGCTGCTTAAAGAATTTTATTGGGTTTAAAAGATATTGGATGCTCTCATGATTATATTAAATAACTTTTGTAGTTGTTAGATTGTTTTGTCTAAAAAAAAACAACTTTCATTTATGTTTATAGCATATTTTAGAAAAGTGTCTACAGAAAATGAAGAAAAATATTAAAATGGCATTTTCACCATTGATAGATGCTGATGTAATTCTTTTAATTCTATATTGAATACCTCAGCATTTGGATGTTGGCTTTTTATCATTTTGAGATTCTGGCATCCCATGACATCATTATTTCCGCTCAAATATCCGATGCCCACTAAAATGTGGGTGATTTCATACAACAACAAAGGAGCAGTGAAGCTATTTCACACTAGATTAAAAAAGTCTTTCAATCTTTTATAAAATTCATAGTATCACAGCACCGTATGTACTTTTTGTATTGTTCTAACAATAGTATGATTGATTATTTTAAATAAATCAACAAATTATGAGCCCCGGCGCCATAAAACTATTTGAGTAAATTTTTTTTACTCAGCCTGAGAATTTTCTCAATTTTTTTATTCTCAGCAAAATACACCGCCATAAAAAATTCTCAGATATTTTTTTACTCAAAGTTAAGAATATTCTTAAATATTTGAGTATAGCCAAAACCATACTTAAGTATAAAAAAAAATCTTATTGAGGGTATTTTGATATAAAATTACAACTGTCAATAGGGTTTTTGTTAAAATTTGCATTGAAGAACGTCACTAATCTACACAAATTAAATTGTATCCGAAAAAAACATACACATCTTTACTCAGTCCAACATTTTTTGTTTGGTTAATGTCGTCTTTTTCATACATTTTCTTTAGGATAAATATTCAAAATCAATTTTGTCAAAAACTGTAAAAATTGAGGTTTCAGCCTTTTTCCATTCAAGGGCAATAACTCCTACAAGAAGTCGTCTGACAGTTTTGATGAAAATATACAATAAGTAGATCTAATCATTCCAAACATTTTGAACCTGTCAGATTTTCGGAACATTTTTGACTGCTGTACCTCTATTTTTGACATTTTTACCATTATGTCTTTTTGTTTTGTTCACACATTGTTGTCAATGCAATGGAATTTTATGCGACTGTCATATAAGTGAGACATTTAGCTAGCTATTAAACCAGGTTTAATCCTCCATTTTCTACATAAGGAAATGCCTGTACCAAGTCAGGAATATGACAGTTGTTTTCCATTCGTTTGATGTGTTTGAGCTTTTGATTTTGCCATTTGATAAGGGACTTTCCGTTTTGAATTTTCCTTGGAGTTCGGTATTTTTGTATACAATTTTAATAGGAGGGCACATTTGCCCTGTTGTTCAGATCAGAAGTACCTGTTTTTGTACTATCAAACTTCCGGGAACCAGTACGCTCTAATATGCAATTAAAGGTATGTTGAATTTTTCAGCACAAGTCAGGATAAGGTATAGTTTTGACATGAAATAACTGCTACTTTATTTGAACTTAAGTAGCCATTAATGCTTGAAATTGCAGAATTTTACATAGAAAGCAATGGGGCTATGAATTAGTGGTTTTATACCTATTACTGAAAGGCATGTGAAATTCTATTTTTAGAAATCATACCCTTTACAATGAAAATTAGTCACATTTGTTGTCAGTAATCATGTTACATTATTTTTTTTTATGTAACAATCATGTTGGTGTCAAATTACAACCCTCAAATTGCTACAATAAGGTATTTTAGTCTTTTGTGATAATTTAGCATGCACACAGTTAAGATTTTACCTGAAGTTTAAATTTTTGCATTACCCAAGACTGAAACCAATGAAACATGTATATTATGACTAGTTAAAAGTATAAATATTGCTTTTGGTCAAATTATCTAGTGAGTGTTCATGTTTTATTGGGTTTCTTAGTGAATCAAAATTGATGTATACTTATATAGGATTTCCAAAATCTCACTTGAAATGCATTTTATAACCAGTTTAGCAAGTTGGGAGATACATAAATTGCTCTTGTTGATCCATGTTTATACATAAAAATATGGTTTTTACCAAATCGCTCTCCTTTTTCAACATGTAGAAAAAAGGGGGGTCAAAATTATTTATTATTTTTTATGTTTGGACCACTGTATTTATATTCAAGGAAGAATCTTTGATAAAAATAAGACAAATATGTAAGGACACTGTTATTTGAGTAGATATTTTAAACAAATAAGAACTGGTAAACATTGAAAAAGTGTCATATCTGTCACTATTAGTATCCATATGGAGTTTTCTTTGTATACCGCATATGTTACTACCAGTCCAATTTGAGCTTGAATTCAGTAATATTGTGTTTTGACTAATGCTTTATGTGTTTTTCTGTGCTAGAAATAGATCATAGAAGGAAATTGATTCAAGCAGAAGTCAATATAACAAGTTATCGCACCGCGGGTAAATTATCACGTTGTGATTGGTTTAACGCCGTCACGTGGTGACCCCCTATGGATCCGTAGGGGTTAGTAAATATCATAGGGGGTTTATGACGTCACGTCTACTGTTAATGGTGACGTCATCTATTAATGTTGTTGTGTTTCATTGTTTATTTTTCTAAAAAACGCAGCAGAAAAAGTCCCGCGTGCGATAAATTCGTTATACGGTTCACTACTGACCCCCTACGGACCATAGAGGGTGAATAAAATCCATAGGAGATTCGGCCTTCAGCCTCACCCCCTATGGATTTTACTAACCATCTCTGGATCCGTAGGGGGTCAGTAGCGAACCATATAACTTATATTAGGTGCTGTTATAGGTATAGAACCACTAATTAAGACCCGATCGGAAAGAACATAAAAGAAAGTAGCACATATTTTAAACAAAATAGTTCCTACGCATAGCTGTATGTTTGTCAATAGGTGGAATATTTGGGTAGTTTTGGTATCAAATGAAAGCTTGGGGACTTGGGATCACTGTAGAATCATTGTTGAAAGTTTCTTTTGAATAATAAAGAAATATATACAATTTTGCACATTTGCCCTGTTGTTCAGATCAGAAGTACCTGTTTTTGTACTATCAAACTTCCGGGAACTGCTACTTTATTTGAACTTAAGACAAAGTAGCCATTAATGCTTGAAATTGCAGAATTTTACATAGAAAGCAATGGGGCTATGAATTAGTGGTTTTATACCTTAAGTGGATAGTTGTCTCATTGGCAATCATACCACATTTCCTTATTTTTATATTAGTTGACCACTTGAGTTTTGTATGTGAAGTTGAACCAGCATATCAATTTTTATAGAAAAAAATAATGGATAGCTTCTGGGGAAATGATGAATAGAATGTCTTTCGTCGATTTTAATTGCAATCTACTAGTATATTATTTTGCATTTATGTATTATGTATATTAGTAGATAACAATATCACCAAATTTTATAAATCACTGGATATGTACTTACCACGACGATTGTCACTGTCTAGTACTTACCCCTCAGAGTCCTGAGCACCTGCCCTCAACCCCGGGTTTTGGTTAGGTTTGTGTTGCTCAAAAAGAGAAAATAAACTGACAACGCCATGGCTAAACAAGAAAAAAAGACCAACAGACAAACAGACAAACAATAGTACACAAAACACAACATAGAAAACTAAAGACTGAGCAACACGAACCCCACCAAAAACTGGGGTGATCTCAGGGGCTCCGGAAGGGTAGGTATATCCTGCTTCACATGTGGCACCGGTCGTGTTGCTCATGTTAGTACAAACCTGGTAATATGGTCCGAGTACACAGTTATTTCGTAGTGCATTTCTTTTAGACAATAAATGAAAATTAAAAAAATCCCACCTGCGCTTTCTCAATAATATTTTTACAGTGTGTTGTACTACTTTTGGGACAAATTATATCAAAATTATAGAAAACTTCATCGGCTCTAACTCAAAATATGGACAATTTCATGTTAAGGGGGTCTTCAAATCTTTTGACAGCTTCCGAAGTGCTAATTTTTAACATTTTTCAGCTGGACCAAATCACTACTTCACTTTAAAATTCATGACCCAAATTTTTTTACAGTGTCATTTCACCCCCCTACTTACTATTTGAGTCATAAAACATGGAGAAATAAATTTGGAAGGGGTATAAAAAAAATCAACAAGTAACACACTGTCCACACTAGGGACTATATTCGTGGACAACGAAAATCAAAGGACGATAACTGTGTACCCGGACCTAATAGGGTAGAAAAAGTTGACCAATCTTAATGAAACTTGGTATGACCAAAGCTTATTAAATTATAAGACTGCTTACAAAGTTTCATGGCAATAGGATATATATTATAGACAATATGACTAATTCTATATTCAACTTTGCGTGTTAAATTTAGACATTAAAATTGAAAATTTTCAACTATCAACATTTGGGGCTTAAAAAATTAAAATATTGGAAAAAAATACTTTTGAAATGCCTTAATATATAATATATTATGTATTAAAAGCAATAGAGTACTCATTTGATTTATCAGACTTATCATAATTATTAAAAAGTCAAATTTATATGAGCCTGTGGCTAAAAATGGAGGTTTTCCAATGAAGGGGGGCCTTACATGAAGATGTAATATTTTCCAGCAATTTTAAATTTGTAAAGCTTTTTGGTTATAAATAATCCTTACATATGTATTTAATGTACTTTAAATGGAAAGAAAACTTACAAATAACATATCACATTAGTTTAAAAGGGTCTTAGGCCAAGTAAGACTGAAAATAATTTAGGGTCAATTTAGGCCGTATCACATATTTACATTTAAAAATGCATATTGAAGCTATAGGAAATAAAATTTTGTGTCTTTTCTATCATTTCTATACTCAGGTGACATGATACAATAAATCTGAGCACAAAAAGACTCTTGCATTCAACTTTTTTTGCAGACAGTATGGTCTGATACAAAGATTTTTCACTTTTAAGTGAAAAACATGCATGCAATTTTAGTCTCAACAGGCTTATATTTGAACCACTTGCTATCCTACAGAAGAAAAGAAAGATATTATGTGACATAAAACAGGTACAAAAGACATTGTTAAGTGCTTTTTATACAAATTTAGTGAGGTCTTTATAATGGACTTCAACTTTTATGTTCCAAGCTCCTCACATTTAACTTGATGCAAACAGGGCGTTAGACGAGGATCATATATACAACACATTTTGCACATATTGTCTGAGATAATCTTCTTTTCTGTAGATTCAGAGTTCACAAATGAGTAATACAACTGGATTGAAGCATAGAAACACAAATATTGACACATAAAAACCTGTCAGATAGAAAGTCAGAATGCCACTTATGCATCAAAATTGAAAAAGCTATGAAATGCTTATTTTGACCATAAAATGCCAAAATTGGTCATTTTTGCAGAAATTCTATCAAATAAAAGTTTAAATCCTTTAGTTTTATGCTATTTGATAAATTGACACCATCAAATCATTCAGGGAAGTTGCCAAAGTACAGATTCTATATTTCCTGATTTCACCTCTTAGGTCCGAGTACACAGTTATTTCGTAGTGCATTTCTTTTAGACAATAAATGAAAATTAAAAAAATCCCACCTGCGCTTTCTCAATAATATTTTTACAGTGTGTTGTACTACTTTTGGGACAAATTATATCAAAATTATAGAAAACTTCATCGGCTCTAACTCAAAATATGGACAATTTCATGTTAAGGGGGTCTTCAAATCTTTTGACAGCTTCCGAAGTGCTAATTTTTAACATTTTTCAGCTGGACCAAATCACTACTTCACTTTAAAATTCATGACCCAAATTTTTTTACAGTGTCATTTCACCCCCCTACTTACTATTTGAGTCATAAAACATGGAGAAATAAATTTGGAAGGGGTATAAAAAAAATCAACAAGTAACACACTGTCCACACTAGGGACTATATTCGTGGACAACGAAAATCAAAGGACGATAACTGTGTACCCGGACCTAATAGGGTAGAAAAAGTTGACCAATCTTAATGAAACTTGGTATGACCAAAGCTTATTAAATTATAAGACTGCTTACAAAGTTTCATGGCAATAGGATATATATTATAGACAATATGACTAATTCTATATTCAACTTTGCGTGTTAAATTTAGACATTAAAATTGAAAATTTTCAACTATCAACATTTGGGGCTTAAAAAATTAAAATATTGGAAAAAAATACTTTTGAAATGCCTTAATATATAATATATTATGTATTAAAAGCAATAGAGTACTCATTTGATTTATCAGACTTATCATAATTATTAAAAAGTCAAATTTATATGAGCCTGTGGCTAAAAATGGAGGTTTTCCAATGAAGGGGGGCCTTACATGAAGATGTAATATTTTCCAGCAATTTTAAATTTGTAAAGCTTTTTGGTTATAAATAATCCTTACATATGTATTTAATGTACTTTAAATGGAAAGAAAACTTACAAATAACATATCACATTAGTTTAAAAGGGTCTTAGGCCAAGTAAGACTGAAAATAATTTAGGGTCAATTTAGGCCGTATCACATATTTACATTTAAAAATGCATATTGAAGATATAGGAAATAAAATTTTGTGTCTTTTCTATCATTTCTATACTCAGGTGACATGATACAATAAATCTGAGCACAAAAAGACTCTTGCATTCAACTTTTTTTGCAGACAGTATGGTCTGATACAAAGATTTTTCACTTTTAAGTGAAAAACATGCATGCAATTTTAGTCTCAACAGGCTTATATTTGAACCACTTGCTATCCTACAGAAGAAAAGAAAGATATTATGTGACATAAAACAGGTACAAAAGACATTGTTAAGTGCTTTTTATACAAATTTAGTGAGGTCTTTATAATGGACTTCAACTTTTATGTTCCAAGCTCCTCACATTTAACTTGATGCAAACAGGGCGTTAGACGAGGATCATATATACAACACATTTTGCACATATTGTCTGAGATAATCTTCTTTTCTGTAGATTCAGAGTTCACAAATGAGTAATACAACTGGATTGAAGCATAGAAACACAAATATTGACACATAAAAACCTGTCAGATAGAAAGTCAGAATGCCACTTATGCATCAAAATTGAAAAAGCTATGAAATGCTTATTTTGACCATAAAATGCCAAAATTGGTCATTTTTGCAGAAATTCTATCAAATAAAAGTTTAAATCCTTTAGTTTTATGCTATTTGATAAATTGACACCATCAAATCATTCAGGGAAGTTGCCAAAGTACAGATTCTATATTTCCTGATTTCACCTCTTAGGTCCGAGTACACAGTTATTTCGTAGTGCATTTCTTTTAGACAATAAATGAAAATTAAAAAAATCCCACCTGCGCTTTCTCAATAATATTTTTACAGTGTGTTGTACTACTTTTGGGACAAATTATATCAAAATTATAGAAAACTTCATCGGCTCTAACTCAAAATATGGACAATTTCATGTTAAGGGGGTCTTCAAATCTTTTGACAGCTTCCGAAGTGCTAATTTTTAACATTTTTCAGCTGGACCAAATCACTACTTCACTTTAAAATTCATGACCCAAATTTTTTTACAGTGTCATTTCACCCCCCTACTTACTATTTGAGTCATAAAACATGGAGAAATAAATTTGGAAGGGGTATAAAAAAAATCAACAAGTAACACACTGTCCACACTAGGGACTATATTCGTGGACAACGAAAATCAAAGGACGATAACTGTGTACCCGGACCTAATAGGGTAGAAAAAGTTGACCAATCTTAATGAAACTTGGTATGACCAAAGCTTATTAAATTATAAGACTGCTTACAAAGTTTCATGGCAATAGGATATATATTATAGACAATATGACTAATTCTATATTCAACTTTGCGTGTTAAATTTAGACATTAAAATTGAAAATTTTCAACTATCAACATTTGGGGCTTAAAAAATTAAAATATTGGAAAAAAATACTTTTGAAATGCCTTAATATATAATATATTATGTATTAAAAGCAATAGAGTACTCATTTGATTTATCAGACTTATCATAATTATTAAAAAGTCAAATTTATATGAGCCTGTGGCTAAAAATGGAGGTTTTCCAATGAAGGGGGGCCTTACATGAAGATGTAATATTTTCCAGCAATTTTAAATTTGTAAAGCTTTTTGGTTATAAATAATCCTTACATATGTATTTAATGTACTTTAAATGGAAAGAAAACTTACAAATAACATATCACATTAGTTTAAAAGGGTCTTAGGCCAAGTAAGACTGAAAATAATTTAGGGTCAATTTAGGCCGTATCACATATTTACATTTAAAAATGCATATTGAAGCTATAGGAAATAAAATTTTGTGTCTTTTCTATCATTTCTATACTCAGGTGACATGATACAATAAATCTGAGCACAAAAAGACTCTTGCATTCAACTTTTTTTGCAGACAGTATGGTCTGATACAAAGATTTTTCACTTTTAAGTGAAAAACATGCATGCAATTTTAGTCTCAACAGGCTTATATTTGAACCACTTGCTATCCTACAGAAGAAAAGAAAGATATTATGTGACATAAAACAGGTACAAAAGACATTGTTAAGTGCTTTTTATACAAATTTAGTGAGGTCTTTATAATGGACTTCAACTTTTATGTTCCAAGCTCCTCACATTTAACTTGATGCAAACAGGGCGTTAGACGAGGATCATATATACAACACATTTTGCACATATTGTCTGAGATAATCTTCTTTTCTGTAGATTCAGAGTTCACAAATGAGTAATACAACTGGATTGAAGCATAGAAACACAAATATTGACACATAAAAACCTGTCAGATAGAAAGTCAGAATGCCACTTATGCATCAAAATTGAAAAAGCTATGAAATGCTTATTTTGACCATAAAATGCCAAAATTGGTCATTTTTGCAGAAATTCTATCAAATAAAAGTTTAAATCCTTTAGTTTTATGCTATTTGATAAATTGACACCATCAAATCATTCAGGGAAGTTGCCAAAGTACAGATTCTATATTTCCTGATTTCACCTCTTAGGTCCGAGTACACAGTTATTTCGTAGTGCATTTCTTTTAGACAATAAATGAAAATTAAAAAAATCCCACCTGCGCTTTCTCAATAATATTTTTACAGTGTGTTGTACTACTTTTGGGACAAATTATATCAAAATTATAGAAAACTTCATCGGCTCTAACTCAAAATATGGACAATTTCATGTTAAGGGGGTCTTCAAATCTTTTGACAGCTTCCGAAGTGCTAATTTTTAACATTTTTCAGCTGGACCAAATCACTACTTCACTTTAAAATTCATGACCCAAATTTTTTTACAGTGTCATTTCACCCCCCTACTTACTATTTGAGTCATAAAACATGGAGAAATAAATTTGGAAGGGGTATAAAAAAAATCAACAAGTAACACACTGTCCACACTAGGGACTATATTCGTGGACAACGAAAATCAAAGGACGATAACTGTGTACCCGGACCTAATAGGGTAGAAAAAGTTGACCAATCTTAATGAAACTTGGTATGACCAAAGCTTATTAAATTATAAGACTGCTTACAAAGTTTCATGGCAATAGGATATATATTATAGACAATATGACTAATTCTATATTCAACTTTGCGTGTTAAATTTAGACATTAAAATTGAAAATTTTCAACTATCAACATTTGGGGCTTAAAAAATTAAAATATTGGAAAAAAATACTTTTGAAATGCCTTAATATATAATATATTATGTATTAAAAGCAATAGAGTACTCATTTGATTTATCAGACTTATCATAATTATTAAAAAGTCAAATTTATATGAGCCTGTGGCTAAAAATGGAGGTTTTCCAATGAAGGGGGGCCTTACATGAAGATGTAATATTTTCCAGCAATTTTAAATTTGTAAAGCTTTTTGGTTATAAATAATCCTTACATATGTATTTAATGTACTTTAAATGGAAAGAAAACTTACAAATAACATATCACATTAGTTTAAAAGGGTCTTAGGCCAAGTAAGACTGAAAATAATTTAGGGTCAATTTAGGCCGTATCACATATTTACATTTAAAAATGCATATTGAAGCTATAGGAAATAAAATTTTGTGTCTTTTCTATCATTTCTATACTCAGGTGACATGATACAATAAATCTGAGCACAAAAAGACTCTTGCATTCAACTTTTTTTGCAGACAGTATGGTCTGATACAAAGATTTTTCACTTTTAAGTGAAAAACATGCATGCAATTTTAGTCTCAACAGGCTTATATTTGAACCACTTGCTATCCTACAGAAGAAAAGAAAGATATTATGTGACATAAAACAGGTACAAAAGACATTGTTAAGTGCTTTTTATACAAATTTAGTGAGGTCTTTATAATGGACTTCAACTTTTATGTTCCAAGCTCCTCACATTTAACTTGATGCAAACAGGGCGTTAGACGAGGATCATATATACAACACATTTTGCACATATTGTCTGAGATAATCTTCTTTTCTGTAGATTCAGAGTTCACAAATGAGTAATACAACTGGATTGAAGCATAGAAACACAAATATTGACACATAAAAACCTGTCAGATAGAAAGTCAGAATGCCACTTATGCATCAAAATTGAAAAAGCTATGAAATGCTTATTTTGACCATAAAATGCCAAAATTGGTCATTTTTGCAGAAATTCTATCAAATAAAAGTTTAAATCCTTTAGTTTTATGCTATTTGATAAATTGACACCATCAAATCATTCAGGGAAGTTGCTAAAGTACAGATTCTATATTTCCTGATTTCACCTCTTAGGTCCGAGTACACAGTTATTTCGTAGTGCATTTCTTTTAGACAATAAATGAAAATTAAAAAAATCCCACCTGCGCTTTCTCAATAATATTTTTACAGTGTGTTGTACTACTTTTGGGACAAATTATATCAAAATTATAGAAAACTTCATCGGCTCTAACTCAAAATATGGACAATTTCATGTTAAGGGGGTCTTCAAATCTTTTGACAGCTTCCGAAGTGCTAATTTTTAACATTTTTCAGCTGGACCAAATCACTACTTCACTTTAAAATTCATGACCCAAATTTTTTTACAGTGTCATTTCACCCCCCTACTTACTATTTGAGTCATAAAACATGGAGAAATAAATTTGGAAGGGGTATAAAAAAAATCAACAAGTAACACACTGTCCACACTAGGGACTATATTCGTGGACAACGAAAATCAAAGGACGATAACTGTGTACCCGGACCTAATAGGGTAGAAAAAGTTGACCAATCTTAATGAAACTTGGTATGACCAAAGCTTATTAAATTATAAGACTGCTTACAAAGTTTCATGGCAATAGGATATATATTATAGACAATATGACTAATTCTATATTCAACTTTGCGTGTTAAATTTAGACATTAAAATTGAAAATTTTCAACTATCAACATTTGGGGCTTAAAAAATTAAAATATTGGAAAAAAATACTTTTGAAATGCCTTAATATATAATATATTATGTATTAAAAGCAATAGAGTACTCATTTGATTTATCAGACTTATCATAATTATTAAAAAGTCAAATTTATATGAGCCTGTGGCTAAAAATGGAGGTTTTCCAATGAAGGGGGGCCTTACATGAAGATGTAATATTTTCCAGCAATTTTAAATTTGTAAAGCTTTTTGGTTATAAATAATCCTTACATATGTATTTAATGTACTTTAAATGGAAAGAAAACTTACAAATAACATATCACATTAGTTTAAAAGGGTCTTAGGCCAAGTAAGACTGAAAATAATTTAGGGTCAATTTAGGCCGTATCACATATTTACATTTAAAAATGCATATTGAAGCTATAGGGAATAAAATTTTGTGTCTTTTCTATCATTTCTATACTCAGGTGACATGATACAATAAATCTGAGCACAAAAAGACTCTTGCATTCAACTTTTTTTGCAGACAGTATGGTCTGATACAAAGATTTTTCACTTTTAAGTGAAAAACATGCATGCAATTTTAGTCTCAACAGGCTTATATTTGAACCACTTGCTATCCTACAGAAGAAAAGAAAGATATTATGTGACATAAAACAGGTACAAAAGACATTGTTAAGTGCTTTTTATACAAATTTAGTGAGGTCTTTATAATGGACTTCAACTTTTATGTTCCAAGCTCCTCACATTTAACTTGATGCAAACAGGGCGTTAGACGAGGATCATATATACAACACATTTTGCACATATTGTCTGAGATAATCTTCTTTTCTGTAGATTCAGAGTTCACAAATGAGTAATACAACTGGATTGAAGCATAGAAACACAAATATTGACACATAAAAACCTGTCAGATAGAAAGTCAGAATGCCACTTATGCATCAAAATTGAAAAAGCTATGAAATGCTTATTTTGACCATAAAATGCCAAAATTGGTCATTTTTGCAGAAATTCTATCAAATAAAAGTTTAAATCCTTTAGTTTTATGCTATTTGATAAATTGACACCATCAAATCATTCAGGGAAGTTGCCAAAGTACAGATTCTATATTTCCTGATTTCACCTCTTAGGTCCGAGTACACAGTTATTTCGTAGTGCATTTCTTTTAGACAATAAATGAAAATTAAAAAAATCCCACCTGCGCTTTCTCAATAATATTTTTACAGTGTGTTGTACTACTTTTGGGACAAATTATATCAAAATTATAGAAAACTTCATCGGCTCTAACTCAAAATATGGACAATTTCATGTTAAGGGGGTCTTCAAATCTTTTGACAGCTTCCGAAGTGCTAATTTTTAACATTTTTCAGCTGGACCAAATCACTACTTCACTTTAAAATTCATGACCCAAATTTTTTTACAGTGTCATTTCACCCCCCTACTTACTATTTGAGTCATAAAACATGGAGAAATAAATTTGGAAGGGGTATAAAAAAAATCAACAAGTAACACACTGTCCACACTAGGGACTATATTCGTGGACAACGAAAATCAAAGGACGATAACTGTGTACCCGGACCTAATAGGGTAGAAAAAGTTGACCAATCTTAATGAAACTTGGTATGACCAAAGCTTATTAAATTATAAGACTGCTTACAAAGTTTCATGGCAATAGGATATATATTATAGACAATATGACTAATTCTATATTCAACTTTGCGTGTTAAATTTAGACATTAAAATTGAAAATTTTCAACTATCAACATTTGGGGCTTAAAAAATTAAAATATTGGAAAAAAATACTTTTGAAATGCCTTAATATATAATATATTATGTATTAAAAGCAATAGAGTACTCATTTGATTTATCAGACTTATCATAATTATTAAAAAGTCAAATTTATATGAGCCTGTGGCTAAAAATGGAGGTTTTCCAATGAAGGGGGGCCTTACATGAAGATGTAATATTTTCCAGCAATTTTAAATTTGTAAAGCTTTTTGGTTATAAATAATCCTTACATATGTATTTAATGTACTTTAAATGGAAAGAAAACTTACAAATAACATATCACATTAGTTTAAAAGGGTCTTAGGCCAAGTAAGACTGAAAATAATTTAGGGTCAATTTAGGCCGTATCACATATTTACATTTAAAAATGCATATTGAAGCTATAGGAAATAAAATTTTGTGTCTTTTCTATCATTTCTATACTCAGGTGACATGATACAATAAATCTGAGCACAAAAAGACTCTTGCATTCAACTTTTTTTGCAGACAGTATGGTCTGATACAAAGATTTTTCACTTTTAAGTGAAAAACATGCATGCAATTTTAGTCTCAACAGGCTTATATTTGAACCACTTGCTATCCTACAGAAGAAAAGAAAGATATTATGTGACATAAAACAGGTACAAAAGACATTGTTAAGTGCTTTTTATACAAATTTAGTGAGGTCTTTATAATGGACTTCAACTTTTATGTTCCAAGCTCCTCACATTTAACTTGATGCAAACAGGGCGTTAGACGAGGATCATATATACAACACATTTTGCACATATTGTCTGAGATAATCTTCTTTTCTGTAGATTCAGAGTTCACAAATGAGTAATACAACTGGATTGAAGCATAGAAACACAAATATTGACACATAAAAACCTGTCAGATAGAAAGTCAGAATGCCACTTATGCATCAAAATTGAAAAAGCTATGAAATGCTTATTTTGACCATAAAATGCCAAAATTGGTCATTTTTGCAGAAATTCTATCAAATAAAAGTTTAAATCCTTTAGTTTTATGCTATTTGATAAATTGACACCATCAAATCATTCAGGGAAGTTGCCAAAGTACAGATTCTATATTTCCTGATTTCACCTCTTAGGTCCGAGTACACAGTTATTTCGTAGTGCATTTCTTTTAGACAATAAATGAAAATTAAAAAAATCCCACCTGCGCTTTCTCAATAATATTTTTACAGTGTGTTGTACTACTTTTGGGACAAATTATATCAAAATTATAGAAAACTTCATCGGCTCTAACTCAAAATATGGACAATTTCATGTTAAGGGGGTCTTCAAATCTTTTGACAGCTTCCGAAGTGCTAATTTTTAACATTTTTCAGCTGGACCAAATCACTACTTCACTTTAAAATTCATGACCCAAATTTTTTTACAGTGTCATTTCACCCCCCTACTTACTATTTGAGTCATAAAACATGGAGAAATAAATTTGGAAGGGGTATAAAAAAAATCAACAAGTAACACACTGTCCACACTAGGGACTATATTCGTGGACAACGAAAATCAAAGGACGATAACTGTGTACCCGGACCTAATAGGGTAGAAAAAGTTGACCAATCTTAATGAAACTTGGTATGACCAAAGCTTATTAAATTATAAGACTGCTTACAAAGTTTCATGGCAATAGGATATATATTATAGACAATATGACTAATTCTATATTCAACTTTGCGTGTTAAATTTAGACATTAAAATTGAAAATTTTCAACTATCAACATTTGGGGCTTAAAAAATTAAAATATTGGAAAAAAATACTTTTGAAATGCCTTAATATATAATATATTATGTATTAAAAGCAATAGAGTACTCATTTGATTTATCAGACTTATCATAATTATTAAAAAGTCAAATTTATATGAGCCTGTGGCTAAAAATGGAGGTTTTCCAATGAAGGGGGGCCTTACATGAAGATGTAATATTTTCCAGCAATTTTAAATTTGTAAAGCTTTTTGGTTATAAATAATCCTTACATATGTATTTAATGTACTTTAAATGGAAAGAAAACTTACAAATAACATATCACATTAGTTTAAAAGGGTCTTAGGCCAAGTAAGACTGAAAATAATTTAGGGTCAATTTAGGCCGTATCACATATTTACATTTAAAAATGCATATTGAAGCTATAGGAAATAAAATTTTGTGTCTTTTCTATCATTTCTATACTCAGGTGACATGATACAATAAATCTGAGCACAAAAAGACTCTTGCATTCAACTTTTTTTGCAGACAGTATGGTCTGATACAAAGATTTTTCACTTTTAAGTGAAAAACATGCATGCAATTTTAGTCTCAACAGGCTTATATTTGAACCACTTGCTATCCTACAGAAGAAAAGAAAGATATTATGTGACATAAAACAGGTACAAAAGACATTGTTAAGTGCTTTTTATACAAATTTAGTGAGGTCTTTATAATGGACTTCAACTTTTATGTTCCAAGCTCCTCACATTTAACTTGATGCAAACAGGGCGTTAGACGAGGATCATATATACAACACATTTTGCACATATTGTCTGAGATAATCTTCTTTTCTGTAGATTCAGAGTTCACAAATGAGTAATACAACTGGATTGAAGCATAGAAACACAAATATTGACACATAAAAACCTGTCAGATAGAAAGTCAGAATGCCACTTATGCATCAAAATTGAAAAAGCTATGAAATGCTTATTTTGACCATAAAATGCCAAAATTGGTCATTTTTGCAGAAATTCTATCAAATAAAAGTTTAAATCCTTTAGTTTTATGCTATTTGATAAATTGACACCATCAAATCATTCAGGGAAGTTGCCAAAGTACAGATTCTATATTTCCTGATTTCACCTCTTAGGTCCGAGTACACAGTTATTTCGTAGTGCATTTCTTTTAGACAATAAATGAAAATTAAAAAAATCCCACCTGCGCTTTCTCAATAATATTTTTACAGTGTGTTGTACTACTTTTGGGACAAATTATATCAAAATTATAGAAAACTTCATCGGCTCTAACTCAAAATATGGACAATTTCATGTTAAGGGGGTCTTCAAATCTTTTGACAGCTTCCGAAGTGCTAATTTTTAACATTTTTCAGCTGGACCAAATCACTACTTCACTTTAAAATTCATGACCCAAATTTTTTTACAGTGTCATTTCACCCCCCTACTTACTATTTGAGTCATAAAACATGGAGAAATAAATTTGGAAGGGGTATAAAAAAAATCAACAAGTAACACACTGTCCACACTAGGGACTATATTCGTGGACAACGAAAATCAAAGGACGATAACTGTGTACCCGGACCTAATAGGGTAGAAAAAGTTGACCAATCGTAATGAAACTTGGTATGACCAAAGCTTATTAAATTATAAGACTGCTTACAAAGTTTCATGGCAATAGGATATATATTATAGACAATATGACTAATTCTATATTCAACTTTGCGTGTTAAATTTAGACATTAAAATTGAAAATTTTCAACTATCAACATTTGGGGCTTAAAAAATTAAAATATTGGAAAAAAATACTTTTGAAATGCCTTAATATATAATATATTATGTATTAAAAGCAATAGAGTACTCATTTGATTTATCAGACTTATCATAATTATTAAAAAGTCAAATTTATATGAGCCTGTGGCTAAAAATGGAGGTTTTCCAATGAAGGGGGGCCTTACATGAAGATGTAATATTTTCCAGCAATTTTAAATTTGTAAAGCTTTTTGGTTATAAATAATCCTTACATATGTATTTAATGTACTTTAAATGGAAAGAAAACTTACAAATAACATATCACATTAGTTTAAAAGGGTCTTAGGCCAAGTAAGACTGAAAATAATTTAGGGTCAATTTAGGCCGTATCACATATTTACATTTAAAAATGCATATTGAAGCTATAGGAAATAAAATTTTGTGTCTTTTCTATCATTTCTATACTCAGGTGACATGATACAATAAATCTGAGCACAAAAAGACTCTTGCATTCAACTTTTTTTGCAGACAGTATGGTCTGATACAAAGATTTTTCACTTTTAAGTGAAAAACATGCATGCAATTTTAGTCTCAACAGGCTTATATTTGAACCACTTGCTATCCTACAGAAGAAAAGAAAGATATTATGTGACATAAAACAGGTACAAAAGACATTGTTAAGTGCTTTTTATACAAATTTAGTGAGGTCTTTATAATGGACTTCAACTTTTATGTTCCAAGCTCCTCACATTTAACTTGATGCAAACAGGGCGTTAGACGAGGATCATATATACAACACATTTTGCACATATTGTCTGAGATAATCTTCTTTTCTGTAGATTCAGAGTTCACAAATGAGTAATACAACTGGATTGAAGCATAGAAACACAAATATTGACACATAAAAACCTGTCAGATAGAAAGTCAGAATGCCACTTATGCATCAAAATTGAAAAAGCTATGAAATGCTTATTTTGACCATAAAATGCCAAAATTGGTCATTTTTGCAGAAATTCTATCAAATAAAAGTTTAAATCCTTTAGTTTTATGCTATTTGATAAATTGACACCATCAAATCATTCAGGGAAGTTGCCAAAGTACAGATTCTATATTTCCTGATTTCACCTCTTAGGTCCGAGTACACAGTTATTTCGTAGTGCATTTCTTTTAGACAATAAATGAAAATTAAAAAAATCCCACCTGCGCTTTCTCAATAATATTTTTACAGTGTGTTGTACTACTTTTGGGACAAATTATATCAAAATTATAGAAAACTTCATCGGCTCTAACTCAAAATATGGACAATTTCATGTTAAGGGGGTCTTCAAATCTTTTGACAGCTTCCGAAGTGCTAATTTTTAACATTTTTCAGCTGGACCAAATCACTACTTCACTTTAAAATTCATGACCCAAATTTTTTTACAGTGTCATTTCACCCCCCTACTTACTATTTGAGTCATAAAACATGGAGAAATAAATTTGGAAGGGGTATAAAAAAAATCAACAAGTAACACACTGTCCACACTAGGGACTATATTCGTGGACAACGAAAATCAAAGGACGATAACTGTGTACCCGGACCTAATAGGGTAGAAAAAGTTGACCAATCGTAATGAAACTTGGTATGACCAAAGCTTATTAAATTATAAGACTGCTTACAAAGTTTCATGGCAATAGGATATATATTATAGACAATATGACTAATTCTATATTCAACTTTGCGTGTTAAATTTAGACATTAAAATTGAAAATTTTCAACTATCAACATTTGGGGCTTAAAAAATTAAAATATTGGAAAAAAATACTTTTGAAATGCCTTAATATATAATATATTATGTATTAAAAGCAATAGAGTACTCATTTGATTTATCAGACTTATCATAATTATTAAAAAGTCAAATTTATATGAGCCTGTGGCTAAAAATGGAGGTTTTCCAATGAAGGGGGGCCTTACATGAAGATGTAATATTTTCCAGCAATTTTAAATTTGTAAAGCTTTTTGGTTATAAATAATCCTTACATATGTATTTAATGTACTTTAAATGGAAAGAAAACTTACAAATAACATATCACATTAGTTTAAAAGGGTCTTAGGCCAAGTAAGACTGAAAATAATTTAGGGTCAATTTAGGCCGTATCACATATTTACATTTAAAAATGCATATTGAAGCTATAGGAAATAAAATTTTGTGTCTTTTCTATCATTTCTATACTCAGGTGACATGATACAATAAATCTGAGCACAAAAAGACTCTTGCATTCAACTTTTTTTGCAGACAGTATGGTCTGATACAAAGATTTTTCACTTTTAAGTGAAAAACATGCATGCAATTTTAGTCTCAACAGGCTTATATTTGAACCACTTGCTATCCTACAGAAGAAAAGAAAGATATTATGTGACATAAAACAGGTACAAAAGACATTGTTAAGTGCTTTTTATACAAATTTAGTGAGGTCTTTATAATGGACTTCAACTTTTATGTTCCAAGCTCCTCACATTTAACTTGATGCAAACAGGGCGTTAGACGAGGATCATATATACAACACATTTTGCACATATTGTCTGAGATAATCTTCTTTTCTGTAGATTCAGAGTTCACAAATGAGTAATACAACTGGATTGAAGCATAGAAACACAAATATTGACACATAAAAACCTGTCAGATAGAAAGTCAGAATGCCACTTATGCATCAAAATTGAAAAAGCTATGAAATGCTTATTTTGACCATAAAATGCCAAAATTGGTCATTTTTGCAGAAATTCTATCAAATAAAAGTTTAAATCCTTTAGTTTTATGCTATTTGATAAATTGACACCATCAAATCATTCAGGGAAGTTGCCAAAGTACAGATTCTATATTTCCTGATTTCACCTCTTAGGTCCGAGTACACAGTTATTTCGTAGTGCATTTCTTTTAGACAATAAATGAAAATTAAAAAAATCCCACCTGCGCTTTCTCAATAATATTTTTACAGTGTGTTGTACTACTTTTGGGACAAATTATATCAAAATTATAGAAAACTTCATCGGCTCTAACTCAAAATATGGACAATTTCATGTTAAGGGGGTCTTCAAATCTTTTGACAGCTTCCGAAGTGCTAATTTTTAACATTTTTCAGCTGGACCAAATCACTACTTCACTTTAAAATTCATGACCCAAATTTTTTTACAGTGTCATTTCACCCCCCTACTTACTATTTGAGTCATAAAACATGGAGAAATAAATTTGGAAGGGGTATAAAAAAAATCAACAAGTAACACACTGTCCACACTAGGGACTATATTCGTGGACAACGAAAATCAAAGGACGATAACTGTGTACCCGGACCTAATAGGGTAGAAAAAGTTGACCAATCTTAATGAAACTTGGTATGACCAAAGCTTATTAAATTATAAGACTGCTTACAAAGTTTCATGGCAATAGGATATATATTATAGACAATATGACTAATTCTATATTCAACTTTGCGTGTTAAATTTAGACATTAAAATTGAAAATTTTCAACTATCAACATTTGGGGCTTAAAAAATTAAAATATTGGAAAAAAATACTTTTGAAATGCCTTAATATATAATATATTATGTATTAAAAGCAATAGAGTACTCATTTGATTTATCAGACTTATCATAATTATTAAAAAGTCAAATTTATATGAGCCTGTGGCTAAAAATGGAGGTTTTCCAATGAAGGGGGGCCTTACATGAAGATGTAATATTTTCCAGCAATTTTAAATTTGTAAAGCTTTTTGGTTATAAATAATCCTTACATATGTATTTAATGTACTTTAAATGGAAAGAAAACTTACAAATAACATATCACATTAGTTTAAAAGGGTCTTAGGCCAAGTAAGACTGAAAATAATTTAGGGTCAATTTAGGCCGTATCACATATTTACATTTAAAAATGCATATTGAAGCTATAGGAAATAAAATTTTGTGTCTTTTCTATCATTTCTATACTCAGGTGACATGATACAATAAATCTGAGCACAAAAAGACTCTTGCATTCAACTTTTTTTGCAGACAGTATGGTCTGATACAAAGATTTTTCACTTTTAAGTGAAAAACATGCATGCAATTTTAGTCTCAACAGGCTTATATTTGAACCACTTGCTATCCTACAGAAGAAAAGAAAGATATTATGTGACATAAAACAGGTACAAAAGACATTGTTAAGTGCTTTTTATACAAATTTAGTGAGGTCTTTATAATGGACTTCAACTTTTATGTTCCAAGCTCCTCACATTTAACTTGATGCAAACAGGGCGTTAGACGAGGATCATATATACAACACATTTTGCACATATTGTCTGAGATAATCTTCTTTTCTGTAGATTCAGAGTTCACAAATGAGTAATACAACTGGATTGAAGCATAGAAACACAAATATTGACACATAAAAACCTGTCAGATAGAAAGTCAGAATGCCACTTATGCATCAAAATTGAAAAAGCTATGAAATGCTTATTTTGACCATAAAATGCCAAAATTGGTCATTTTTGCAGAAATTCTATCAAATAAAAGTTTAAATCCTTTAGTTTTATGCTATTTGATAAATTGACACCATCAAATCATTCAGGGAAGTTGCCAAAGTACAGATTCTATATTTCCTGATTTCACCTCTTAGGTCCGAGTACACAGTTATTTCGTAGTGCATTTCTTTTAGACAATAAATGAAAATTAAAAAAATCCCACCTGCGCTTTCTCAATAATATTTTTACAGTGTGTTGTACTACTTTTGGGACAAATTATATCAAAATTATAGAAAACTTCATCGGCTCTAACTCAAAATATGGACAATTTCATGTTAAGGGGGTCTTCAAATCTTTTGACAGCTTCCGAAGTGCTAATTTTTAACATTTTTCAGCTGGACCAAATCACTACTTCACTTTAAAATTCATGACCCAAATTTTTTTACAGTGTCATTTCACCCCCCTACTTACTATTTGAGTCATAAAACATGGAGAAATAAATTTGGAAGGGGTATAAAAAAAATCAACAAGTAACACACTGTCCACACTAGGGACTATATTCGTGGACAACGAAAATCAAAGGACGATAACTGTGTACCCGGACCTAATAGGGTAGAAAAAGTTGACCAATCTTAATGAAACTTGGTATGACCAAAGCTTATTAAATTATAAGACTGCTTACAAAGTTTCATGGCAATAGGATATATATTATAGACAATATGACTAATTCTATATTCAACTTTGCGTGTTAAATTTAGACATTAAAATTGAAAATTTTCAACTATCAACATTTGGGGCTTAAAAAATTAAAATATTGGAAAAAAATACTTTTGAAATGCCTTAATATATAATATATTATGTATTAAAAGCAATAGAGTACTCATTTGATTTATCAGACTTATCATAATTATTAAAAAGTCAAATTTATATGAGCCTGTGGCTAAAAATGGAGGTTTTCCAATGAAGGGGGGCCTTACATGAAGATGTAATATTTTCCAGCAATTTTAAATTTGTAAAGCTTTTTGGTTATAAATAATCCTTACATATGTATTTAATGTACTTTAAATGGAAAGAAAACTTACAAATAACATATCACATTAGTTTAAAAGGGTCTTAGGCCAAGTAAGACTGAAAATAATTTAGGGTCAATTTAGGCCGTATCACATATTTACATTTAAAAATGCATATTGAAGCTATAGGAAATAAAATTTTGTGTCTTTTCTATCATTTCTATACTCAGGTGACATGATACAATAAATCTGAGCACAAAAAGACTCTTGCATTCAACTTTTTTTGCAGACAGTATGGTCTGATACAAAGATTTTTCACTTTTAAGTGAAAAACATGCATGCAATTTTAGTCTCAACAGGCTTATATTTGAACCACTTGCTATCCTACAGAAGAAAAGAAAGATATTATGTGACATAAAACAGGTACAAAAGACATTGTTAAGTGCTTTTTATACAAATTTAGTGAGGTCTTTATAATGGACTTCAACTTTTATGTTCCAAGCTCCTCACATTTAACTTGATGCAAACAGGGCGTTAGACGAGGATCATATATACAACACATTTTGCACATATTGTCTGAGATAATCTTCTTTTCTGTAGATTCAGAGTTCACAAATGAGTAATACAACTGGATTGAAGCATAGAAACACAAATATTGACACATAAAAACCTGTCAGATAGAAAGTCAGAATGCCACTTATGCATCAAAATTGAAAAAGCTATGAAATGCTTATTTTGACCATAAAATGCCAAAATTGGTCATTTTTGCAGAAATTCTATCAAATAAAAGTTTAAATCCTTTAGTTTTATGCTATTTGATAAATTGACACCATCAAATCATTCAGGGAAGTTGCCAAAGTACAGATTCTATATTTCCTGATTTCACCTCTTAGGTCCGAGTACACAGTTATTTCGTAGTGCATTTCTTTTAGACAATAAATGAAAATTAAAAAAATCCCACCTGCGCTTTCTCAATAATATTTTTACAGTGTGTTGTACTACTTTTGGGACAAATTATATCAAAATTATAGAAAACTTCATCGGCTCTAACTCAAAATATGGACAATTTCATGTTAAGGGGGTCTTCAAATCTTTTGACAGCTTCCGAAGTGCTAATTTTTAACATTTTTCAGCTGGACCAAATCACTACTTCACTTTAAAATTCATGACCCAAATTTTTTTACAGTGTCATTTCACCCCCCTACTTACTATTTGAGTCATAAAACATGGAGAAATAAATTTGGAAGGGGTATAAAAAAAATCAACAAGTAACACACTGTCCACACTAGGGACTATATTCGTGGACAACGAAAATCAAAGGACGATAACTGTGTACCCGGACCTAATAGGGTAGAAAAAGTTGACCAATCTTAATGAAACTTGGTATGACCAAAGCTTATTAAATTATAAGACTGCTTACAAAGTTTCATGGCAATAGGATATATATTATAGACAATATGACTAATTCTATATTCAACTTTGCGTGTTAAATTTAGACATTAAAATTGAAAATTTTCAACTATCAACATTTGGGGCTTAAAAAATTAAAATATTGGAAAAAAATACTTTTGAAATGCCTTAATATATAATATATTATGTATTAAAAGCAATAGAGTACTCATTTGATTTATCAGACTTATCATAATTATTAAAAAGTCAAATTTATATGAGCCTGTGGCTAAAAATGGAGGTTTTCCAATGAAGGGGGGCCTTACATGAAGATGTAATATTTTCCAGCAATTTTAAATTTGTAAAGCTTTTTGGTTATAAATAATCCTTACATATGTATTTAATGTACTTTAAATGGAAAGAAAACTTACAAATAACATATCACATTAGTTTAAAAGGGTCTTAGGCCAAGTAAGACTGAAAATAATTTAGGGTCAATTTAGGCCGTATCACATATTTACATTTAAAAATGCATATTGAAGCTATAGGAAATAAAATTTTGTGTCTTTTCTATCATTTCTATACTCAGGTGACATGATACAATAAATCTGAGCACAAAAAGACTCTTGCATTCAACTTTTTTTGCAGACAGTATGGTCTGATACAAAGATTTTTCACTTTTAAGTGAAAAACATGCATGCAATTTTAGTCTCAACAGGCTTATATTTGAACCACTTGCTATCCTACAGAAGAAAAGAAAGATATTATGTGACATAAAACAGGTACAAAAGACATTGTTAAGTGCTTTTTATACAAATTTAGTGAGGTCTTTATAATGGACTTCAACTTTTATGTTCCAAGCTCCTCACATTTAACTTGATGCAAACAGGGCGTTAGACGAGGATCATATATACAACACATTTTGCACATATTGTCTGAGATAATCTTCTTTTCTGTAGATTCAGAGTTCACAAATGAGTAATACAACTGGATTGAAGCATAGAAACACAAATATTGACACATAAAAACCTGTCAGATAGAAAGTCAGAATGCCACTTATGCATCAAAATTGAAAAAGCTATGAAATGCTTATTTTGACCATAAAATGCCAAAATTGGTCATTTTTGCAGAAATTCTATCAAATAAAAGTTTAAATCCTTTAGTTTTATGCTATTTGATAAATTGACACCATCAAATCATTCAGGGAAGTTGCCAAAGTACAGATTCTATATTTCCTGATTTCACCTCTTAGGTCCGAGTACACAGTTATTTCGTAGTGCATTTCTTTTAGACAATAAATGAAAATTAAAAAAATCCCACCTGCGCTTTCTCAATAATATTTTTACAGTGTGTTGTACTACTTTTGGGACAAATTATATCAAAATTATAGAAAACTTCATCGGCTCTAACTCAAAATATGGACAATTTCATGTTAAGGGGGTCTTCAAATCTTTTGACAGCTTCCGAAGTGCTAATTTTTAACATTTTTCAGCTGGACCAAATCACTACTTCACTTTAAAATTCATGACCCAAATTTTTTTACAGTGTCATTTCACCCCCCTACTTACTATTTGAGTCATAAAACATGGAGAAATAAATTTGGAAGGGGTATAAAAAAAATCAACAAGTAACACACTGTCCACACTAGGGACTATATTCGTGGACAACGAAAATCAAAGGACGATAACTGTGTACCCGGACCTAATAGGGTAGAAAAAGTTGACCAATCTTAATGAAACTTGGTATGACCAAAGCTTATTAAATTATAAGACTGCTTACAAAGTTTCATGGCAATAGGATATATATTATAGACAATATGACTAATTCTATATTCAACTTTGCGTGTTAAATTTAGACATTAAAATTGAAAATTTTCAACTATCAACATTTGGGGCTTAAAAAATTAAAATATTGGAAAAAAATACTTTTGAAATGCCTTAATATATAATATATTATGTATTAAAAGCAATAGAGTACTCATTTGATTTATCAGACTTATCATAATTATTAAAAAGTCAAATTTATATGAGCCTGTGGCTAAAAATGGAGGTTTTCCAATGAAGGGGGGCCTTACATGAAGATGTAATATTTTCCAGCAATTTTAAATTTGTAAAGCTTTTTGGTTATAAATAATCCTTACATATGTATTTAATGTACTTTAAATGGAAAGAAAACTTACAAATAACATATCACATTAGTTTAAAAGGGTCTTAGGCCAAGTAAGACTGAAAATAATTTAGGGTCAATTTAGGCCGTATCACATATTTACATTTAAAAATGCATATTGAAGCTATAGGAAATAAAATTTTGTGTCTTTTCTATCATTTCTATACTCAGGTGACATGATACAATAAATCTGAGCACAAAAAGACTCTTGCATTCAACTTTTTTTGCAGACAGTATGGTCTGATACAAAGATTTTTCACTTTTAAGTGAAAAACATGCATGCAATTTTAGTCTCAACAGGCTTATATTTGAACCACTTGCTATCCTACAGAAGAAAAGAAAGATATTATGTGACATAAAACAGGTACAAAAGACATTGTTAAGTGCTTTTTATACAAATTTAGTGAGGTCTTTATAATGGACTTCAACTTTTATGTTCCAAGCTCCTCACATTTAACTTGATGCAAACAGGGCGTTAGACGAGGATCATATATACAACACATTTTGCACATATTGTCTGAGATAATCTTCTTTTCTGTAGATTCAGAGTTCACAAATGAGTAATACAACTGGATTGAAGCATAGAAACACAAATATTGACACATAAAAACCTGTCAGATAGAAAGTCAGAATGCCACTTATGCATCAAAATTGAAAAAGCTATGAAATGCTTATTTTGACCATAAAATGCCAAAATTGGTCATTTTTGCAGAAATTCTATCAAATAAAAGTTTAAATCCTTTAGTTTTATGCTATTTGATAAATTGACACCATCAAATCATTCAGGGAAGTTGCCAAAGTACAGATTCTATATTTCCTGATTTCACCTAATAGGGTAGAAAAAGTTGACCAATCTTAATGAAACTTGGTATGACCAAAGCTTATTAAATTATAAGACTGCTTACAAAGTTTCATGGCAATAGGATATATATTATAGACAATATGACTAATTCTATATTCAACTTTGCGTGTTAAATTTAGACATTAAAATTGAAAATTTTCAACTATCAACATTTGGGGCTTAAAAAATTAAAATATTGGAAAAAAATACTTTTGAAATGCCTTAATATATAATATATTATGTATTAAAAGCAATAGAGTACTCATTTGATTTATCAGACTTATCATAATTATTAAAAAGTCAAATTTATATGAGCCTGTGGCTAAAAATGGAGGTTTTCCAATGAAGGGGGGCCTTACATGAAGATGTAATATTTTCCAGCAATTTTAAATTTGTAAAGCTTTTTGGTTATAAATAATCCTTACATATGTATTTAATGTACTTTAAATGGAAAGAAAACTTACAAATAACATATCACATTAGTTTAAAAGGGTCTTAGGCCAAGTAAGACTGAAAATAATTTAGGGTCAATTTAGGCCGTATCACATATTTACATTTAAAAATGCATATTGAAGCTATAGGAAATAAAATTTTGTGTCTTTTCTATCATTTCTATACTCAGGTGACATGATACAATAAATCTGAGCACAAAAAGACTCTTGCATTCAACTTTTTTTGCAGACAGTATGGTCTGATACAAAGATTTTTCACTTTTAAGTGAAAAACATGCATGCAATTTTAGTCTCAACAGGCTTATATTTGAACCACTTGCTATCCTACAGAAGAAAAGAAAGATATTATGTGACATAAAACAGGTACAAAAGACATTGTTAAGTGCTTTTTATACAAATTTAGTGAGGTCTTTATAATGGACTTCAACTTTTATGTTCCAAGCTCCTCACATTTAACTTGATGCAAACAGGGCGTTAGACGAGGATCATATATACAACACATTTTGCACATATTGTCTGAGATAATCTTCTTTTCTGTAGATTCAGAGTTCACAAATGAGTAATACAACTGGATTGAAGCATAGAAACACAAATATTGACACATAAAAACCTGTCAGATAGAAAGTCAGAATGCCACTTATGCATCAAAATTGAAAAAGCTATGAAATGCTTATTTTGACCATAAAATGCCAAAATTGGTCATTTTTGCAGAAATTCTATCAAATAAAAGTTTAAATCCTTTAGTTTTATGCTATTTGATAAATTGACACCATCAAATCATTCAGGGAAGTTGCCAAAGTACAGATTCTATATTTCCTGATTTCACCTCTTAGGTCCGAGTACACAGTTATTTCGTAGTGCATTTCTTTTAGACAATAAATGAAAATTAAAAAAATCCCACCTGCGCTTTCTCAATAATATTTTTACAGTGTGTTGTACTACTTTTGGGACAAATTATATCAAAATTATAGAAAACTTCATCGGCTCTAACTCAAAATATGGACAATTTCATGTTAAGGGGGTCTTCAAATCTTTTGACAGCTTCCGAAGTGCTAATTTTTAACATTTTTCAGCTGGACCAAATCACTACTTCACTTTAAAATTCATGACCCAAATTTTTTTACAGTGTCATTTCACCCCCCTACTTACTATTTGAGTCATAAAACATGGAGAAATAAATTTGGAAGGGGTATAAAAAAAATCAACAAGTAACACACTGTCCACACTAGGGACTATATTCGTGGACAACGAAAATCAAAGGACGATAACTGTGTACCCGGACCTAATAGGGTAGAAAAAGTTGACCAATCTTAATGAAACTTGGTATGACCAAAGCTTATTAAATTATAAGACTGCTTACAAAGTTTCATGGCAATAGGATATATATTATAGACAATATGACTAATTCTATATTCAACTTTGCGTGTTAAATTTAGACATTAAAATTGAAAATTTTCAACTATCAACATTTGGGGCTTAAAAAATTAAAATATTGGAAAAAAATACTTTTGAAATGCCTTAATATATAATATATTATGTATTAAAAGCAATAGAGTACTCATTTGATTTATCAGACTTATCATAATTATTAAAAAGTCAAATTTATATGAGCCTGTGGCTAAAAATGGAGGTTTTCCAATGAAGGGGGGCCTTACATGAAGATGTAATATTTTCCAGCAATTTTAAATTTGTAAAGCTTTTTGGTTATAAATAATCCTTACATATGTATTTAATGTACTTTAAATGGAAAGAAAACTTACAAATAACATATCACATTAGTTTAAAAGGGTCTTAGGCCAAGTAAGACTGAAAATAATTTAGGGTCAATTTAGGCCGTATCACATATTTACATTTAAAAATGCATATTGAAGCTATAGGAAATAAAATTTTGTGTCTTTTCTATCATTTCTATACTCAGGTGACATGATACAATAAATCTGAGCACAAAAAGACTCTTGCATTCAACTTTTTTTGCAGACAGTATGGTCTGATACAAAGATTTTTCACTTTTAAGTGAAAAACATGCATGCAATTTTAGTCTCAACAGGCTTATATTTGAACCACTTGCTATCCTACAGAAGAAAAGAAAGATATTATGTGACATAAAACAGGTACAAAAGACATTGTTAAGTGCTTTTTATACAAATTTAGTGAGGTCTTTATAATGGACTTCAACTTTTATGTTCCAAGCTCCTCACATTTAACTTGATGCAAACAGGGCGTTAGACGAGGATCATATATACAACACATTTTGCACATATTGTCTGAGATAATCTTCTTTTCTGTAGATTCAGAGTTCACAAATGAGTAATACAACTGGATTGAAGCATAGAAACACAAATATTGACACATAAAAACCTGTCAGATAGAAAGTCAGAATGCCACTTATGCATCAAAATTGAAAAAGCTATGAAATGCTTATTTTGACCATAAAATGCCAAAATTGGTCATTTTTGCAGAAATTCTATCAAATAAAAGTTTAAATCCTTTAGTTTTATGCTATTTGATAAATTGACACCATCAAATCATTCAGGGAAGTTGCCAAAGTACAGATTCTATATTTCCTGATTTCACCTCTTAGGTCCGAGTACACAGTTATTTCGTAGTGCATTTCTTTTAGACAATAAATGAAAATTAAAAAAATCCCACCTGCGCTTTCTCAATAATATTTTTACAGTGTGTTGTACTACTTTTGGGACAAATTATATCAAAATTATAGAAAACTTCATCGGCTCTAACTCAAAATATGGACAATTTCATGTTAAGGGGGTCTTCAAATCTTTTGACAGCTTCCGAAGTGCTAATTTTTAACATTTTTCAGCTGGACCAAATCACTACTTCACTTTAAAATTCATGACCCAAATTTTTTTACAGTGTCATTTCACCCCCCTACTTACTATTTGAGTCATAAAACATGGAGAAATAAATTTGGAAGGGGTATAAAAAAAATCAACAAGTAACACACTGTCCACACTAGGGACTATATTCGTGGACAACGAAAATCAAAGGACGATAACTGTGTACCCGGACCTAATAGGGTAGAAAAAGTTGACCAATCTTAATGAAACTTGGTATGACCAAAGCTTATTAAATTATAAGACTGCTTACAAAGTTTCATGGCAATAGGATATATATTATAGACAATATGACTAATTCTATATTCAACTTTGCGTGTTAAATTTAGACATTAAAATTGAAAATTTTCAACTATCAACATTTGGGGCTTAAAAAATTAAAATATTGGAAAAAAATACTTTTGAAATGCCTTAATATATAATATATTATGTATTAAAAGCAATAGAGTACTCATTTGATTTATCAGACTTATCATAATTATTAAAAAGTCAAATTTATATGAGCCTGTGGCTAAAAATGGAGGTTTTCCAATGAAGGGGGGCCTTACATGAAGATGTAATATTTTCCAGCAATTTTAAATTTGTAAAGCTTTTTGGTTATAAATAATCCTTACATATGTATTTAATGTACTTTAAATGGAAAGAAAACTTACAAATAACATATCACATTAGTTTAAAAGGGTCTTAGGCCAAGTAAGACTGAAAATAATTTAGGGTCAATTTAGGCCGTATCACATATTTACATTTAAAAATGCATATTGAAGCTATAGGAAATAAAATTTTGTGTCTTTTCTATCATTTCTATACTCAGGTGACATGATACAATAAATCTGAGCACAAAAAGACTCTTGCATTCAACTTTTTTTGCAGACAGTATGGTCTGATACAAAGATTTTTCACTTTTAAGTGAAAAACATGCATGCAATTTTAGTCTCAACAGGCTTATATTTGAACCACTTGCTATCCTACAGAAGAAAAGAAAGATATTATGTGACATAAAACAGGTACAAAAGACATTGTTAAGTGCTTTTTATACAAATTTAGTGAGGTCTTTATAATGGACTTCAACTTTTATGTTCCAAGCTCCTCACATTTAACTTGATGCAAACAGGGCGTTAGACGAGGATCATATATACAACACATTTTGCACATATTGTCTGAGATAATCTTCTTTTCTGTAGATTCAGAGTTCACAAATGAGTAATACAACTGGATTGAAGCATAGAAACACAAATATTGACACATAAAAACCTGTCAGATAGAAAGTCAGAATGCCACTTATGCATCAAAATTGAAAAAGCTATGAAATGCTTATTTTGACCATAAAATGCCAAAATTGGTCATTTTTGCAGAAATTCTATCAAATAAAAGTTTAAATCCTTTAGTTTTATGCTATTTGATAAATTGACACCATCAAATCATTCAGGGAAGTTGCCAAAGTACAGATTCTATATTTCCTGATTTCACCTCTTAGGTCCGAGTACACAGTTATTTCGTAGTGCATTTCTTTTAGACAATAAATGAAAATTAAAAAAATCCCACCTGCGCTTTCTCAATAATATTTTTACAGTGTGTTGTACTACTTTTGGGACAAATTATATCAAAATTATAGAAAACTTCATCGGCTCTAACTCAAAATATGGACAATTTCATGTTAAGGGGGTCTTCAAATCTTTTGACAGCTTCCGAAGTGCTAATTTTTAACATTTTTCAGCTGGACCAAATCACTACTTCACTTTAAAATTCATGACCCAAATTTTTTTACAGTGTCATTTCACCCCCCTACTTACTATTTGAGTCATAAAACATGGAGAAATAAATTTGGAAGGGGTATAAAAAAAATCAACAAGTAACACACTGTCCACACTAGGGACTATATTCGTGGACAACGAAAAGGACAACGAAAATCAAAGGACGATAACTGTGTACCCGGACCATATGTCTAAATCGGTAGGTCACATTCGGGAGGGACGGGATTGTAGGAATATATCCGCTATCATCTGTGAAACGGATATTCCATAACGGTCAACAAACTCGTGATGGCATCCGTAAAATTTACGAAGGGATGATTTCAACTTCACCACTTGGAACTCTTGGTTTAATAACTTCTTTGTGAGCAGCAACCCTCTATCAAGGAAATCATGATAGGAAATGCAAGCCCTGGAATATCGTATCAACTGGGAGACATATACTCCGTATGCAGGCGCTGCTGGAATGTTGCTACATAGAAATGGAAAGTTCACAATTGGGAAACTAAAATCATTTCTTTTGTCGTAAAGTTTTGTTTTCCACCAACCTTATTGTCAATTTCTAGATGTAAGTCAAGATATAAAGCAGACTTAACTGTATATGTTGTATCCTTTATCTCAAGTTCGGTGGGATAGACGCGTTCAACATAGTCACCAAATTTTGAATTATTTAGTGAGATTACATCATCTATATAGCGGAAAGTAAAGTTAAAGGATACTGCTAACTTATTTTCTTTCTTCCTAAGAAGTTCCTGTATGAAGTCAGCCTCATATGAATAAAGGAACAAGTCGGCAAGAAGAAGGGCACAGTTGGTTCCCATGGGAATGCCGATTATTTTTTCAAAGACATGTCCTCCAAACGTAACAAATATGTTGTCAATCAAGATCACCGGGTCTTGGTTAGGTTTGTGTTGCTCAATCTCAAGTTTAGTTGTCTATTAAATGTTTTGTAGACTATTGTTTGTTAGTTCGTCTTTTTTTTTCTTTTTTGCCGTTTTATATTTTCAATTCCTAATTTGATGGGGTTTTTTTTTATTACGCTTTGGTTCTCTGTCGGTCTTTTTTTCGTTATATATTGGTGAGTTTTGATTAATTCTATGGGCCATTCTGATATTTCTGGAAACAATATTCTCGGAACTTCCCGAAAATGTTCGATCATTTACACAGGTAGTTATCTATGTCTTTGATACGGTTCCTATGTTAGAACCTATTTGCCTTTTGACAAAACATACGTGTTTTTAATATTGCGAAAGTTTATCAAATATCAAGTATAATGATAACACAATTATGTAATGCATGCTTTGAGACAGTCCCTGTACGTGTTGTGTGTGTATTTTTAATACAGCGTGATGTTGTGCATTTGACAATAAACCTGGGAATAGTTTATAAATATATAATGTCCCAGAATAAACTGATTATTTTGAACGTTTATCACGTGATATTTTGTATTTCAATCATAGCCTGTGAAAATGTCGGAAAGGATGAAGTAAATTAACAGATATTTCTGTTATAAATATTTATCGTAGGTCGGAAAGCAGAAAGATTTAATTATAACAGGCTATGATTGAAATACAAAATGATTTTTCTGTCAAAAATATTTAATTTCCTTAATAGATACTACCAGACCAAGACAATCTATACTAATAAAATAACGAGTTATTAGGTCCAATTTGTAAGCCGGCATGAGATTTCAAAGATTCAACTTTAAACTAATATAGGACAATGGTGTTGATTAAAAATTACACCATTCCATTCCCTTTTTTCCCACATAATTAATATTACCAATAATTAACAAGTTCCGAGTCGAATCCGATACCGATACCAATAGTATTGTCACCTGTTACCTGTAAAAAAAAGTTACCTAATCTGTAAGTTCCGCCTCTGTCATGCGCAGTACCAAACGGTGTATTTGGGATTTGCTATATAGACGGGCCATAATCACACCTGAACTTCGTCATTATACAGGGAGGGATTGACACTACTAAATTTAATCATTGTCACATGTAGTTTCTGGTTATAGTAAGATAACCAGGACGGGTTCAAACAGAAAGATAATGAAAGCAGAGAAAACTGTGCACCTTATAATCAGCATAACTTTATCAGATGACAATACGAATACTAAAAATCCAGGCTAAAAATAAGGCGTAGGTACTTCAATTCAGACACGGACCCGCGATGTCGCCGGTGTGTTCTAGTGTTTATTAAAATTATTAGGTTTAAACTGAGACTAAATTTATCCTTAATAGAATATAATTTAAAATGTTACATATACGAGTATTATGTCCCACAGGTTTGAACAGTGAATACATTTATGAAAATTATATGCAACATATGAGCACCAATGAGCAGGGATGCGTATACATAAGTTAGTAACTAAATTTTAAACGACAGTACTCGCGTTTGGAGTACAATAAAACCACGTGCATTCATAAATATTAATTTCACTCGCGAATGTGATTTTTCGCTTTTCTTGTCTTATTTCAGGAGACGGCAGTAAGAGCTTGACATGTGACTTTCAAGCATGGTCATCATTACTTAAGGTATTCTGACCTCTAGCTGTTTCTATTTTCTTTTTTTGAGTGACTGTCCTATTATAAACTTTGATATTTTCACAATGCTAAGGTTTTACTACACCAGGAATAGACTACCTTAGATTAAACATTTGTTTCGATATTTTGGGTCCTCAATTCCTTTCAACTTCGTACTTTATTTGGCCTTTTTAACTTTTCTTTCGAGTAATGTCTTTTGTAGACTGAACTTGCGTCTGGCGTACAACATTTTAATCCTGTTATCTTTTTATATCTACATATCTTTTTATATAAATTGGTTCTTTTGAGAGTATGTTCAGGTGTTCATAAAACTTCTGAAAATAAGATATTCTTCAAAACCAAGTTTTCCTGTAGAATATTTGGACTGATTCAAGTAGCTTCAGGAAATCCTTAACATTTGAGATGTTTTATGAGACCAAAATAATTGTCAATATATAAGAGGTCCCAATGAAGCTAGTGTGTTACTCTCAGGAAAAATATACGAAACATTCTTACTAGTTGCATGCCACAGGGTTTCACTTCACATGGAAATTGGACTATAAATTTATCTATACAACATCAACCATGAGTACAGACAGCTTCAATAACGAGTATAAGAATAACTGAAGGCATCCAGGAAACAAAATATGAAGATATGATAGATCAAATAAATGCATCCAGATTATAAAGCAAACTGAGTGCTTAAATTGATCTTGCGATTGGTTTGTGCAATTGCAAATAGGTATCCGGTTTGCAGAAGCTGGGATTTGCAATAGGAGTATGAAAAAATGATGTACACTCCCAAGTTATAAATAAAATAGTCAAACCTTAAAATGTAAATTCAAATAGTAGCAGTATATATATACACTTTTCTATTCACAACTATACAACATTGCTTTCAATTGACTTGTGCAAGAATCTACACACAATTACATATCTTCAATAAAGGTGTTTTAATACCACCATTATCTTATTCTATTCACAATCAATTATTTCAAATCAAAAGCAAACAAAAACTCAGCAACAATTGTTTGGTGACCAGTCAACGGTCTCGGTTTCACGTATTGATTTTCTTTTTTTTAAGAAAGCAACTTGTTTGTTTTTTCACAATTTTTATACAATAATAATTAAAAGAATAAAAGATTTAAAGACATTATTCGACATTTTCATTTTTTAAAACGCCATAAGTCTTTGTAAAATGATTTAATTATTTGTGACAAAACCCATTTTCTATAACTTGACACGAGGTACATTGCATAATGTACTGTCATAATCATGACTGTGATTTTTAAAATTGTGTTTTTTTGTAAGAATGTTTATTGTGCCTTCGATAGAACATTATGAGTTATTCACAATTAAATGTAGTTAGATTATACATTCGTAATGTCATAAAATGGGAATTTTCAAAATTGTTCCGATGAAAAACACGATAAAGCAAAATGCAAGCTTGAAGCTGTCATTTTGAAAATGCATAGACAAAATAATCCAATTAATTGTTCAAATAATTTTAATAAGTGCATGTTGATTAGTATTGACTGAGCAGATAGAAACTTCCGTCTGGAAAGCAAAATACCACTACGGTGTTTTTAATTCATTAGCAAGGTTGTCTAACTCTTGGATAGTTTTTCGAAATATCCTCTCGTACAACGAAGTTTTCAGACTGTGGATTGTCTTCTCTATTGTTCCTAAATGGTTTCTCAAATAGGCGTCATGAATATCTGTAATTCGATAAATAATTATCATTTAAATGCAATTGAAATGGAACATTTTAACGATTAAAATGCTGACTAGTTAATTCACCACCATCATGTGTAATATAATTTATATCAATATTATCCTTTGAAGGAATATTTTCATTTCCTTTTCATATGCATGGATTTCTATCAATTGACAGAAGTAACAGTTTAAACTGAGTATATTGAATTGAAATAAATAATGAATCATTACAAAATAATATGAACATTTTCATAGAAAAAACTGCTGTGTTTTTCGATACATTCAGAGGCTCTTTTTGTGAACATTAAATGTTAATTCTACTTTTTCTATGCAGCAACATTATAGCAGCGCCTGCATATGGAGTATATATCTCCTAGTTGATATAATATTCTAGAGCTTGTATTTCCTATCACAATTTCTTGATAGAGAGGGTTGCTGCTAACAAGGAAGCTATTAAACCAAGAGTTCCAAGTGGTAAGGTAAAATATTCCCTTCCAAAATTTTACGGACGCCATCACAAGTTGGTTGACCGTTACGGAATATCTGTTTCACAGATGACGACGGATATGTTCCAATTGCCGTAACCACAATCCCGTCCTCTTTTCCTAGAATAGGACCTACAGAATTAGACTTATATATGTTTGTTCTTTCATTAGCAACAAGACGGCTGCCGCATCTGGAGCAGGGTCTGCTTATCCCCCTGAGCACCTGAGACCACCCGGTTTTTGGTGTCTTTCAGTTTTTATGTTGTGTTATTGTTTTTAGTACAGTTGTATGTTTTTGGTCGTTTTAGTTTTTTGCCAAAGCGTTGTCAGTTTTTTTTCGACTTATGAGTTTGTATTGCTAGTCATTTTCTTACGAAAAAAGCAGTAGGAAAGAAATGTGATTGATGTTATTCATATAATACAAACCTTTTCTAAACTGTAATACATCAAGTTTACGTTGTGCGTTTTCAATATCTGAATCGTTCTCCAATATTTTCTCCTTTACACATTTATTGATGCTTTCCTTTATTTCTCTAATGTTACCATTTTCAATGGAAGAAAGCAATTTTCGTCTAGCTACTCGTTGATTTGCTTTCTACAATAAAAAAAAATCGACAACATATATATATTGGATAAATTAATGCTGAAGTTGCAACATGCATTTAGACCATAGACAGAAATAGAAATGTTATATCTAAATGTCATCTGAGTTAACATAAAAACATGTATACAGCTATTCTTTGAGCCAGATACATTGTACAGACATTTTTGTATTGATGAACACAATACCAAATAATAACCTCATGTATTTTTATTTGTTGTTGGGTTGCTGTCTAGAATTCATACCATATTTCCTTAAACTGTTAAACCATCATATATTTTATATAACCAACTTGTTATTTTTGGTATCATTAAGTTGAGAAAGAATCGGTCTTTTCCTATTTCCTTGTTAAAAAGTATTCGAATTGAAAAGGGGGACTTAATTCAATAAGCTCTAGTTACTTTAAATTAGATATGACTGTGAGGTATAAGCCTTTGAAACAGAAACCAAATGGCCTAAATAAAATCGTATGACACTTAAAACTTAACAAATATGCATGTACATTTGTCTATAAAAAAACGAGTTCTAAAATCGGCTGGGTCTAGAACATTTGTTAATAAATTTATAAGAAACTGTCAAAGTTCTTCAAACACACCAACAATATCCTGAAAAACAACATTATATGTTTACCTCTCTTGATAGTTTATTAGAAGTTGTAATGAGATAATTGCAAACCACATCGAGATCTCCACCAGTACCAGTAAATATTCTCAGGCCGTAATCTCCATTTTGAACAATATTTGTTATTATTTCAAGTTCTCTCGTATCTTTTTCAATAAAGCTCTTAACAGAAGATCTGTTATCTTTTGAGTCGAAATCGACTAGTTCAGTTTTAACATTTAAAGATTTACAGGCATCGCTGTCTAGAAGAAACCTGAGATTTGTAGGTTTATTTCTGTCTATGGTTATTATCCCATTTCTATGGGAGGGGAGTAGTAAACCTGCCCTATCAGACTCAGGTCCTGGACCAAATCCCAATTTTCCCGGATTGAATGGTATTAATCGACAGCCTTCTGTTCTCTTGGTGCATATTATCTTAAACTCGCATAGTCTCAATAATGGGTGTGTATCTGGTCCACCAAATATTACGATTTTATATATCCCTTCAATCGGAAATTGAATATCAAAATTCCACTCTGATGCGTTTCGGATTTTAGCGACTAACCTTGGCATATTTTCAGGTTTTAACATTTCATTTTCATCTTCTCTCTGTGCACTTCCTTCTTTCAACAAAAAATCGTAGTCCAAATTTATTTCATTAGCTGTTGCTTTTGAAGTTTCAAACGTAAGTGTAAGAGTTTTACCGGATGAATATAAGCAACATGCATTTTTGCTCACCAATTTCATTTCCATAGCCCAAAATGGCGGAAGAAGGTAAGCTTGATTAAGGAAGGTTTCTTTTGAAATCGGAGTAGGCAAGAGTTGCCATTCTTTGCAGTCGGGATGACATCGATAAATAAACTGACAAGGATCGGGCATTATGTAATATTCCTTAAATGCGTTTTTAACCACACCAGCTGCTGCTATTGTTCTTTGTCCGATGGCCTTTCCATCCTCCTCTAGTTTTATCCAACCACTAGATCTTTTTCCAAATACTGACCGACAAACCCAGTATGGATGAATGATGCGCCATGAATCCTGAATGTAAACAGCATTCCAAAGACATGTTAGATTATCTACGTCGGTATCTCCCGGTTGGTAATCTCCTGCCTTACAAATTCCATGGATCTGAGCACATTTTACATTGGCTTCTCTAAACAATTGAATTAAAACGTGTTAAGAAATACAAGATATGCTTGATTATAAAAGTGTTTATCTTCACTACTACTTGAAAGACGAAATTCAACAAAATATGCTTTAGCAACTTTAGGTATCTTATCTGTTTCCTATTTTTGAATTTGATTTTTTTAGACTTGATATACTGGTTTTCAAATTAAGCCTATACGAGTATTACTACATTACAAAATAAAACAAGCCTTGGCACAGCTTTTGAAATGTTCTTCAACTCTGTTCTTGATAAGGCTTACCTACTGTTAAATTCGAGGGATTTTACCTGCACTTTTGATTCGAGCGATTTTACCTGCTGTTTTGATTGGAGCGAATTTACCTGCTGTTTTGAATTGAGCGATTTTACCTGCTGTTTTGATTCGAGCGATTTTACCTGCTGTTTTGATTCGAAACCCACTGATCAGTCTTATGTAAACAAAATGCGCGGCTGCCGTACTAAATCATATTAAGCTTGGAATCTTTGATGACTTATAACTTACAGTTATTGTATCCATAAAATGTATAAAAAAATATTAATAATAAAAAAAATATAGACTTTTTTAAAAGTCTTTATCTTTTACGGAATTGTAATCACTTTACCTGCATAGAACAGTAAAAAATGTTGAATATGTTGATCGTCTCTGTCCAAGTAAACTAAGGAACCCCAAAGGCGTTTTGTCCGTTTCTTCTTCTGATACAAACTGTTCGACTACTTGATTACTAAGCCAAACAAGTATAATCCTGACCATCATTTCATCTCGTGTTGGCCTTCCTTTGATTGGGATATCTAGATATTTTATAAGTTGGGCAAAACTATTCAGGTCTGATTTTGGCACCTACAATAAAACATTAGAATAACACTTTATGAATAAATTATTGTTTCTGCACAACTTTTAATGATATGACTTCACATGAATGCTTAAAGCCAAATATTAAAAAGCCAATAAAGGTACTGAAACACACACAAAGCTATCTATATGACCTGACCAAATGTTACCCTAAATAACATCTAGTAAAATATAACGATAATGTATTCACGTCATAAAACCGAGATATCCTATACCCTTGGTATTTCTTCCCTTTTTGAAAAACTAACACGCCTTGTATAATTAATCATAAGCTTTGATAAGTTATTATTTATAGTTACTCGATCCATGATACGTTATTATTTATAGTTACTCTATCCATGATACGTTATTATTTATAGTTACTTTATCCATGATACGTTATTATTTATAGTTACTCTATCAATGATACGTTATTATTTATAGTTACTATATCCATGATACGTTATTATTTATAGTTACTCTATCCGTGATACGTTATTATTTATAGTTACTGTATCCGTGATACGTTATTATTCATAGTTACTGTATCCGTGATACGTTATTATTTATAGTTACTGTATCCGTGATACGTTATTATTTATAGTTACTGTATCCGTGATACGTTATTATTTATAGTTACTGTATCCAAAATTAAGCTGTATATAGTGAGAACGTAGACACTTTAGAGTCTTTTAGCTATTTCTGGTATTGTAATCCTAAACCTGCATACCATGGGGAGTGTTACGGTAGATAATCACCCAAAGTCAATAAATTCACCGAAACAATGAAGAGGCTGATTTTTTTTACAGAGGGGGGTATCTTGATATGTGGATATCAGAGGGCGATATATCGGTATGTGATTTATCAGAGGGTAGTATATTGGCTCAGTGGTACATCACAGGGTGGTATATTAGCACCTGGCATATCAGAGGTTGGTATATCGACATGTGATATATCAGAGGTTGGTATATCGACATGTGATATATCAGAAGGTGGTATATGAGCACACAGTATACCAGATGGCGGTATATAGGCATATGGTATAACAGAGGGTGGTATTATATAAATAACACATAGCTGAGAGGGACCTGGGTGATAGAGCAGATTGTTACCCCGAGAAAACATTGTCAATCAAGGCGAAGCAAAGGTTGACAACGTTTTTTCGACGGGTTACAATCTACTCAATCACACTTTCAGATATGTGTTATTTAATTTATTATACTGAATGTTCTGTTATTACTGTCTATTAAATTTCATGTTCGAAGTAATAAATAAATTTGGTGTATTTACTGTCTGCTGATTGGTTAAAAGTATTACCTTTATTTTCAATGTTGTCAATTTTTATGGCGACACGCCCACTCTGACGTTGTGTATTCATACGCCAACATGTGTGTACGTTGTTTTTGTTAATATAAATAATATAAAAAGCTCTTTGAGTCTTATTTTTGATAGAAATTTATTTACAATGAATGGCTATTATTTATTTTGAATTTATTGAACCATAAAATTAATTTTTTTACTCTTCACATTGAAGCGGATTATTCAATGTGAAGAGTCAAAAAATAATTTTATGGTTCAATAAATTCAAAATAAATAATAGCCATTCATTAAATTTAAACCATTGTGGTGACGCCAGCCTATTCATCTACCGTGGATTCTTTTTCTAGAATCAACGCTTCCTAAATCTGCCGCTGAAATGGACTCACCAAATTATTTTCAATTGTTTCCTTTGTGTGTCTAATTCAATTAAGTTTGAATTGGCTAATTTACTGATTTCTGTTCACTAAATGGAATTAATTTAAAATCTTACCTTTAATCTTTGTAATTTGTATATGCCTTCACTGGGAATCGAACCCTTCCTTGAAATCTGTTATGAATGACTGACATCAACACATCGATGAAACCTCTCGGCTACCAATGGGTTACAACTTAGATGTCTATTTTATATATATAAATGAACATCGGACACACAGGGGTTGTACCTTTATATATACACAATGGGCGGTCATATAGTATAAGTTGGTAGCCGGGAGGTTAGCATGCTTAAAATCAACGAGTTAAAAGATAGGGATTTGTCGGTTTAGGTTCGAATACCAGTATTATCTCTGTTGTCCCAATTCTGTTTTTTTCTAATTTTGCATGTTATAGTGGATATTTTTGTAATAATAGCGAGATTACCGTTTATTTTTTGGGTTATTTCACATGTTTGAAACAAAAATGATTACATTCTATTTGTCCATTTTTGTTGTATAAATATAGTATGATTTCTTCTGTTTTACTACATACTTTTACAAATGTTTGTTCGCAAATTCCTATGCGAGAAAAATCGTGATGTGCCTAGAGTGCTAGAAATTTCGGTAATATACTTATTATATATACTTTACATATGCTCTTTGGTCGGGTTGTTGTCTCTTTGACACATTCCCCATTTCCATTCTCAATTTAATTAGAAATAAATTCGAATATGTCTTATTTTGTAAAAACAGATAATATTCAGATGCCTCATAATATAAAGATCTTTAAAGGTAGAAGGGTTATATTTGTATTTTGCTAACCAATTAATTGTGATCTGAGATTTATCAATGCATCGTTGGACACGATAACATGGTTATTTAAACTCACTTACAATACCTTCTAATTAAGAAAAAGGCTTTAATTTTGAAAAGAAATGAACACAATAGTTTAAGTTATAGATACAATGGATAAGCGTAGATTCATGAAAAACAAACCATTCGCCCTCCGGGCTCATGGTTTCTTTTTCAAGAATCCACGCTTATCCATTGTATCTATATAACAAAATGTGCCGTCTTGTACATAACAACCATCCGTATTAAATAAAGCGCACAATTGGTCAAGCGTCTCCGTCAAGGATAATAGAGCATTTTCAATGGGATAGAGTAAATTATCTCCCTGTATTAACCAATCAAAATGTGGCATTAATAAATCGGCATGTGATATATCAGAAGGTAGTATTTTGAGCACGTAGTACACCAGACGGCGCAGTCGGGATTCTACTTCGTCAAAATTATCTCCCTATTACGCCACCTATTTTTTATAATCGTAAAAATGGAAGCCATTGTAGTGATGACGCGCTGTCAATTTAGCTCTTGAAAACAGATAAATTTATCCACATAGGATCAGTACGATCCTTATATGCCAGTTGTGTTTTAAAAGACAAATGTATCTACTAGCTATTGAGCATCATTTAATGTACTATTATGCATTTTGTCAACTTAAAACAATTGTCTGGTCGGTTGTCAGGGGGAATTTTCGAAAGTCCAAAAGTATTTAAAAAAATTCTAATTAAATATTTCGTGGAAGGGCAGACTAAAAAAATTCAGAGGTTGAGGACTAATTACCCTAGATAACACACACAAAAAATGAAGTGTTTTTGAAGTTATGCATTTTTAAGATCGACTTGAAAAGTCTGTCGTCAAGTACTTTTAGTAAAAATTTGTTATTCGATCACACCTTCTCTGTTGTTTTGACTCATTAGAAAGGTATTTCACTTGACCCATATATTTCATTTTTTAGTACTGAAAGTTTTTAATGTTATTATATCAACTTAGGGCCTAAATATATAAAAACAATAGAAAATGAAGCGAGATGATAAATAAAAAAATTTTCTTTTATACGTTTTCAAGACAGAATAGTCAACTCAAACATGTCTGAAAATAAAATGGTGTACTCGACTTTCTCTTTTCGATGAAATTATTGCCCATTTTGGGGATTTTTTCCCAAAAAATATCGCAGGGGGGCAGAGACGCTAATTGATGCTTTAAAAAGATCAATCTATTATCTTTCTTTGGAACTTTTTTCGGCGGAATTTATGCTTATGCACTAAAAAAATTCACACGTATTTGCACCTACCACAATCGACTGTTTTGTGAGAATTTGTCTATTATTTAAAAGTTTACAAATATCTCGAAGCTGCATACCATAATTTAAGTTAAAACACATACATAAGATGCATAAAATCCTAAATAAGGTACATTCGTTAAACTTTTCAAGCCCATAGAAACAGATGTAAACAATTCAAATTTACCAACTTGGCCCATTTTACCTTCTCTATAAACAAAGATTTCCATTTCTTTTGTTTAATTTCAACTGGGTTTCCGACTGGGAGGTCTATCGGACGGCAAGTGATATATCAGATGGTGGCATTTGTGTACGTTGTATTTCCGAGGGTGGTATATCATCACGTGATAAGGCGGTCCTTTAAATGAAATACATACTTCGCTTTGGTAGGTAGGGCTTACTTCACTAACTGGGTGGTTTTTAACGACCTTGACTTGCTGTTAAGCCCTCGCACGGTCGGTAGGGCATACTTAATTTTTTGAAAGCAAACAACACATTTAAATCTACCTCTGAAATAATCTGATTACTCAAACAATGTCGGTTTAAATTTTATTTTAGTACGATATTAGAAATGATTGAGATATCTAAATTTAAGCAATCTTACCGTTCTAGCATGATGGTCTATTTCTGTCTTGGTTATTTCCCTTTCTTCAATGTAATTGTCAGCATCATCACTCCCAGTATTCGGATCTGTGTTTTCAAACCATTGTATTTTCTTGGTTAAGTTATGTTCTGTCGTATTAGGCACTGGTGCTGGATAGTCACTTTCTGTTGGCGGTAGCTTTATCTTAAAAGTCGAAAGAGAAAAATACATTGTTAAAAATTCGCCAACACAAAAAGCCATGAAGTAACCAACAATATATTAAAAATTTTACGTCAATTGAAACTGTCATATTTTTTGTCATTTTGATGTATTTACCAAATTTGTAATTTGATCTATAAATAATAATTACTTAACACAGTTGCAAGGCTTTTGTGTTGCCGCACGACATATACGGGCTTGTAACACAATTGTGTTCCATACGTTAATCATCAGGAAGTAACTAAATACAGCAAATCCGAAACGATTACATGTAACCTTTAGACACTTAATAACAATCTGTACGAATATTATAGACATATATTCTGCAGCCAATAAATGACCATGTCTACTGTGAAATAACATGTATCCGTCAGGGGTTAATTGCATAGTTTGACAATTAACCACAGACTAGTATTACTCCACAACCAGACTACTACGTAACCGGCCTACAGCTATGGACCGTTTGTATGGACCACTGAACTATATAAGATCCAGCTTTGGACTCGAACGGCAGATAGATTCGTACAGATAGATTCCGACAGGAGATTCCGCCAAGGTCTCCCCCCTTGTGGGTAGGCTGGAATTAATTCACTAACCATCCGAATTACTCAGTCAGGACCGAACAGTTATACCACTATACGATCACGTGTCCATGTGACGATATGAACATTCGAACAATTCAACTTTAAAGACAGTTGTGAACAATCGAACATTTGAACTTTAGAATATTTCTTGACTTTGTAATTACATAATAAAAATTATTTATCCACTTACTGACTTCGTTACAAGTCGTAAATTTGGTGCCGTGACCAGGATCGACTTGGATTGGCTAAAACAACGCAAAGGAATATAAAACGTAAGAACTAAGTTACTTTCATTTTTTTCTTTATGGACAATCAAGATATTTCTATGTCAGTGCAAAAAGTAGAAATGGCTTTTCAAGGGATGGCACACATGTTAAGTACAGTTTTTAATTTTAAAGGGAGTGAGGCCGTATATTTAAAAGGCTTAAAATCAGAAGTTTGTTCACGAGCTGTGGTTCGCATGAAATTTTTTATTAGTATTTTTAGATATTGTACGTCAATTTAAGAATTATGAATACACATATTCTTAAAACAATTGAAGATATTTTTTTAGTTATTTTTATATGCAGTTATTTAATAGATAGGATACGTTATATATAATAAGTATGATTCTTAAAAATAAATTTTTTTTTTTAGTTTGAAGAAGCTAGTTTTTCGTTTAGAGTAAATATGTAAAAAACTAAAATGTCTGATACTATAGCATTTTTTCGTATTTATGGTTTTTGGTCATATTATGGGATGTTTTCTTGAAGATACATTCAATTATTCTAGAAAATATATATCTTACGTAAAATTAGTAGAGCACCGGTATATATGAAGGTTGATTTAGAACCTTTGGTAGATGAAGTTAAGGGTACATTGTGGGTTCATATGTTTGCGATGTTATAGCCATTGACGATTATGGTTTACGCAGTTGGGTAGTGTGTATGCACGTTTGTTTAGAGAAAACAAATAGTCTATAAATTTAGATTCCAACCCCTTCTTCGGATGATTAACATAAGTGATGTTAAGTAATTAAATGGTGCAAGTTGTTTTATGGTGTTAGATTACGCCTTATTTACATAAAATAAATGTTAATAGATAAATAGAAGTATCTTCAGAAAATAGCACATTAAAGATAAATGTTGATATGTTTTGCCCTAAGGGATTTACAGTATTTTTGTGGTAGATCGATATTTGTAAAAAATTAGAGACATATGAACTTCATGACTAATGACAAAATTTAAGTGAAATAGATAATTGATATTAAAGGAAAACTAGCATTAAAAACAAATGATTTTTTTTTATAAACAATTATGAGGATAATTATCAAAAATTAAAATAAGAATAAGAAAATAATTAATTTAGTAGTAAAACAAAAAATGAGTCTAAACAATGGGTTTTGTTCATAAATAAGCATAGAACAAACTTTAAATTGTTTTGGTTTTTAAGAAGTAAGTCAAGTTTTAAACAAAAAAAATAGAATGAATAAAATCTCAACATATATACATTCAGTCATAATGAAATGTATAAAAAAGATAGGCAGTAGGTTGCTGATGTTTTAAAGCAAATTAAAATGATATATATAAAAAAGAAAGGAAAGATTATGAGGAAGAAACTATAAAATTGTTTTGGAAAAATGTAATAGATTAAGGAGAAAGGCATTTTTTTCGCAATAGGAAATATAGAGTCAGTAACAAATTTGCGCAAGACGTAGTTAAATTTTATCAATGTAATCTAAAATATTTTTAAGAGTGATGAGAATAAATTTGTGGACTATATTTAGCATTAAGATTAATTAATGAGAAACTAAAGTTAAAGACGTAAAAGTATTACAATTGGTAACAAAGTAACACATATAATTTTGAGTAATCTTTTTTATAGGTATCATGTAGGTGTAGGGGTTATATAAAATGATCCAATTGAACTTATTTGATTGTAAATTTGTAAATATGTTCTTATGTCTTGTGTAAATAAACATATCTTTGTTTTTATTATGTAGGATTCTCAAAATTGTAGAAGTTGTATACAACAGTTTTTCCCCTTTTGTTTTTTTTTGTGTTTGTTTTAACCAGATAATTCGATATTTAAGAGAACGTATTGATTTTATCTAGAAATTGTTTTATTAAATTTTGCTAGGCTTGGATAACCCAGTGAACTAAAGGCGATTGAACAAACGATTGATAAATAAAAAAGTAGTAAACAATATTTAGTTTTTCCGAATTGGGATAAGTTTATCAGTGGGTTAGGTGCGATCTTCATTTGAATAGCCATATTTTGTACTGTTAAATTATTAAGAATATATTTTGGTTAGCCAAAAAGAAAGGTGTGAGTTTTGGTTCTAATGCCACGAACAACGGGTACAAAATGGTGTCAACGCAATTGGTTGGAACAGATGTTACTGCTTCCAGAGAGATGTCTTCCTCTGCGCCATTGATCAGGGACGAAACTTAACCGGAGACAGATGTTAATAGTCTCTTGAGAAAGATTTACCTAGAGATAGATACGTCAACAACTTAGTAATGGGACTAGATGGTAAACCTTACAACGTTGATGGCCGGATCCACTAGCAGATGATGACCGACACTTGTACAAAGAATTGCGCACTTTCCAGTAGTAGAGGAACAATATGCCATGATGGTGACGGGAAAAAGTATGCACAATATATACCCAAATATTGAACTTTATGAATCATATGAACTCAATATATCCAGCTATTGGACTTGATGAATGTGATGAACTTATTATATCATGATATTGGACTTATAGAACTTTATAAACTTTAGATATGTGGTGATGGTTACCGGAAACCTTGCAATAAACTATTAGAATAACCTACAGGAAGAAAAATACCGTATTTTATTGAACTTTCGTTCTATTTTGGATGGAAGGCATTATGTAACACAATTGTGTTCCGTACGTTAATCATCAGGAAGTAACTAAATACAGCAAATCCGAAACGATTACATGTAACCTTAAGACACTTAATAACAATCTGTACGAATATTATAGACATATACCCTGCAGCCAATAAATGACCATGTCTACTGTGAAATAACATGTATCCGTCAGGGGTTAATTGCATAGTTTGACAATTAACCACAGACTAGTATTACTCCACAACCAGACTACTACGTAACCGGCCTACAGCTATGGACCGTTTGTATGGACCACTGAACTATATAAGATCCAGCTTTGGACTCGAACGGCAGATAGATTCGTACAGATAGATTCCGACAGGAGATTCCGCCAAGGTCTCCCCCCTTGTGGGTAGGCTGGAATTAATTCACTAACCACCCGAATTACTCAGTCAGGACCGAACAGTTATACCACTATACGATCACGTGTCCATGTGACGATATGAACATTCGAACAATTCAACTTTAAAGACAGTTGTGAACAATCGAACATTTGAACTTTAGAATCTTTCTTGACTTTGTAATTACATAATAAAAATTATTTATCCACTTACTGACTTCGTTACAGGCTTTGCAAATCCATTTCCAGGCTTATGGAGGTATAACGCAATTAACTATGAACGTTACGTCAAATTTTGTAAACATATAAGTTATAAGTCTGGATGATTTTAAGCATTAAAGCTTTTTAGTCTTAGATTGATTGGATATGTACTGATTGATATTTTAGTCTTAGATTGATTGGATGTGTACTGATTGATATTTTAGTCTTAGATTGATTGGATGTGTACTGATTGATATTTTAGTCTTAGATACATGATTTTTTTGGCTTTGAATTAACTTTCAGTAAATGCGAGTACTCTCAGATCTGTACTTTGTATCTTTTTGGTTTTTTTTGTGCGATTTTTCGATATGATGAGTTAAGACCTTTACAACTGATTTTCATAATTTTTTTCTTATGTTGTACTGTCACACCACTGTCTCATATAAAGGTAAGGTGTTGGCGTCAGTAAACATTTTAAAACATGTTGAATCCCCACCATATTCTGTATGTGCCTGTCCCAAGTCAGGAGCCTGTAATTCAGTAGTAGTCGCTTGTTGCTGTATATCATTTTTTTGCACATTATCAAGGCCGTTAGTTTTTATGTTTAAATTGCTTTACATTTGTCATTTCGAAGCTTTTTATAGAAAGCCGTAGTGTGACATATACTTAACTTCTAAGTCGTTTATAATTCTCTAGTGGAGAGTTGTCTCATTGGTATCCAAACCACATCTTCTTATTTTTATATTTAGCTTAAAGCAAGGATTTGTATAGTGATATATCACTATACAAATCCTTGCTTAAAGTAAGGATCAGATCGTAAACCGCAACTCGAAGTTGAAACATTCTGTAAATTTCATTTCTATAAAACATGAAAATTTTAGTAAAACACCTTTTTCTTCCGCATTCTTTTCAGTGGTGCATTGTACATCACAATTTCCGAATTAATATTGATTAAATATCAATTAATAATGCTATACTACATTCTTTTTGTCAAACCTCACCAATGATACTTTACTCTCAATTTATTCGCCATACAATGTATATGTGTAACATGGAAACAGCCAGTAATAAAAAAAAAATAAACAGTTATATACATTCATGAATGTAGCCTTACATTTTTTTTTTCGGGGTTATTGTATTTTAATATGATTATAGCTCTTTTCAAGTATCTTATTAACCAACCGCATACAGTTAGAACTGTAAGAGTTAATACTTCTCAACAGAAGTCTGTCCCCCATTATACATGTACATACTTTTCAACGCTTTTGCCAACAGAATCTAATGCAACATATTTCATTATCCATCACAATACAAGTGCCTTTAAAAGGTTCCATAACAATACAAGTGCCTTTAAGAGGGTCCATAACAATGCAAGTGCCTTTAAAAGGTTCCATAACAATGCAAGTGCCTTTAAAAGGTTCCATAACAATGCAAGTGCCTTTAAAAGATTCCATAATAA